>NC_057801.1:394497534-394811868 GCF_018294505.1 Triticum aestivum
GCGGGATATACAACCGGTGTCGCCGTTGGTGGGAGCCTCATCTTCTTGGCGCTGGGGCCAGCTGACTCAATTTCCTTGTGGGCGTCGCACGGAGCTCATGGGTTTGAGCAGAGTAGCCAGAGACGAGCCTAGTGGTATTCCGTGTGGGGAAGAAGGAGTGCTGGGGATTTCTATAGGAGTGGAATAAGAGGAGGAGGCGTTTTTTGTACGAGTGAGGAAGAAGGTGAGCGGGGTTTTTCTAGACGAGTGAGGAAGATTGGGGAGCGGGGGGGATTGGGGGGGAGACGGAAGCAGGAGAGCGAGTTGTTCGTGTTTATAAGGCCCACTACACTAACTACTCGCTTTTTCCCAAGAACCACTCTCTTCTTTTGCATTGTTGCATTGGAGCTGGCGCATGGACTTGGCTGACTGGCCAAGCATGCAGGATGCATGTGCCCGCCGACCACTGCATGCGCCTGGTTTGTTACTAGGCCTATTTAATAGGGCGGTTATGGAGTAAATTAAGGAGATTTATTTTCTCTGTGTGCATCCACCATATTAGAGGATGCGGTACTAGATGCAGACACTGACATTAAACTAAGCTTCAGAAGATACGGTATGCATACTAACATTCAGAAGAACAAAAGTTCAGCATGTTTACGCATCTCAATGATTCACCATACTATAACCAATACAAAGCTGTGAGAAGGTGTGGAAATAAAGAAAATCGGTCGATGCTTCTCTGAGCAAAGGGCCTCGCATTGTGAGGGTCGATGTTTATTGTTGTCCCTGCACATGCATTAATTGATGCTGACACATTTGCAACAAACACATGAGGTAATAGAGATGACTCAACATGAGTCCATATTGTGCAGTTCCCCTGATATCATATTCGGTGTCCTGAATCTGAAAAGATAGGAAAATAGTAGCTATACTTAAACGTTGTTGCAAAACAGTAGCACATATCAATAGCTCGGCATGACCAAACATGATCATCTGGATGAAGGGCATACTGCCCTGCCCGAGGAAGATTATATATAATTTCATAAGTCCTTGGTTGATTTCCACCTCCGGCTGCACTACTTGTTTCCTCCTCCACACATGACAGGATCGTTCCGCACTGCATTTAGCAAGTCAACGTATGAATAAGCTAATTTCATCTTGTGGTGGTCATTGTACCTAGTTACGAATGTAGGAATACCTGGAGCTCCATGAGGTTAGCTGACAGCAGGTAGATGCAGCCATATAAATTTTGTGTAGTGCTACCAAAATTGAGGTTTGTATCCCTTCCCCTTTATGAGAATTCTTCTTGAAGTTGATATAATGTGATGGCTTGTTCTTTGCATCAAACATGCCTTTCCCCCGAGATTTGTTCTTGTTGTTTTGGGGCTGGTTGGGCTGGAAGTTCTTCTCATGTACCATGTGGGCACTAGAAGCTCCCTCAGTGACCCGAGCATGTGTGTCTTTTGCTCTGGCCTTCTCCTCAAAATCAAGAGTGCTAATGAGATCCAAAACAGAAAACTCATGTCTCTTATTTTTCAGAGAAGTAGCAAAATCGTTCCACGAAGGTGGAAGCTTGGCAATGATGGTCCCAGCAACAAATTTGTCCGGCAACACACACTTAAAGTACTCAAGTTCCTTAGAGAGTGACTGTATCTCATGAGTGTGCTGACCAATAGAGCGCTCATCAGTCATCTTGTAGTCACAGAATTGCTCCATGATGTACAACTCGTTGCCAGCGCACGAGGGCCCAAACGTGGCCTCAAGCGCAGCCCACATGTCCTTGCCACTGTCAAACGACATATATGAATCCATAATGGAATCGTCAAGAACACTCAGCAGGGAGGCTTTGAAGAGGGTATCCATGTTCTGAAAAGCTTCCTGCTATGTAGGATTAAGATCGCCCCCAGGCTTACCCTTAGTGGCGTCATAGCAGTACATAATCTGAAACCAATATACTGCTCTTGTGTGCCACCTTTTATATTGCACCACCTTAAAAGTAGGCGGCTTCAAAAGCGCAGCAAAACCACTCGGAGTAAATTGCCTATAATCAGGTTTTTGGATTGGATTGTTGAATATATGAGCAATTTACTATGAGATTTAATCCGAATCAGCAGTAAATAGATCATGACGACAATTGCAAACATCAAAGTAATGATGCTGACTAAACCAGGAGGATAGAATCACATACTGTATAGCAGGAGCAGAACCACTGTGGTTGATGTTGTCACTCATGTCATTGATGAAGAGGTTACCGAGGTTGGGGAAGAAGGTTGTCGTTGAGGAAGTCGTCGCTGGCAGCAGTCACAGGAGTGTGCTCCCCAAAAACCTGATCACCCCTCTCCCGTACAGGATCATGAAAGGCGGGGTTTGGAGAACTGTTGTCCCTTCTCGCGGTGCACGCTGGAAGGAGGGCTGGAGAAGAATTGCGTGGCGGCGCTAAGATCTGGAACGGTGCGAAACCATATGATACAGCGGCAACTAGGGTAGAGCATGTCAGGTCGGTCGTGCGAGTAAGACCAAGTATAATAGTAGGCCTTTGGCCCCCAAACCCCATGTCCAAGTCAATAATATCCCCACCAAGGTTTGTCTCAAAAAAATGGAGTAATTAAGGCATCCGTTAGTCCCTTTAGTATAAATACTATATCAATAATAATGGCCCCACCTTTTGTCTCGCAAAGTATGTTGGCGCTCCTGCTACAACCGGCTACAAGTTTACAATCCGCTTCTCTTCTCTCTCCTTCAACTAAGCACAAATACTATATTTAAATCCTTATAGCCTGCTTATGTCATCTAATTGTAGTACTTGCTCTAAAGTTACTCTCCATTATGTAGTCTGAAATGTCGGGCATGCAGCGGGCAGTGCCCTTAGTCGGCGCGCCGCTTCAATGGCAGAAGCAGTGAGAGGTCGCATCGACCTGACTTGCCATCAATGTGGAGCGGTGGGCTCAGCTGGCGCCGGGAGGGAAGCGTGCGTAGGAGGGGGAGGGTTTTTTGTTGGGCCAAGAAGGTGAGAAGCCAACTTGGGATTGGTCCGGACGGGGAAATATCATGTGCTCCCATACTCTGCATATGACACTAATCTATGTTACTACTCCCTCCTTTCCGGTTTATAGAGATGTTTAGAGTAACATAGTAATATGTTATAGTATAAGTTACTCCCCACTATGTCCAGCCTTGGCCTCTCCCAGTGCTCCACCATGTATAGCTGCTAAGCCTGCCACGTAGGCATAAAATATGATGTGGCAAGTTAATTAAGAAGAGAGAGACTAGTTTGGTGACCGCAGGAAGAAATGGTGGAAAGACAGTTTTGAGTCTATAGCTAATTAAAGGAAGCAAGCTTAGCAAAAATAAACTAAGCACCTACGCATTGAAGACTTGAGTTACTAAGCCATTTAATGCACTTAGCACCTCATGTAAGCACATCTAAGCACTTAGCACTTAGCACCCCCTTGACCATGGACCTTGACGGTGTACGTCACCTTGTGTCTCATAATTTTCCTCGTCATCATCTGAGTCCTACAAGATCTCACCCACATCATCATTAGGCATGCAGCCTCCTTGATAGACAACGTGCGCAGAAGGAGTAGAGGCGACTGGGGACGCAACACGTCGTGGGCACTCCGTACGTGCTCATGTGCGTGCAGCGTGCGTGTTTTTTCATCAGTGCTAGCTCTAAGGCCGAGGCTGCGGTCGTCTTCGTCTCCGATTAGTCGTTGAGCAACGACAGCAAAGAGGTGCTGCAAGAGATGCATAGGCGCTATTGTGTGCGAGCTTTGCCGTAGCACGATGAACCGTACGTCACCGCAGATGGCGCACGCCTCCATGTAGCCGAGTGTGTGCGCATGCATGTGTTATTCATGTGCATTCTGCGGCCGAGTGTGTGTGCATGCACGTGTTGTGTACATGTGTTGTGTGCTCCATGTTGTGCGCATATGTGCATGAGTTGGATCGGATGGAGTTAGTGCGTTGTCTTGTGTACATGCGTGGCTGCATGCGTCCTGTACATGTGTGGCTTGTTGCGTGGTTTTCAATATAAACTATAAAACATCTTCAACTTAGCATCCTGATGTACCGTTTCTAGTCGTTAGTGAAGAGTTCATGTTCTTTTATTTGTTTATAGGTGGGCTGGCGGCAAAAACAGGGGAAAACGTGCAAGATTCCTTGCAGACGCTCCACCGCGAGGTTCCTTGATCCTTCTCGGTCATCGGAAATCTATACTCTTCAACTCTTTTCTTTTATGTGAGCTTTGTTCATCCTTTTCCCAACACACGAGACATCTAGCATCAAGGTGCACGTGTCATGCAAGAAAATGGAGATAATCAGATAAGCAGTGCGTAAGTGAGTCGTGCACTTTGATGGCACCTACGCATTATTTTTCTCTCCTCGATGGCATGTGAATAGTGCACGTACTCAACAACGGAGCACGGGATAGTAGCAATGACATGGTCAGGCCTTTTTTGGAGAGAGTACGTGCTAAATAACTTTGATGTGTCCTGTCAACTCGCAGAACGACGAGAAGCTTGATTATGCCTTCTCCCTCGCCAACGCGTGCGCGCTGGCTTGCAGCACGAGGAGAAACTTTTGCTTATAAGTGGTGGATGTGCAGTAGTTCATTCGGTGTCAATTGCCAGAACTACTACTGTAGAACCAAGAACAAGGTCACCTACTAACCTTAGGCTAGGCGTAGTGGGAGTAACATAAGTAGGGGTACCTCCTTTTTTTTATTCTAGAAACAACCACACGCGAATATCAAGGTGCTGGTTACGTAGAACAAATTCCTGGAGTCCGTGCTCATCCCTCCTCTATCTCTCTTCTCAGCCAGCCAGCGGACGCACGGAGCCCATCGTCTATTTGCTCATATACAGTCCCACATGTAAGTGAAAACTCAAGAGGACCCACTGAACCTGCACATCTTTCACCTCGACGTGCTGGTGATGAAAAACAAATCCAATAAAGATCTTCGGTGGCTGCTTTTGGTGTTACTCAAGAGTAGTAAGATTCTATTTACAGTTTAACCAAGATGCACATCACGTGGCTTCAACTAACACTCTATTTTCTTGCATGACACGACCTGGATGCTGGATGTCCTACGTGTCGGCAAAAGGATGAAGAACCCGACCAAATCTTCGGTTGTGCTCTTGGATTAGATTGGTTGTGCTAACTTAAAATTTTATTGTGTAGAATGGATGCAAGTTTTTGTATTGGGAAGAAGAGTTACATCCATATATTGATAGAGCGCAATTTAGTAGATGTTCTAGCACTTTTAGCTAGCATAGGGGCTAGAGATGAGACTAGTGCACTTGTTGATAGAATAGAAGCTAGACATGAGACTAAGATGCGAGGAAGAAACGTCTCCCTCCATTCCAAAATAGATGACTCAACTTTATACTAACTTTAGTATAAAGTTGGGTCATCTATTTTGGAACGGAGGGAGTACTTCTTTACACTCGAAGAAGAAAGAAGCACTCAAGATCGAGCCTCCGCAGATCAACAATGAATGCATCGAGAAGGCACTAATCCAACTTACAGGAGCAGTTATGGAAGTTGGATATCTTCTAAAATGTATTCTTGTGGTTCTTGTTTTCTTTGGTCTTGCTTTTCTAGTCAAAATTATCATTGGAGTTCGTGCAAAATGGAGGTTCGTTTGGGGTCGTGCGTTGGAGTTGGCCTTACAAGTGGGCGCAGTTGAGGAAACCGACTATTGGCAAACCCCCACATCGCCCGCTGCGTGATGGCTGAGTTAGAGAAACAATGAGGTTCAAGAAATTGCTCTAGCACAGACTCCAAGAAATATGGTGTCAGATGGAAGTCGTGCTGGTGGCGTGTGCCGTACTCCTGGACGTGAATGCTTGTTCTTCCCATGCCACCCTACTACTCCTACTACTTATATAGTAGTAGTATCGAGGATTCGAGGTGTTGGTTACATACAGCGAACACATTAACATATGGCCCACCTCACACTGTGGCCAAATTTCCTAGAGTCTGTGCTAGGTTAAAAAGTGTTCTTTGTGAGGGTGGGTGGCTGGTCTCAAGAAACTTGTTATATTACGTATACGTAGACGTAGAGATAGTGCAGCTGTTCTGAAAGTTTGAACCCAAACATCAGAATGCAATTTCTAATGGACTCATCCGAGGACCTAGGATGATGAGATTCACAGCTATAGTAAAAACATTCGCCCGATGCGTGAAGCATGTGAAGCCAGTACAAATAGTGTACTACTATTGTTGATTGGCCTCATCCGATAACCTGTTGCAATGCACGTACATTTTATGTATTCGGAAAATATTTTTTTGCCTCGTCGCACCACTCACTCAGAGAAGCGACTCGAAAGCCATTCATAAATTTAGTAAGTTTATCACAGGCATATCATTTTATTACATACAACAGGTCATCAACCCACATCGACAACGAGGATACATTATAAATACTAAAGTTTTCATCACAAAACGAATAACAAGCAATGAAATGAACTTCAACTCAACCAATCCTCACCGTTGGAAACACTTGCTTTGAACCACAAGTGATTCTCTAGGATGGGCCATCTATTGTCGATCTCGAGACCAACACAGGACTGATCATCCAGGCTGAAGCGGCCTACTATATCAGTACCAGGGTAAGGAACCACCGAAATGTCCGAGGTATAAATACAGTTGCTTCTCATAAATGGTAGTAACGTTGTGTCAACAGCAGTTGGATCGCCTTTCACCATCATCAGATAGTTTTGTCCAAGGAAGAGCGAGTTTTCTCCAAGACTATCAATACTGTACCAGGGAGAAGGTGTTGGCGCTAGGACACTAGTATCCATCCTGAATACCATGCAACGAGTGTTGGAATAGGTCCGGAGAGTGCGACCATGGGAGACAACACGTGCTCCCTCAGTAGTAACAAACTCAGTGCGCTGTGTACAGACAAGAAGAGGTGATCCATCGCAATTAGTTGCCAGGCGCCACTGAGTATATAAGTTCTGCTCGTCCTCATGCTCGTGATAATCACCATCATCATCTCCCCCTTGGTTATAAATTTTTTCAACTATAGGTGGTGGAATGTTCATTGGACCTTGGAAACACAAGAAGAAGATTAATTAGTAAAGGGAAACTTGCTAACCCGAATGCATGTGGATGAAACAATTATAATTACGGTGGAAGACAAATGTACCAAAACTACGAGGATCCCATGCAAAAACAGTGCCATGAGTGGTGGAAGCAAACACAAGACCCTCGTATTGAATTGCATCACAGTACACATCCATGTATAGAAACTGATTTTTGAGCAATATGCATCGAGTCGAACCACAAAGGATGGCAACAAGCTTGTCGAAGATAGCAACAACTTCATAGTTCTTGTAATTCCAAGAGCGGTTGGGAACTCGACAAATTGCTACCTTCCGTAGAAGACAGTCACCTTGATCGTATTTGAACGTGTATACAATACCGATGTGCTCAACCTCTGGGTAGTCCGTTGAGATTTTTCAAAGTGGAACCTGGTGACAAGTGTACACATTCACAAGTTCCCACTCGCAGTTGTACCCAATATAAACAACCCAATCTCCATTTGCGCCTGCCCAATCCTTGCCCTCAAGCGATGGCATCTTAACATCATACGTATCATTATCAAGCGGCATCAACTTGCACAAGGCAAGGCCTCCGTCGTCCCCGCGCTAGTCATCAGGGTCACAGTGAAGAAGATAGGGGAGATCAAACCGCTCCTTCACCCATGGGTTCCTTGTAATGATGTTATTAGTTGAGTTGAGAATGGTCTTGAACGAACCTGCCATGCTAGCCGAGGTGATGACGTCACACTGATTAATGAGTTCCTCCACCATGTCATCTTTCAGATCGGGGCAAGAATAACAGGGTCGTTTTCGTCCTCTTCCCTCCACGGAGAAGACGATCAAACAATGGCAGAAGGAAGGGTGAAGGCAAATGGAGGAGGGATGAAGACCGTGCAACAGTAGTTCCAAATCAAGAGGGAAAGGCAAAGAGTCGGTGGACGGTTGCCAGTTTGCCACGGTACACGAAGAGGCGCCCCGGCCTACACGTCTGTTCAGAAATACTAGTAGAAAAGGACTGGCCATCGTCTCACTGACATGTTGGAATGGGACCACATGTCAACGAAACATGGTGTGTAATTTCTCGTGCAAAATGCGATCTGGCCGCATTGGCCCGAGGTGCCGCATTAGTTTTATTTTTGAAAGTTTGCCGCATTAGTTATCGACCTTTATTTTTTAAAGATACAATCTGAATGGATAGCTCCTATGGTCATCACACATGAGCAGATATATAGGTGGGCTAGGTGGGCAGGCGGTTGAGTAGGCGGCAACAATCTGAGTGCTAAATGAGTTGATCCAATGCTTGGTTTTGTTTTGATTTTCCAACTATGACCATTGGATAGAGTGAATCAATGGCTTATGTTCAAAGTTATTCTCATACTATAGAATTTTTAATTTAGTTGTTGTGCTGCTACCGTCCAATACTCGCGTGTGGTTGTTTCTAGAGTAAAAAAGGAGGTACTAGTACTTACTGTGGGAAAGGTGAAGTGATGGTTGATTCGCCCGAGCAACTTATTACTGTGGGAATATGGGAGTACCAGCGGATTCAAGGAACAGAGAAATGATGGTTGCTTCGTCCGAGCAACTTACTGTGGCGAAGGTGGGGCTCTGTGATTTGACTGCTCACTAGTCATTACTACTGCGGCGCAACGACCGGGGTCATTCTTTACCTGCAGTTGTGTTGTGCACTCAATATTGTTGCATGGCAGGTGGAGCCGGATGAAGGATGTCCAACATGTTGGCAAAACAAAGTTGAATTGTTTCTGGCATTGCTATCAATCCTTCAGGATTTGTTTATATGTACGCATAATTTTAATGAAATTGTACTGTGATGCTATGAAGGTTTCAACTTTGGTTCCCGCAGGAAAAAAGGTTTCAACTTAGGATTCATGTGTCTTGCCTCGAGATTATCATGTTACAACATTCCATCAAATACAAATGAAACTACCATGGCTACCATGGCTAATGCATCTCAATGGTTTGCAGATCAGCGCCAATATTCACATCACAACTGAAGACAAAGTTGTGAGATGGTGTACAAATAAAGAAAAATAATAATTGATCGATGTTGTTCGTAGGCATGGCTCCATTTCCTTGGCAAAGTGTTCATTGCTTGGCAGCTAGTTTCACCCAGCTCTGTAGCCAAAAAAGAGGTGTATGGAGGACACCACAATCCGATCATTTTGTGCAGCTCCACTAAAATCGAGCGGATCATCCCTGTTTGCAAAGATATCCTGTCAGTGTGATTACAATAATAGTGGAACTAGATGATGAAACATAACACACATAAATAGAAGGCGATCACCTCTATGATCTCTCATTAGGACTAACTTCTTGTTGGAGAAGATTAGGCACAAAGTTGGATGAGGAGAATAGCAAAAACAATCTCCCTTTCCGCAGTCCCATAGAAATGTAAAAAACGTTGCTCGTGTGACATTTTGGCAAAACTGCACAAACACTCTTAAGAAAAAAAGTGATTTGTGCAGTTCACCAAAAGGTCACAATAGCAACAAGGTGAAAATGGATAGCCCTGTTTGCAAAAGGAGGTAGAAAGGAAACAATTATTGCCCAATAACATGAGTTGAAGACACATACGCCGACAAAAAAGAAGCATATTCCATGTAATAAGGGAAATATAGCAGATGGTAGTTTATCAAATATGGTTTGAGGATGAGATTGCAAGATGGAAAGTACGCCAGCCGAGATACGATTTAAGCAAACAACTAAAGACGATCCACATGCAGCAACGTGGGAAGATGGGCAGTGGAGCAAGGTCGAAGGAAGTTGTACCTGAGGATTGTCGGGATGTTACTAGGAGGGCGTCGGCGGCCGGGGTCTGCCCATACTGCGGCAGTGAGCAAGTGGCAAAGGCCCTCCCGTGCTGGAGCTTGGTCAGAGAGAACAGAGGGTACCGCAGATTGGGACGTGCTGCCTCAACGTCGTCGAACGGAGAGACGATGCACATCCTCCCTTTCCACCGACGGACGGGATGTGGCCGGATCACTGACCAACGCTGAGAGAGAGAGGCCACGGACGCCTGTCTGTGAGATGGTGTGACAAGAGACAAACCCATTTTTCCATTTTCACCACGGCAATCGTTTTATATTCTGTACATGCCATTGAGGAATATATAACTTTATTTAATACTAACGCGTCAAGTCAAACTTTGTTCCGTCTAGGCGTGGTACCCGACCCTCCTTCGAGTAAACAACCGCTACATGCGTCAAATTATCACGTGGGCTGCCTTTTCGTACAGAAACGAACTCCACCGTGTACCCGCGCGGGTGTGTCCGGGAACGAGACGTGAGTATGTGCGTCCTGCGTGCACCTCTTCTTTAGGTGCAGGTACGTACGTGGGTGGGTGTGAGAGAGATAGTTTGTGTGAAACAAAGGCAATGTGTTGATGATATCTCAAACAGAAAAATGTAACATATGCAATGTGTGTGAAATGGAGTCATGGACGTGAGATATCGATAGAATTGAAAATAGGGATGAAGTGTGTGGCTGCGTGATCGATAAAGAGTGCCATCAAATTTGTGTTTGCCCACGTCAAAGATACAGGGAGGCCGGCCTACTGGAATTTGAGAGGGCAGAGGTGCAGTTTTTCTCCGTGGCATGGATACCTACCTACAACATTCGACTACCGGTGTGTGGGGGGTGAGGAGGCAGAGACCGATCGACTAGTATATGTGTGGGGAAGGAGAGAGACCTAGCTATGTATTGAGGGAGATCGATCGACATCCATGGATATGTGTAGTAGAGGAATAAGGTTGGGAGAAAGACAAAGGTAGAGCTTCGGAGGGTTGGTGGTGGAGTGGCGTCTCACAAATGGTGGGAGAGGCCTGCTAGACAAACGGAGGGTACGAGTGCAATATCAATAAGAGAGGGCAGGGGATGTCTGTCTGTCTATGCACGTGTGTGTGAAATGGGTCGGGAGGTATGCAAGGATGATGAGGGGAGATGATATGGTTGTGGTAAGCATACGTAACTACATAGGAAGATCAACCATCGTGTGTCCGAGAAAGGGAGAGCCATAACTAGTGAGGTAAGTGTATCGGTGCGTGGGGAAAATGAATTATAGTCGACCTGGCTATATGTAGGGAGATCAGTTCGTATACACGCCTACATGTGTTAGAAGCAAATAAGGTCCGGTGAGATAGACAGGGGAGAGGGGTGTGGCTAGGAGGTGGTGCGAGTGTCCTACCATGTCGAGGGGGAGGAGTGTGCGAGTATGAGATCAATGAAAAGAGGGGCGGGAGTGTGCACCTGCGTGGAACCGTATTGGACATAGGGGGCATGGATGGTGAGAAGAGAAGAGGGGAAGTATATATGTGTTTGTTGTAGGCACACTTGGCTAGAGAGTTATATCGACCGGTGTGTGTCGGAAAGAAGGAGCCAGGGGCCTACACACACCGCGGGTGGACGACCTAAAGAGAAATAACAAACGTGCGTGATAGAGGGGACGCTAAGGGTGGGTGAGAGGGGGAGGGCATGTGCATGCACGATAGAAAGTTAGCGCTAGCTAGCTACAAATAGAAGAGGATCGTGAAGGTGTAAAAGATGAACAAATATCATAATTCATTATAAAAAAGTGGATACGGATACTTGAAGAAGATATCATAATGTAGAACATTGATTATAATTTGGGCTAATGTGTGACTTTTGCAGCTCAGGTCTAAATACTTGTCATAATGTAGGGGGCGGGGCACTATACTTTGTGTGATAAACACGGCGTACGTATCGAACATGGTTTAGATTATGAATATATAGTTAGTACATCAAATGTACTATTATTTGGAATCAACATCAAGTGTATTCAAAAAATAGAATTCGAGTTCATGTAGTACACATAGTTCATATCTATCTCTATAGTAATCATGTGGTGTGTTATTAAGGTAATACACGAATGATGGTTGAAGTTGGCAACAATCGTGATTGTAGATTCTTATTGAAATAGAGAAACGAATTCAAATCAGTTCAAATTGTAGCGGTAGGATAGACATTTGGAATGCACTAAGATGTTGGTATGAGTAGGTTACATGCATTATACAGCAAGCGAAAAAATTTAATTGGACATAACATGGATTCATACTCCCTCCTTCCATCTATATAGGGCGTAATGAGTTTTTTAAGACCGCTTTGACTATTGACAAGATTAATAGTACATGACATGCACAATGTGAAAATTATATCATGGAAAGAACCTTTCACAGACAAATTTAGTGGTGTGCTTTGTGTAAGTTGCATGTCATATATTATTGCTCTAGTATTTGGTCAAAGTTAGCATTGAAAAACGCATTAGGCCCTATATAGATGGAAGAAGGGAGTAGCTTTGAATATCATTTGTATAGTAAAACGGGGCAAGACTCTCTCTTTGTGTGGTGTGAATAGTTTTATTTTTTCGTTTTCTTTTTGGTTGAGGGGAGTGCGAATTGATTTGGTACGTACAAGTACAATATTACTACACGTTAGGCTTGTCCCTAAAATTCAACCGCGCCTTGTTATATCCTGAAAATTCAGATATCGTGCTCCCAAAACTGGCGCCTTCACAACCCGTGCCTTGCTATCCCGAAATTACAACGCGCACGAAAACTCCTTCCAGCTGCCAAATCCCGACACGCGAAATCCCCCTTCTAACCCTGAGCTGAAAGAGCCGCTAGTTCAAATCGGTGGGGGGTACTTTTGTAACACACCCTACACTTTGGACAAGCGCGTCCCTAAGTGATGGTTCACCCTCTCCCATCACCCCCTTTTCACCATTCGAAATCCTAGGCCACCATAACCTCTCCGCTCCAGCCGCGAAACCCTACCCTCCTTCGTCCGCCACCTCACCGCTGCCCAGCCGGAGCCTCTTCCCCGACGACATCTTCCACCGCAATAGCTCGATGTCCCTCGTCAACCTCCCCGGATGAGGATCCGTCGTCCATCTCGTTGTCCCACCGGTTCAGCCGCCCCGTCCTCCACCTCCAAGAAGCTGCTCCGACGATCGCCTCGTCTATCGCAGCTGCTCCATCCCCACAGCGCCGCCTTAACCTGCTCCACCGGAACCACAACATCCTCACCGATTCCTCGGACAAAGCCGAGGCCTACTCGGCGCCACCAAAGAGGTTGTACACTCATCGCATCGCACCTTCTCCTTAACTCGACCTCCCAGGGCTGACGGTGTTCCATCCTGCACCCCCATGGAGCGACGACCTTGAAGCCGGCGCCGCGGGCGACATCTCAATGGCAGCTCTCCCCCAGTGCGAGGCCCCTTCGGCGGTGGCGTCCATACCAGCTAGATCTTCTACTGCTGCTCCGGCTCTCGCTCGCTCGCTCGCGCTGCTGCTGTAGCTCTGGCTCTCGCTCGATCGCTCGCTTGCCCAGCTGCTGCTGCTCCGGCTCTCGCTCACTCACTCGCGCTACTGCTGCTGCTCTCCCCCTCGCTCGTGTTGCTGCTCTGCTTCGATTTAGCTACACTTCAGTCGACTAAATCGACTTTTGGGTCAGCCAATTTTCAGGGGTTGGGGGGGGGGCTTGCCGGAGTTAAGGAAGAACCACCCGCAGCAGGGATAGGGGCTCGCTGGAGAGGCACCCCACTATCTATCTTAGGGTTTAGGGTGGGGCGCGGGGGGCCTAGAGGGATGGCCGAGGAGGCGGCGGACCGACGGTGGGGAGTTGTTTCGGGGCGGCGAGGCGGTGCTGGGGCCGGCGGTTCGAACGGTGGTGGCTGGCGGCTCAGGGCGGTGCAGGTTGTAGATGAACTGCAGGCCCTCCCTAAACTACATGTCAAGTGCCTCTCTGCTACCATTGTGTTCAGTTTCGATAGTAACATTCAGATTCCCCAGTAAATTTCAGTTTCGACAGTTAGAGTCAACAGTTTTTACCTCATCTGTTGTAGTCAGGTGGTTTTTGGTATGTAAATTTTACATCTATTTTACATCATCTATTTGAGATGCTATTAGAATCCCACTTGAGATTGACGATGTTTGTCTTGTGCTACTTCAGCCTTGACGTCTTACGGCTCACCGGAGCTTCTCCAACAACAGAACGATCCATCACAATAGAGCAGTGCCCTGGACGCCGTCTACAGATTCCTCAGATCTTCCTCCACACCTCCGACGGCCACCTCTGCCTCAACTGCTTCAGCGACCAACCCAATTATGCCGAGGTCTACATGGCTACGGTAAAGAGGTTGTACACTTGTTGCATCACTTATTACTATACATTCATGTCGATCCATTAGGGCTATTTTGGTTGAACGGAAAAACATAGCAATAGGTAATTTTCCAATGTCACTCTACTATTCAATTATTCATGCATTTTGTTGAAAGGAATGAAGCAAAACAACCACCTGGACCTACTTTTCAAAATCCTATGCATGAAAACAAGACCAAGTGCATTAGTGGCAGAATAACATTCTAACTGTACACGCTATCATATGGTTTCACTTTATTTTGGCCATGTTTCTTTGCATTCCTCTTGTCGGTGGGAAAGGACACCTGTGGGATCACAAGAATCCCTACTACGGTTGTGGCGCGCGGGGTTGTGATAAGAGCAGGATTAGTAGTTGACACGGGGATCGTTTACCCAGGTTCGGGCCGCGAGGATGCGTAAAACCCTAGTCCTGCTTTGGTGAATGAATTGCGTGTTTTTGAGCTCTCGAACTAGCTATGGGTGCTGCGTGGTTCGAAAGAGCCGAATCCTTTTCCTGTATGCCATGGGCCTCCTTTTATAGGCGAAAGGGGCTGCCACAGTGGCACACAGGAGGTGGAAAGGCCTACAGTAGCGCGATCTTATCGCCCGTATTACAGGATAAGGTGCATTAAATGCATGGCTTAGGTGTCCCTTCACTTTATCGGGGACGGGAGCGAGGCCCGTCCCGTCTGTCGCTGCTCCTCTTTACTTCGACACGCGCCCTGGCCAGCGATGCATGTGGTGCCATGTAGGAAGGCAAACAGTTGGGGTGGCGCGGTGGTGGAGTCTCCACGAAGACCTGCATGCCGCCATGCAGGTGTGTGCTGAGTTGGCCTGGAAGCTGCATGTTGCCACGCAGGTGCCTGCCCAGCTGGTTGGGCTGGCAGCTGCATGTGAACAGTGGCGGGGAGTTGGTTGGTGCGGGCCTAGCAGTGGCTCTGCTGTCGCCTTTGGCAGGGGTCCTTCCGGGTGGCCCGGCAAGGGTCTTGCCGTGACGTGCTGGCGTCCCCGGCAAGGATCTTGCCGGGGGTCTTGTGGGTTTCTTCGGTAAGGATCTTGATGAGGATTGTTGCTTCCGACCCCTCATCTGACCTTGAGCATTCTATGTCTTCACAAAGATCTGCATGCCACCATGGAGGTGCATCCCGAGCCTGGTCCAACGTGTTTGTTGACATGGGAGGCCGTGGGTTCAAGGGTGGCTTGCTCCACTGGTGTGGGCAGGCTGCCCCGGCAAGGGCTTGCCGGGGCTGCCCCCGGCAAGGGTCTTGCCGAGGCAACCTGCTTCGCCTGTCTGCGCTTTGCAGCCTTGGTCCTTGATGTTGCCTTGTTTGTCTCGAACCTTCGGCTTCTCTCCGGCTTCCCTCCTTTGCCCTGCTATGTGTGGCCATGGCGCGTGGCTCTAACTGCCCGTGCACAAGTAAAGGGGTCAAAAGGAGAGCCCCTACTTTTGTACACTGACAGGAGCCCCCAGGCCTGGGCCATACATAAGCGCGACAAGTTGTTGGGCCAGGCCCAGAACGGTGCGCGGGCAGGCGGGGCGGATTTTACCATGGTAACTGCCCTGTCCGCTGCGCTTCCCCACGACCTACGTTGAACGCGCGATGTGGGGGTCATGCGCGTGCGCATGACGTGAGTGGCGTGAGTGGGACGGTTCCCACGCGCATGCATCGCATCACAGTTAATGGGAAAGGAGGCGGCCCGTGCCTTCCCCGTAAAAATGAATAACCGCAGGCGCGCTGCTCACTTTACCCTTCTTGCGCATCCTCCAATCTCAGAACCCCCGCCCCCTTTCTTCCTTCTTCTCGAGCCCTCTTGTTTCCGTCCATCGCCGCTGCACTTCCGCCATCCTCTGCTTTCCTGCTTCTCGCATTCGCCATGGTGCCCAAATCAACCAAAACCAAAGGGGTGGCTAAGGACATCAGGACGACAGAGCAGTCAGAGAGCGAGCTGGTGGCGCGACGGGCGCAGTTCGCCTACTTCCCCTTGACGGTCGACGTGTCCGAGCTCCAGGAGATGTTCAAGGATCTGTGGGGGGTGAAGACAGGTGGAGAGAAAACGGGGCACCCAACCACGCATGTCGTCCCTGCCAGCACCGGGGCCTCCCCAAATTGGTACCCCTTCTTCGTCGACTACTTCTCCTGCGGGCTCTGTCCCCCCTTTTCTAATTTCTTCAAGGACATCATGCACACCTACAACTTTCGTCTTCTGGATTTTACCCTGAATGCCGTGGCATGCATGGCTCACTTCGCACACCTCTGCGAGGGCTTCGCCGGGGTGCACCCCAACACGGCGCTCTTCCGCCATTACTTCTCGCCTCAGATCCAAAAAGGGGGCGCCATCTCTGGCTGCATCGCCTGGATCCAGAGGGCCAAGGGGGCGTACCCGGACAGTGCCACAAAGGAGAGGTGGGAAGAATGGCGGGGCCGGTGGTGCTGGATTGAGGGGAAGGACCCACCGGCATTCTGCGAGGTTCGCCAGGAGCCGCCGGTGCGTGGGGGCGATTGGGGCGACGTCGATGCCGACGACGCGAAGCTCACGATCGCCACCACCAGGATTCTTCGGCTCACCCAGGCCGGGCTCACCCTCGAGATGATCAGGGCGCACTTCATCCGCTGCCGGATTGCTCCTTTGCATGACAAGGGGAGGCCGGCCTGGTTCTTCGTGAACGTCGCTGACATCATGAGGCTCCACCCTGGCCTCGACAACAACCTGACGGTGCTGCGGCACGCCCATCTCTGCCAGTGGATTTTCCAGCTTGATGTCAATGACGAAGGCGAGGTGGAGCGGTCCGGCAAGGTCGTCAAGGAGCCTGTTTTCAAGTTGCCGGCGGGGGTGGTCTCGCTGAGCAACAACTCTCGCCGGTCCGAGATCATCACCATGATGCCGCTCTTCAATGCGCATGGCCTTGACCTGGACTGGGTCGAGCCAGACGAGCTCATGGTGCTGGAGTTCTTTGACACCTTGCATGAGGTGTACGTCACTGCCGAGCTACGGCTCATCCAGGACACTTCTCCGGCGGAGCTGGACTACATCGCCGCAAGGGTGGAGGAGGCGAGGCTTTCCACGGAAGAGGCGAAGCTCGTCAAGGAGGCCGGCAGCGCCGGTGGCGTGCCGGACAAGGCCGCAGCGGAGGCGGAGGAAGAGGAGCTCGCCTGGTGGGCAGCAGCCGCTGGGGAAACCAGCGGCGCCGGCATCGGAGCTCCCCTTATCGAGGACGCAGCCGACGGGTCATCGGAGGAGGAGCGCAAGGGGGAGAAGACTGCGACGGTCGACCCTCCAATCGCCGGGAAAGGGCGGGTCCTGCGGCGGGCCACCTCCGGCGAGCCGGTGCACTCTGACCGGGCCGCGTAGCTGCGGCAGGCCCAGGAGGCGCCTGTGCGCCAGACGAGGGCGGTGGCGACGAAGAAAGCGGCGAAGGACATGGCATCGAAGAAGAAGGCATCTGCTTCTTCGTCGTCCAAGTGCGCCCGGACGCCATCGCCTCCCCCCTTGTCGGCAAACATCGGCGCGGGGATTGCATTTGACTTCGGGCCCCTTAGCCCGGAGAGGAAGAGGAAGACAGCAGAGGAGGAGGAGGAGGAGGAGGTGGAGGAGTAAGCTCTACTTTCTCCCTGCCCTCTCTCTCTCTCTCTTTTCTTCCAATGGTGCCGCCCATCCTGAATTATCCTTATCTTGCAGGGACATGGAGACGCTGGCCCAGAGAGTGAAGAGGGCCAAGATTGCGACGAGTGGCCAGCCCCTAGCAAGAACCTCCAGCACACCTCTGGTGGTGTTGAGCAGCCCGGACAGTAGCCCCCAGCCCAACCCCCAGTGTGAGTTCATTACTCATCCTTCGTCAACGTGCGCAATGCATGATGCTTTGGTACTGACCCTGCTGTGGATGTAGGAGGGGAGCAACATCAAGGGGAGCCGCAGAGGGCTTCCCCCATCGTGCCGCCCCCATCGGCCATGCCGCCCCGAGGGGCATCCTCGGCAAGGGCACCAAGCACCGAGGCCATGCACACGGAGGAGGAGGAGGAGAACACGGGCGCCGGCAGCTTTGCCTCAATGCCAAATCTTGGCGGGGAAGGGACTTCTGCCTCTCGGTCCGGCACGGGTAGGCCACTCGCCCTTCATTTCCGCGTGCGTTCTTCTTTCCTTCCTTTCCTTACTGGCTTTGATCTCGGCCCCACCCTGTCTCCTTTTTGGCATCCAGACCCCTCCTCGATGGACTCAAAGGACGTCGACACCGTCATCAAGGACGTCGTCGGGGATGCCGTGGTGTAGGCCGAGAAGATTGCTACCGAGGAGGGAGCGGTGGGCGCTGCTGAGGATGCCGCCAAGGAGCCCGCCGAAGAATCCGGCAAGGGGCCTATCGGGGAAGCCAACAAGGAGCCTCTCGGGGAAGCCGGCAAGGGCGCTGCCGAGGAGGTGGTGTTTGACGACCTGCCCTCCTTGTCCGCTACCTCCGGCTTCGGCAGGTACTTGAGGGTGAGCGACGACCTCTTCGTCCACCTCCTAGGCGCGTCGAGCACCAGGGCTCCCCTTGAGGGAGAGGTGTTTGACGAGGAAGTGCTTGCCACACCCGGGCTCCCCTTGACAAAGATGTGCATCAACTTCACCAACCTCAACAAGGCCTACCCTCAAGATCCGTTCCCGCTCCCTCGCATCGACCAGATCGTCGACTCCACCGCCGAGTGCGACCTGTTGTGCTTCCTCGATGCCTTCTCGAGCTATCACCAAATCAAGACGGCAATAGAAGATGTGGAGAGAACGGCCTTCCTGACCCCATGCGGGGTGTATTGCTACACATGCATGCCGTTCGGTTTGTGCAATGCGGGAGCAACCTTTCATTGCCTTGGGCCGGCAGCTCGGAAGAAACGCCGAGGCCTACGTCGACGACATCGTGGTGAAGTCTCGATAGGCAAAGACCTGGAAGAAACCTCCGTGAGACTTCGCGAAGTGGACCTGCGGCTCAACCCGGAGAAGTGCGTGTACGGTGTTCCTTCTGGCAAGCTTTTGGGCTTCCTCATGTCCCACAAAGGTATCGAGGCTAACCCACAGAAGGTCCAGGCAGTTGAGGACATGAGTCCGCCGAAGACCCTCAGAGAAATGCAGAAGCTCACCATGTGAGTACACGCGTTAGGACGCTTCATCCCCAAGCTGGGGGAACGAGCCCTGCCCTTCTTCAAGCTGATGAAGAAGAAGGGTCCGTTCGAATGGACTCAAGAGGCTGACAAAGTGTTCCAAGATCTCAAGAAGTACCTGACCAGCCCTCCGGTGATGGTGGCTCCACACCCTCAGGAGCCCTTGGTACTCTACCTTGCAGCCACGCCCTACTGCACCAGCGCAGCCCTGGTGGCGGTTCAGGAAGAGTGCCGGGTCAAGGCCGCATCGGTCGCGACCCCGACCGCAGCAGCACGAGACCGAGAAGACCTCGCGAAGACCACGTCCGCAGCAGATGGGGATCAGCCTCAGCAGGGGGACGCCCCCAAGGTGCAAGAGGCCACACCAGGCAACCAGGGGTTGGGGGCTTCGTCGTCTCAGGAGGCGCCTGACCCTCCTGAGGGCGCGGACCCCGTCAGCTCGCCCACCCTCGTTGAGCATCCGGTGTATTTCGTCAGCACGGTGCTGCGAGACGCAAGGGCACGATACCCCATGTCTCAGAAGCTCTTGCTTGCGCTACTAGTGGCCTCACGCAAGCTAGGGCACTACTTTGAAGGTCACCCCATCAAGGTCGTCTCGACATATCCATTGGAAAGGGTGCTTAGGAGCCCCAACTCAGCTGGAAGGGTCGCCGAATGGAACATCGAGTTGCAAGCGTTTCAGTTGGAATTCAGCATGACCAGGGTTGTCAAGGGAGCCACACTTGCAGATTTCATAGCGGAATGGACAGAGGCGCTAGGGCTCGAAGCGGGCGAGGATCGGTCTCTTTCCCCAAGAAGTGAGGCGCCGGACGGCTAGGTCATGTACTTGGGCGGAGCGCTCTCGCGACATGGAGCAGGGGCTGGCACAGTGCTCATATCCCCCACTCAAGACAAGCTCTATTACACCATGCAGCTCTATTTCTAGCATGGAGAGAAGGTCTCCAACAATATAGCAGAATACGAGGGCCTGATAGCAGGCTTGAAAGTTGCAGCCGCCTTGGGGGTAAAGCGCCTCACCATCAAGGGCTATTCACAGCTCTTGTCAACTTCTCCAACAAGGTGTACGAGCCGAAGGACGAGCACATGGAAGCGTATCTTGTGGAGGTCCTCAGGATGGAAAAGCAGTTTTGGGGGTTGGACATGTGCCCCGCGGGCTGATGACATTGCCAGGAGGGCGTCCAGGCGGCTAGCTCAGGAGCCGGTGTCTTCGAGAAACGACTCTTCAAGCCTTCAGCAGCACCGCCACTATCAAATACAGCGGAGCCTCGGGAGGAGCTCCCTAAACAACATGTCTCAGGAGCTCCGGCCTGTGGCCCGACCTCAGGAGTGTGCCTACTCCTGGCGCTGGAGCCTCATGAGGGATGTTGAACTGCAGAATTCAAGGATTATCTGATGCAAGGGACTCTGCCGGAGAAGGAGGAGGACGCGGAACGCGTGGCACGGCAGGCCACAGCCTACTGCATCCAAGACGGAGAGCTCTACCGGAAGCGGCCAAATGATGTTTCCCTGCGTTGCATCTCCAGGGAGCAGGGGAAAGAGTTGCTGGCAGACATTCACGATGGAGACTGTGGGCACCACTCGTCATCACGGACCCTCGTCGGCAAGGCATTTCACAGCGGGTTTTATTGGCCTACAGCGCTCAACGATGCAATCGAGCTGGTGAAGGCTTGTGAAGCCTGTCAATTCCATGCCAACCAGATTCACCAACCGGCTCAGGGCCTGCAGACCATTCCTCTCTCATGGTCGTTCGCTGTTTGGGGGCTGGACATTTTAGGCCCGTTTCCCCGGGCACCAGGGGGCTACCGCTACCCCTACGTAGCCATTGATAAGTTCACCAAGTGGGCAAAAGTGGAAGTTGCTCGCGCCATCCCATCTGGTTCAGCAGTCAAGTTCATCAAGGGCCTCGTGAGCCGGTTTGGGTTGCCTAATCGCATCATCACCGACAACGGTTCGCAGTTCACCAGCAATCTCTTCAAAACATATTCTGCTAACCTTGGAATGTAGATATGCTACGCTTCGGTGGCACACCCACGGAGCAACGGCCAGGCAGAATGCGCCAACGCCGAGGTCCTGACAGGCCTCAAGACCAGGACCTTCAAGAAGAAGCTGGAGGCCTGTGGCAGGGGCTGGTACGACAAGCTGCAGTCCGTGTTGGGGTCCATCCGCACAACCTCTACCAAGTAGACTGGCGAAACCCCGTTCTTCCTCGTCTACGGAGCAGAGGCGGTCCTCCTGTCGGAGTAATGGGCCACGGGTAGGCTCACCCGAGTCCCTGAATTTATCAAGACTTTGGGCCAGCTCCGCCTAGCCAGACCCCAAGCTGAAGCTCCGCCCTCTGGGGGCCGGGTGACTCAACGGCAGGCTACCAGAGGGCGGCCAACCCAAGCCTATGGCACTACGAGTGGCCGGCTCCAGCCGGCCGGCCTCCAGAGAGGGCGGCGTCAGGCAGGCGGCCACCTCGCGGCCTCGGTGCAACTGAGCCCCCATCAAGAGTACAAGCTAGAGCATGGCTACAGCGGAGCACGTCGTCCCCGACGTACGGGACAGGCATGGCTACAGTGCTCCGTACAGGCGGAGATCTCCACACGGCGGGGCACTGTGCCATGTCTCCCCTGATGTCGCCCCAAGCAGGCGGAACCATGTTCCCCATGATGGCCTGTCGGTACGGCCTGCCAGCCGCAGGCCCTACCGGGCAGTGACACCGCCGAAGGCGGCGGACGCCCGATCAGTCGGGCTCGGAAAGGGCTGGCCTCCAGCAGGCGGACGTCCCATGCTCCGAGGCAAGCACGCCATTAACCTGATGAGACCCGGTGTGGCTACAGTAACCTCCCGCCAGCCGGCAGGACTGTAGCCAGGATAAGATGACCAAGCCCTCATCATGGACAGCACGACTACAGTAAGTAGCTACCAACCAGCCGGCGGGGCCCTCTAGGCGGTGGGCCCCAGTAGTCGGCGGAGAAGCCGGAGGCTGGAGACACTGACACACGGGCCCCAGCAACCGGCCCGATTACCATTGTACCCCTGGGGGCGGGCGTATATAAGCCCCCAGGCCACCCATGCGAAGGGTTCCAACTCTGATAGAACTAGCCAGTTACCTAGGGCAGGGAAGAGCTGGCCTTGCCTTCTCCTACCTCTAGACATAGCTCAAGGAGCACCTTGTATCACTACTGCCTTAGTGATCATGCGGAGACCAAGCAGAGCAGGAGTAGGGGTATTATCTCCACGGACAGCCCCCAACCTGGGTAAAGTTCATCGGCGTACGTGTCTACGCCTTATCCCGCTTCCAGGCACCGGCGACGTTCTACTCGCTCCCACCATGATAAGCCATCCTTTGGCATATGTCGCACCCAACCCCCGACATTTGGCACCCACCGTGGGGCGAGGTGCACCGTCTCCCGGAGACCTGCTTTGGACGGGAACCTTGTTCCTTCTTGGCGAGCAAAGCCAGCCCAGTACGCCCGACGGCGTCAGCCTCGACGCCCTGCATGGCGCGGAGATTCACCTCACCGATGAGCCGGCCTCCGACGCAGGCACCGGCTGCCCCGAGAGCCCCCTCATCAGCCTCCTCGACCAGCTTCACATCACCAGCGAGCCTGCTGTGGACCTGGAGTCTGTTGGCTCCACCGACCCGATGATCGTCGACTCCGACATGGCGTCGCTTGATGCGTTCCCCACCAACGTGTTGATCTACGATGAGCCGCCTCCTCGCGAGCACAGCGGTGGGAGCACTGTAACGGAGGTGCTCGTCATTAACAGTGGCGAGCGCTCGAACGGAGAAGCTTGAGACCCACTCGATGCGGCGCTGCGGGACTTGACGGCGCCCATCCCAGAAGACGCAGATGCTGAGATGCTGGAGGCACGCCGCGTCCAGCTTCTCGAGAGCGCTGGCCGGCTTGCCAGCATGCAGTGCCTCTCGGTGGCACGCCGGCTCCTGGGGGGCCTAGCCGCATTGGCCCTATCTGGCAGCGTGGTGGGACCATTTCCAGCATGTTCGGGGCAGAATGCCCCGTCTACGCCATGCCTGCAGAGAACATTCGGGTCGCCCAGGCGGTGACGGACGAGCTGGATAAATACGAGGGCGACGAGCATAGCCACATGACGGAGCGACTCCAGCAGCTCCTAGACGCGGCTGCCGCGTTGCACAAAGCCTGCTGCCGCACCGAAGAACCTGCACCACAGAATGATGAGCCGCCCCTTCGCCAACAGCACGACGCGACATCCCGGACGCCGACTGGCGGCGCCCGTGGAAAACAAGGCAACGAGCCGGCGGCTAGCCGGAGCCGGACTCGCCTTTCCATCGAGCGTGACAAAGACGGCCGCTCTCGAGCGGTGGAGCGCCGAGGCGATCCTCCGCCTCCTCCGCCTCGCGGAGCAAGATATCCCACTCCGCCGCCTGTCACGCATCCGACACTCGGCGACCGGCTTGGCCGCCGAGAGGGAGTCGGAGAGAACAACACCCGCCATCGGATCGACCGCCTCAACCGATCCCTAGCGCTAGAAGAAGAAGATGTGCTGGGCTCGCCTTGCTTCGGTCCATGAATTCAGGATGAGCCCTTTCCCAAAGGGTTCACCCTCCCTCGAGATACGCCCAAGTATACTGGCTCCGTGAAGCCGGAGGACTGGCTGGTCGACTACTCGACAGTGTCAGCATAGCAAACGGCAACAAGCGTGTTGCCGTGAAGTACGTCCCGCTCATGCTTCAGGGCATGGCCCGAACATGGCTCAACAGCCTGAAGCCCTGCAACATCAACAGCTGGGTTGATTTCACCGAGGCCTTCATCCGCAACTTCACCAGCACCTACAAGCGGGCTCCCAAGCCCTGACAGCTCTCCTTCTGCATTCAAGGGCCCACAGAGTTGACTCGCGACTACCTCATGCGCTAGACCAAGCTGCGCAATTCCTGCGAAGGTGTGCACGAAGTGCAGGCAATCGAGTACTTCACCGCCGGGTGCCGAGAGGGCACCCTCCTCAAGCATCGACTCCTCTGCAATGAGCCTGAGACACTCGACGAGCTAGTGATCATCGCTGACAAGCACGCCACGGCCGACTCCTCCATGAAGGCGGAAATTCTGGTTGATGCATCCGGCAAGGTGGCACCTCAGGCCCCTCGGACTCCGGCTGGTAACACCGGTCGGCGACAGCAACCAGGCGACAACAAGCAGAAGGTCACCCAGCCAGCTTCCACTAGCCGGCAGGTGGCGATGGTCGAGGATCAGCAGCCTGGAGGGCAGCCGGCACCCAAGCGGCAGAAGGGCGGCAAGTCCAATGTGTTGCCCGCCTTCTCTAATGAGCAAACCTTAGATGCACCCTGCAAGTTCCATAGCGGCGCAAAGCCATCCAACCACACCACCCGGAAGTGTCACTGGCTCACCAGAATCGCCAAGGGAGATGGACTCCTGCCTCCTCCGCCTGCCGGACTGCCGCCTGCTCAGCCCCAGCTGCCGGCGGCCCGACAAGTCGGTGCCATACAAGACGAGTACCCAGAGGAACATGGAGCCTACGTTGTGTTCACCAGTGTGGCCGATGACAGACGCAGCAGACGGCAACAACAATAAGAAGTGCAAGCAGTGGCCTCCAGCACTCCAGAATTCATGCATTGGTCCGAGAAGCCTATCAGTTGGAGCAGGGCCGACCACCCGGAAGTGATGCCTTCCCCTGGTTCGTAAGCCCTGGTCCTAGAAGCTACCCTTGCAATGGAGAGGCGGGCAGCACGTTTCTCTAGAGTCTTGATAGATGGCGGCAGCAGCATCAATATCCTGTACCGTGATACAATGGAGAAGTTGGGAATCAAGCAGAAGCAGCTCATCCCCAGTCGGACTGTATTCCATGGCATAGTACCTGGCCTTTCCTGCTCACCAATCGGCAAGACCCAGATTGATGTCCTCTTTGGGGACAAGAATCATTTCCGCCGAGAGCCAGTTTGGTTTGAAGTAGTGGACCTCGAAAGCCCCTACCATGCACTGCTGGGCCGGCCAGCTCTGGCCAAGTTCATGGTAGTCCCCCACAATGCCTACCTCAAGATGAAGAAGCCGGGTACCAAGGGAATCCTGACCGTAGTCGGAGACTACAAGAAGCCGGTCGCTTGCACCGCAGAAAGCAGCCGGCTGGCCGAGTCCCTCGTGATCGCAGCTGAGAAGCGGCTCCTTGACCGGGTGGTGGCGTTGGCAGGCAAGAAGCCGGAAATGTCACCCATCCCCCAGGAGTCGGAGGTTGAGGGCTCATTCAAGCCGGCCAAGGAAACGAAGAAGATACCGTTGGACCCGGAGCACCCGGAGAGGCACGCTGTCATAGGTACAAACCTTGATAGCAAATAGGAAAGCGAGCTTGTCGATTTCCTCCATGAGAATCGGGACATCTTCGCATGGTCTCCCAAAGACATGCCGGGTGTTCCGACGGATTTCGCTGAGCACAAGCTACATGTCGACTTGACGCCAAGCCGGTCAGGCAGCCCTTGCGCCGCCTGTCGGAAGAGAAGAGAAGAGTTGTCGAAGAGGAAATAGCCCGGCTTCTAGCAGTCGGATTCATCATGGAAGTGTTCTTTCCAGAATGGCTGGCCAATCCAGTTCTAGTATTGAAGAAGAATAAGAAGTGGCGCATGTGCATTGACTACACCAACCTCAACAAGGCCTGCCCCAAAGATCCCTTTGCTCTACCAAGGATTGATCAAGTAATAGACTCCACAGCTGGATGCGAGCTGTTGAGTTCTTTGGATGCATACTCGGGGTATCACCAGATAAAGCTGAACCCGACCGACAGGCTGAAGACCGCCTTTGTCACGCCATTCGGAGCCTTCAGCTACCTGACCATGACGTTCGGCTTGAGAAACACCGGCGCCATGTTTCAGCATTGCATGCAGAAGTGTCTCCTCAAGCAACTCGGCAGGAATGCCCATGTCTATGTGGATGGTGTGGTGGTGAAGACGGAGAAGTGTGGCACGCTGCTAGAAGACCTCAAGGAGACTTTTGAGAATTTGCGCCGATTCCGGATCAAGCTCAACCCAGAGAAATATGTCTTTGGAGTACCAGCCGGCCAGCTCCTTGGCTTTCTGGTCTCAGAGCGTGGCATAGAGTGCAACCCGGTGAAGATCAAGGCCAATGAGAAGATGGAGGTGCCCACCCGACTGCTGGACATGCAGAATTTCACCGGCTGCCTGGCATCAATTAGCCGTTTCATCAGTCGGCTGGGCGAGAAGGCTCTCCCTTTGTACCAACTTATGAAGAAGACCACTTTTTTCAAGTGGAATGACAAGGCGGACGAAGCTTTCTCCCAGCTCAAGAAGATGTTGGCAAACCCGCCTGTCCTGGCAGCTCCGACTAAGAAGGAGCCCATGCTCCTCTACATTGTTGCCACCAGTCGGGTCGTCAGCACAGTCATTCTGGTAGAGCGCAAGGAGGAAGGCAGAGCATTGCCGGTCCAGAGACTCGTATATTACTTAAGTGAAGTACTGTCCACCTCCAAGCAAAACTACACGCATTATCAGAAGATGTGGTATGGCGTGCACTTTGCCGCCAAGAAGCTGAAGCCCTACTTTCAAGAGCACTCAATAACCATCGTCTGCACGGCTCCGCTAGCTGAGATCCTAGGAAGTCGGGATGCTTCTGGCCGAGTGTCCAAGTGGGCCATCGATCTGGCACCTTACACCATCTACTACCAGCCTCGCACTGCCATCAAGTTGCAAGTGTTGGCCGACTTCCTCGTCGACTGGGCCAAGACCCAGTACCTACCGCCAACACCAGACTCCACCCATTGGTGGATGCATTTTGATGGATCGAAGATGCGCACTGGTCTGGGAGCCGGCATCGTCCTCACTTCTCCCAAAGGCGACAAGCTCAAATATGTGTTACAAGTCCATTTTGCCGCCTCCAACAACGTAGCAGAATATGAGGCACTCATACACGGACTCCGGCTTGCCAAGGAACTCGGCATTCGCCGGATCTTATGCTATGGTGACTCCGACTTGGTGGTCCAGCAGTCGTCGGGCGACTGGGACGCCAACGATGCAAATATGGCAAGCTACCGTTTCCTCGTGCAGCAACTCAGTGGATACTTTGACGGGTGCGAGCTTCTCCACGTGCCAAGAAATGACAATGAACAAGCAGATACCTTGGCACGGATTGGCTCCACCCGACAAGCAATACCAGCCGGCGTCGCCCTACGCCGCCTTCTCAAGCCGTCCATCAATCCGTCCCCAGAATCAGATTCCATCTTTGTGTCGGCCCCTCCTGAAGCAGTCCGATCTGACTTGAGGGTCCCAGAAGCCGGCACAGGGACTTCGGCAGTCGGCCCGGGGACTGCTGCAGTAGCACCCGGCCCGAGGACTCCAGAGCCCGGCCCGGGGACTTCAGCAGTTGACCCGGGGACTCCGTCAATTCAGCAGGCAGAAGCAATTGCCAACCCGCCACCTCCTGGCCCAACCACCGTCATACAAGTTGCAGTTGTGGCAGTAGAAGAAATAGCAGCACCATCCTAGGCTTAGCCAATCCTCAAATTTCTGGTGAGCAAAGAACTGCCGACTAATGAGATCTTAGCTAGGCAGGTGCAACGGCGAGCAGCAGCATACACCATTGTCAATAGAGAGCTGGTACGGCGAAGTGTCACAGGCGTGTACCAGCACTGTGTGGAGCCGGACCAGGGCCAAGCAATCCTCAAAGACATTCACCAGGCTGAATGTGGCCACCACGCGGCCTCAAGAGCCCTTGTTGCCAAAGCCTTTCGCCATGGTTTTTTCTGGCCGACTGCTCTTGAAGAGGCCAAAGAGTTGGTCCACAAATGCCAAGGGTGCCAAAGATTCTGCTCCAAACCGCATTTTCCACCTTCTGCACTCAAGACTATTCCGATTGCTTGGCCATTTGCTGTTTGGGGTTTGGATATGGTGGGGCCATTTAAGACAGCCCGTGGCGGCATGACTCATCTGCTTGTCGCTGTGGACAAGTTCACTAAGTGGATAGAGGTCAGGACAATCAAAGAAACTGAATGGGCCGACTGCCGTGACCTTCATCGCCGACATCACCACTCGGTACAGCATACCACATAGCATCATCACCGGCAATGGCACAAACTTTGCCAAAGGAGCCTTGGCTCGTTTCTACGCAACACAGGGCATCCGACTGGACTTAGCGTCCGTTGCCCACCCGCAGTCAAACGGCCAGGTTTAGCGAGCAAACGGCCTCATCTTGTGCGGCATCAAGCCCAGACTGGTCGAGCCTCTTGAGCATTTGGCTGGCTGCTGGCTCGACGAGCTGTCGGCCGTCCTCTGGAGCCTGCGCACAACTCCGAACAAGTCGACTGGCTTCACGCCTTTCTTCCTCGTCTACGGTGCCGAAGCCATCATCCCGACGGACATAGAGTTCGACTCCCCGCGAGTCACCACATACACCGAGGCAGACGCCAAGGAGGCGCGAGAAGACGACATCGACCTGCTGGAAGAGGGCCGGCTGTTGGCACTCAGCCGGTCCGCCATCTACTAGCAGAGTCTGCGCCGATACTACAACCGCAAGGTGAAGCCAAGATCCTTCCAAGAGGGAGACCTTGTGCTCCGGCTGATCCAGCGAACAGCCGGCCAGCAGAAGCTCTCGGCGCCTTGGGAAGGCCCCTTCATCATCAGCAAGGTGCTGGGCAATGACTCCTACTATCTGATCAACGCTCAGAAGCCCAGAGCAAGCAAGAGAGATGATTCAGGCAAGGAGACAGAGAGGCTGTGGAATGCAAACCTCCTCCGGAGATTTTACAATTGAAAGCAGTATGTACCACGCTACCTTTTGTATTGTGTACAAATACTCTGGGTCCCCCGAGACAGACTCGGGGACTACCCTCCTTTATCTATGTGATAAGTATTATGCCATGAGTATGCATAGTTTTTCCGCCTGGCACCGGGTTCGACCTGTCGGCCCGGAGGCTCGCCGCCTTCTGCTATATGCCGCCTCCTGCAGCCGGACAAGTAGTGTGTTGGCGCCAGACACTTCCTTTGCCAGAAGCCGCAGCTCGCAGAGCGACTGTACGGCAGGCAGGGGTCCCAAACCGGCGCCCACACCAAAAACGACTAAGGACAAAACGCATATAGCGAAGGCCCGCATCTCACCTTTTTCGTCCGGCTGCCGAGCAGCCGGCCGGCCGGCTCAAACTTTCATTGCCAACACCCCGAACGGCTAAGTACTAGCCCTCCCCCAAATGACTAAGTACTCAACCTAGCCGCGGTCCGCAGAGTGGCTGCTTGGCTGGCAAGAGGATAGGCAAGGGAGGGCGGCAAAGGAAAAAACCAAGGTGTAAAAGGCAAGGAAAGATAGAAGTCGGCAAAGCAAAGCATAAAGCTGTGATAGAATATTTACATGGATAAAGGCCTTCTGGCCGGCATTCAAACAAAGTTTAAGATACACCCCGTGGGTGGAATTGTGCGAATTTAACAAAAGTGTCCAGATTAGCAAGCAAGGAAAGAGAAAATCCTAAGGAGCAGCAGAAGACTCCGGCTGGGCGGTTCCGGTTGGTGCAGCAGAAGACTCCGGTTGGGCGGTGCCGGTTGGCACGGCAGAAGGCTCCGGCTGGATGCTGGGGTTGGCTGCACCACCTGATGCGGCAGGCGGCTCCATCTGGACAGAAGAATCGCTAGTAGCTGTCGGGGCGGCGGAGGGCTGGAGGATGGAGTCGGTGGCATTCGTCGGAGGAACGGGTGGCTGGTCGATCCCCGCCTGGCTGTCTCCAGTAGCAGTCGGCACCTTGGTGCGCGGCTCGTTGCTTGAGGCCTGGTCAGGTTGGGGCTGACCGTCCGCCCCGACCTCCGGCAGGTCGACATTGCTCTCCTCCTCCTCCTCCTCCTCCTCCTCCTCCTCCCCGTCTTCCCCTTCATCGCTGGAGTCGATGACTTCAGCTGAATCTTCGCTGTCCTCCGGGTTCAGCCCGAGCCACTCTTACGGAGCTTCGCTGCCTTCCTCGACCACATCCGGAACAAAGATGCTGGTGTCGGTGAAGTCGGCAATCGCCGCCGCCCTGTTGACATGCTCGGCCTCCACCGCTGCCAGCTCCCCCTGCGCTTCCAGCTAGAACGTGGCCAACTGGGCTAAGTCCAGCCTAGGATACCACGCCTTGGCAAACTCCAAGGCCCGGCACGCTCCTGCCTGGGTTGCGGAGCCCTTCCACGCTTCCAGGCGGCCGACCGCCACCTCCAGCCAGACGGCAGTCCGACTTGGGGTGCGCGGAGCTGGGAATCTTGGCCAGAGGGCGGAGACCGCCTGAGCTCCGATGCGCTGGAGACGGCGCAACATGCGATGAGCAGGCCGAAGGCGGGCCTGAATGCTGAGGATCTGTTTGCCAAAAGTCCAGGGAGCATCAGCGGTGATCTGCGCGCCCTCCGCCCTCCGCTCCTCACGCTAGGCCTTGATCATCTGGATTGCGGCAACAGAGTGGCCCAGGAAGAAGTTTGTTCGGACGGAAGGAGAAAAAGACCAAGGTTATAAGCAAGGGACGATAGTTCAAAACAAGAAATCAAGAGAATGATACCATCAACCAAGTCTTCAATGTTGCTGAAGCAGGCCGTCATCTGGGCCTCCTTGTCCGCCCAGGTAGAGCGCTCGACCTCAAATTCGGCGAGAAGGTCGGCCTCCTTCGTCTTCACCTCCAGTTGGGCAGCCTTGAGGGCCTCCACCTGTTCGGCAAGCTGAGCGACCAGGCGGTCTCGCTCCTCGACCAGCTTGCTGCACTCTGCTTCCTTGCCGCGCAGAGCGGTGTTGGCCTCGCCCAGCTGCTGCTACAAGGTGGCGTTGGCCTCTGGAAAAAGGGAAAAGAAGAAAAGAGCATCAGTCAAACAGACAAGACGAAGAAAGAAACACTAAGGATATTCGGCCCGACTGCTCAGCAGTCGGCCCGAACCTCGGGGACTACAGCCCGCGGGTGCGCCAGCACGCCCCCGCGAAGAAAGGAAGATAGAGCTTACTCCGGCTCTCGGTCAGATGGGCGGTCTGTGTCTCCAGCTCCTGGACCCGGGAGTTGTACGCAGTCGCGCGGAGATTGTGGTAGTCCTGCAAAAGGAACACCAAACGAAGTCAGCAGTCGACGTTTGCAAGATAAACCCGCCTGCTCAGCAGCCGGCCCAGAACTTGAGGACTACACCCAGTGGGTGTGCTTGAGCGCCCCCACGAGAGAAGGAAGAGGATCATCCAAAGAAGAAAGCCAAAGATAACTTACGTGGATGGCGGTTCCTGACTCCAAGAAGGCCTTGTTGCAGCACCCGAGGGCCTTGGCTTCTGCCCGGAGCTTGGCCTGGACGTCAAGGGACGCCTGGTTCAGGGCACCCGTCCCACCCCCGTGTATCCAACCTACGGGTGCGGCGCTAGTCGCCTTGGTGTCGGGGACCGACGAGATCGTGGCGCCGACCTCCTACGGCCGCGTCAAGGCAGCGGCGCGTGGGTGTGCGGACCTCAGGAATCAGGTCTGTCACTACCGTGTCTTCGACCGGTGGCACCGGTGGTGCGGCCGGCTGCTCGTCCTGCGTCCCGCTGGCTAGTGGCGGCGGCGGTGGCACAAAGACGTCCGACATAGCCACGTCGCTGCCCCCCGCTCCCGGATCGGGTGATCATCGCCGGCTCCTCCGGCCGTCGCCATGAACTCAGGCGGAGGCGGCGCGGTGTTCAGGGGCACCACGAGCAGTGGCTCTTGGCGGCGTGCGGCCTCTGCGAGCCGCTCCCTCTCCACAGCTTGGGCTTTCTCCTGCGCCAGCGCTCTCTCAGCAGACGCGGCGGCCTTGTCTGCCTGCTCCTTGTCCAGACGATCGGCATCTTCATCACGCGCCTCCCGCTCGTTCCGCTCTGTCGCCTCCCGGAGGTCGGCAGCCGGGTCAATTCGCAGGCTGGTCGAGGAGGTCGCCGCCGACCTGAGGACCGAGGCGGCGTTCGACTTCTCGAGGGTTAGTGGGGCCCTGAAATAAGAAGATAAGTCAGAAGGCTCTCACGCCAGATTGTCAAGAAGATGGGAAACAGGTAAAAGATACTTACGCCGACACCATGACGAGCACCTTCAGCTGCCTCTGATACTTGGCCACCTTGGTCGCGGCTTCTTTCCGCCTGGTCGCCGCGGCCGGGTTCTTGGGCTTCTTCGGGGCACTGCCAAACAGGGCAGCGCCCTGCTTCCGCTTGCGCTTGCTGCTGCGGGCGAGCGGCCTAGAAGAGGGGTCGGCGCCGGTATTTACAGAGCTCCGGGTGGGGCGTGGTTCGTCTTCGTCGTCGTCATCGTCGGGCCAAGTCCCCACGCCGCCGCCTTCCTCGGAGCCGACTGCTCTGCCGACGTCGTCTGCTCTGCCGCCACTGCCTGTTGCGTCGTCCGCCAGGGCAGCCACCCCCAAGTCGGGGTCATCCAGGTCGCTCACCGCCCTGTCCGGCTGGTAGTCATCGCTCGGCCCCAGGAGGGCAGCCGTCACTGCAGACATATAAATCTATGACCAGAAAGGAGTTGCATCACGACAAGAACGAGGCTGAAGAAAACAGGTCAGAAGGACAAGATGAAGAAACTTACAGCAGGCGGCGGATTGTGGCGGGAGTACGGCCGCTTCCCGTACCGCCAGTCTTCCTCCGACACCTTGAGGTCGGAGATCTCGTTCACCATCCGTGCAACCTCGGCAGACGGCATCCCCTTCGTGCACAGCCGGCACGGGTCGCGTGCCCGCCCATCCGGAAGATCGAATGAGGGCAGCTCTAGAGTGGGAGGATCCGGCGCTCAATGAAGGCAACAAGGAGGTCGGAGGCCACGAGGCCCTCCGACTCCTGGAGTACTCGGAGTCGGCCGATGGCGGCCGCCGCATCTGCCGATACCGGCTTCGGTTTGTACCCCCATGTGGGTCGAGTCCCGGTAGTGGGGCCAGCCTCATAAGGAGGCAGGTTGAGGAAGTCGGCAGCCGGATCTATGTTCTCGACGTAGAAGTAGGACTGCTGCCACATCTTCACGGACTGCGCCAGCTTGATGACGGGGAAGGCGTTCCGCTTCGCCGGTCGGCGCATGGCGACGAAGCCGCCACACTCGGCCACCGTCTCCCTGGCGGAGGTGCCGAGCTTCCCATAGAAGAACGCTCCCCACAGCTCGAGTGTGGGGAGGACGCCAATGTAGCCCTCGCACGCCGTGACGAAGGCGGAGAGTAGAGTGACGCCGTTGGGCGTGAGGTGATGAGGCTGGAGATTGTAGAAGTCGAGAAAAGAGCGGAGGAAGCCGCTCATCGGAAGGCCGAAGCCGCGGAGGAAGTGCGAGCGGAACATGACCCGCTCGTCTCCCTGTGGCGCCGGCGAGATCTCCTCCTCTGGCGGAACCCGCGCCTTGACGAAGGCCGCGCTGGGCATCTGGCGCATGTCTCGGAGGAAGCAGATATGATCCTCGATCACTGTCGACCAGTCCCAGTCGCTGCCCTTCTCGCGCGCCATGGCTTCCGGCTGGCTGCATGAGGAGGAGGAGTGCGTCGGCGACGAATGACGGTGGCAGCCCCACGGCAGCGCTGAGCAGCAGCAACGGCAGTGGAGGAGAGAGCAGAGGAAGAAGAAGAGTGGGAGGGGCGCGCAAGCTTTGCCGCACCCCTCCCATCCCCCTACTTATAGCCCTCAGGCTACGAAGCCGAGGGGGCGGGGCGTGGGTCGTGGGATTAACTGCGCCCACGACCCCATGACCCCCATTTATCGCACGCATTCACCATGTCGCAAACGGTCGTGGGAATGGCAACCGCCCCCCTCGGCACAGCGGATCCGCCCGATTGTCGAGGCGCGGTAGTGGCGGGCCTGGCCCATTGTCACGTCCCATCAGGGGCGTGGGATGGCAGGCTGGCCGGGATGGCGTGCGCCACGTGGCGTGTCTGTGGCGGGCAGCGGCCCGGGAAGCTTAGCAGGCACGCCACCTGTTTCCCGCCTTGAAGTTCAAAATCGACCACATAGCTCCGCCTGGGCGAGGCCTTCTTCAGTAGTCGGCCAGCCACAAGACGGATCAACGTTCTCCCGGCACCCGGTGAGGGGGGAAACGGCTGAGACTTTGCGGCCCCTTGACCACAACGCCTCACCGGCTTCGGGGACTACTGTCGGAGTAATGGGCCATGGATAGGCTCACCCGAGTCCCTGAATTTATCAAGACTTTGGGCCAGCTCCGCCTAGCTGGACCCCAAGCTGAAGCTCCGCCCTCTAGGGGGCGGCTGGCTCAACAGCCAGCTACCAAGAGGGCGGCCAACCCAAGCCTACGGCACTACGAGTGGCCGACTCCAGCCGACCGGCCTCCAGAGAGGGCGGCGTCAGGCAGGCGGCCACCTCGCGGCCTCGGTGCAACCGAGCCCCCATCAAGAGTACAAGCTAGAGCATGGCTACAGCAGAGCACGTCATCCCTGACGTACGGACAGGCATGGCTACAGTGCTCCATACAGGCAGAGATCTCCACATGGCGGGGCACTGTGCCATGTCTCCCGTGACGTCGCCCCAAGCAGGCAAAATCCTATTCCCCACGACTGCCTGTCGGTATGGCCTACCAGCCGCAGGCCTTACCGGGTAGTGACACCGCCAAAGGCGGCGGACGCCCGATCAGTCGGGCTCGGGAAGGGCCAGCCTCCAGCAGGCGGCCGTCCCTTGCTCCGAGGCAAGCACGCCATTAACCTGATGAGACCCGGTGTGGCTACAGTAACCTCCCGCCAGCCGGCGGGACTGTAGCCACAATAAGATGACCAAGCCCTCGTTATGGACAGCACGACTACAGTAAGTAGCCACCAACCAGCCGGCAGGGCCACTAGGCGGCGGGCCCCAGTAGTCGGCGGAGAAGCCGGAGGCCGGAGACGCTGACAGATGGGCCCCAGCAGCCGACCCGATTACCATTGTACCCATGGGGGCGGGCCTATATAAGCCCCCCAGGCCACCCATGCAAAGGGTTCCAACTCTGATAGAACTAGCCAGTTACCTAGGGCAGGGAAGAGCTAGTCTTGCCTTCTCGTACCTCTAGACACAGCTGTACATGCCTCGGAGTATCCGGAGAGCCGCCCTCGGGCCTCGGGGGCTCCCGCCCACGCCCAGTGGCAGAACTTAGCTCCGCGCTGGTGAGAAGACGTCGAAGACTAGATTAGGTGTCGGACGCGGCTTTCCATTTACTTTCTGCAGTTGGCTTGTTCACTCTTGTTCAAAACTTTTTTGGAGTTGCTTTTAGTGTTATTTGCCGTCCCCGGCCCGTGCTTCCTTGTCTTTGTTCCTCGCCTGACTCATCTTCTCTTTCGCAAGCCTCGCGAGGGCGCTATGCGGGCGTCCTCGCGGGTATCTTTTGGCCTAATTTCGTGAGGTTTTCCTACTCAAGTTCACAGCGGGAGCGCCCCTCCCAGTCCTTGCCCCACGGGCATCGCGACATGAACACGGGACCCGAGCTGTTCACCCTCACGACTATGGTCCAAAGCTATCCCTCCGGCTAATTTTTGCAGGCTTCAAGACGCTCGACGAGGCCTCAGGCAGGAGCCTCGCGAGGCAAAGACCGCAGCAATTCCCCCGAGCTAAGTTGTTCCTACGCAAGAGCACGCAATACCACGACACGGCATGGGAATAATGGAAAAAGCATAATAATTAAAGGCAACATTCCAGCACACCCCCGCGGGGCTCCACACTTCTCTCTCTCTCTCTCTCTATGCAGGAAAGGGAGAAAAACAAAATAAACGTGGCTTGCCCGGTGACGGCTCGTGGAGTGGGATGCAGACCGCCCTCCGGAGCTCAATCGGACCCCTCCTCGCGCTTCACCGAGGCGCAACAACGGGATGACCCGCTACCCCCCTCGACGCGAGCACGGCGATGCGGTGGTTGATCACGGCCACCGCTGGAGGAGCCGTCATCAGAGGAAGATCCACTGAAGCTTGGCGAGCTGCGGGCGCCACTGGGTGCAGTCTCGCCTTCATCCTCATCCCGGCCGTCGCCAAGGCTAAGCACCCGGTCGCCGTTGAAAGTGCTAGTTATCGACTAGAGGGGGGGTGAATAGGCGATTTTTATGGAAGTCTTCAAAACATGGAAGTTTCGAAGACAAACAATAGAAACAACCTAATTGATATGCAGCGGAAGATAAACTACAACAAGCAAGCCATAATCAAGTATGCAATAGCATTAACGTTCGAAGATTAATAGCAGCTAGGTAGTAGGATCAGGATGGAAGATAGTATGAAGACAATCAACAATAGTAGTCAAGCAATGAAGTCAATCAGATAAGATGATAAGCAATGACTTCACGAAGACAAACTCAAAGTAAAGGAGGGAAGATATAGAACCAGTTGCTTGTTGAAGACACAGGATTTGTTGGACCAGTTCCAGTTGCTGTGACAACTGTACGTCTGGTTAGGGAGGCTGAGATTCAACTCAAAAGACCGTGTCTTCACCTTATTCCCCCTTGAGCTAAGGACACTTAGTCCTCGCCCAATCACTCTGGTAAGTCTTCAAGGTAGACTTCCAAACCTTCACAGACTTCGTTCACCCGGCAATCCACAATGACTCTTGGATGCTCAGAACGCGACACCTAACCGGCTGGAGGATACATAGTCCTCAAGTGTAATAAGTCTTCAGGTCACACAGACAGAAAGACTTCAGTGATGCCTAACACTCTTTCGCTCTGGGTGTTTGGGCTTTGTCCTCGCAAGGATTTCTCTCTCTCAAATGCTTCGAGGTGGGTTGCTCTCAAACGACAAAAGCTGTATATTAACTCTGAGCAGCCACCAATTTATGGTGTAGGGGGTGGGCTATTTATAGCCACTAGGCAACCCGACCTGATTTGTCCGAAATGACCCTGGGTCACTAAGGAACTGACACGTGTTCCAACGGTCAGATTTCAAACACACACGGCAACTTTACTTGGCCTACAAGCAAAGCTGACTCATCCAACTCTGGATAAGATTTGCTCTCATTGTCTTTGCTCGAAGACATAGGATTTGGGTTGAGCATCACTTCAGTCACTCTGACTTAGTTCACTTGGACCCCACTTAACAGTACGGTGGTTCCTATGACTCAACAAAGAAGAAAAGGAAACAATGAAACCACATAGTCTTCATGCTCCATAGTCTTCATGCAATGTCCTCTCATGTCATAGTCTTCAATATGAATATCTTCTCATACCACCATTGTTGTCAATGTCTTCATACATTTTTAGGGGTCATCTCCGGTAGGTAAACCGAATCAATGAGGGACACTACCTGCGTTATCCTGCAATTTTCACAAACGCATTAGTCCCTCAACCAACTTTGTCATCAATACTCCAAAACCGACTAGGGGTGGCACTAGATGCACCTACAATCTCCCCCTTTTTGATGATTGATGACAAACTGGTTGAAGTTTTCAACGGGGATAAAGTATGTGAAATTGTAAAGGATAGGAATTTGTCTTCATAAATAGCAAGGGCTCCCCCTGAAGATGTGCATATAAATAATTTTGCTTTTGGAATGCAAATGCACATGGCAGGTTGTACTTGTGGAGGTCCACTTCAACTTGTGAAGATAATTCATCATGCATGAAATGATATAGCATATAGGATAACATGCATAATGAAAAATGGACGTCTGCAGGATGATCTAAGTGCGGAAGTTATCATCGCACATGGAAATGCAAATGAGTAGCAGACGACCATCAAGTTTAAGTGTTACAACTCCGAGAACCAAATGTTTCAAAATGCAAGAGTTGTAAGCACGAGGCAAAATATAACGCAACCGCCCATTTGAACCCGCTTGAACACTATCAACTCATACGCTTCTCCCCCTTTTGTCAGTAATGACCAAAAAGGATTGAAGACATAGAGCATCTACTCGTCTTCTTGATGAGTAGGTGAAGCAGCAGGGTTGTCGTCATTGGGTGGCGGTGCAGATGAACTTGGTGGTGTGGTCGATGCGCGCAGTAGTAGTAGTAGGTGGTGAAGTAGCATCATCTTCATCATTGATCACTCTGGCATTTACCGTTGCCGCGGAGGAAGAATATTCAGAGTCTTCAAGAGATGGAGTTCTTCGTAAGACAACATTCCGTGGAGGAGTGGAGTCAAACTGAAATCTTTCATTGAAGCCATCGTCTTGAAGATCTGCTTCAGCACTAAGCAGGGTCAAACTCTTCCATGATCGCCGGCAAGTTTCATGAGCAACAAAGGCATTCTTGGTGGCAAGGTTGCGAATGCGATTGACATCCACCAAGAGGCTTTGCATCTGTCTCTTGAGCCAAAAGTGATATTTATCCTGTTTCTGATGAAGGGCCACAAGAAGTTCTCGATCATTGAGAACGCGAGAATGCTTCCGAGGCCTTTGGGCAATGGTGCTTTCAGTGGCTTCAGTAGGTGCTCGATGAGGGAGACGAGTATTTCCAGCCAATGGATAGATTCCTGTAGCTGCTTGAACACCTTCAATGGGTTGAGTGAAGCTTTGGTGCTCGGCATTCTGAAGACAAAGAGGCTTCTTGGCAGGGTCAGGATATATAGCTTCAACTGACATATCAACCTCAGGTAGAAAAATCACATGATTGCGAGCAGAAGGTTGATAATTGATAGTAGAGTGTCGCTTTATGAGGCGCATGACCCATGGAGCATAAAACTTCAGACCAAAGAGATCAGAGCCGGAGGCAGCAAGTTGTCTGATGAAGAAATCTTGTGCATTGAAGTTGATGCCATTGAAAATGTAGAAGACCAAAGTCTTCATAGCTCCTTCAAGCTTTGCCGCTGATGAATGTCCTTTGATAGGCCATAGAGTCCGCCTGATGATGTGATATATGGTGCGTGGCAGATACTCAAGGTCTTCAACAAAGAACTCTGTTGGATATTCAGCGTCACGGGGCAAAGGCTTCATCATGCTCAGCATCTGACTCATATTGGGTTCAGGCCTATGAAAGATGCTTTCCAGGGCATTGCGATGATGTTGACAGCCAGGTTCATAGAGTTCTCCGGGAGTGGACAAGCCTGTAAGCTCGATGATATCCATAGCTTTGGCTTCATGATGAACGTTTCCGGTCATCCACTCGAGAACCCAAGTCTTCGTATCTCTGTTGTAGCCACGAATGTGCAGTGTGGCATAGAATTGAAGCAATAGTTCTTCATTCCAGTGTTCTTTATCTGTGACAAAACTAAGCAGCCCAGCATCACGAAAGCAGTCAAGTGCTTCTTCTAAGCAGGGGAGTCCAGTAATGGCTTCAGTGTCGAGGCGCATATGAGGGAAGATGCGCCCTTGATCATACAGAACACAGGAGTAATAGCTTCGCTGCTGATGACTCCAGAACTGATCTGATGCAATTCTTGGCTTCGTGTAGGGGTTCTTCGAGCTATCAAAGAATGTGTTGTGGCTCTTGAAGCCATTAGCATTGAAGGACCCTGCAAAGTTTGCAGTACCTGGAAACCTTGGAAGTCTTGGCTTGGGATTCTGGACTTGAGGCCTATGCTCAACATGATAGTCAAATTGAGGACCAGAGACATTAGGCGGAGGGACCAGAACGGGCCATCTGACTGTTGTTAGCTCTCCGTGGTTATATGCCTGCTCAATTGTATAGGGCCTTGGTGGCGGAACAGGAGCAGTGGCAGCAACTGAGGCTTCAGGCTGCACAACAGGTGCTTCAGAAGCAGTAGCCTCACTAGCTTCAGGTGCAGTGGCCGCATTAGCTTCAGGCACACTGGTTGTTGCAAGCTCCACATTAGCTTCAGCCATGACAATGTCATCGGCTTCACTTGCGTTGGTTATGGCAGCTTCAGGATTTTCAACCTCCACTTGAGGAGCTGGAGGGTCAGGCATTGACAAGTTCACTTCATGAACTATTTCTTCAGGAATGGGGGGAGTAGAGACACGTTCTTCTTGACGTTCTTCATCGGCTGATGCAGCCGGATTGTGTTCAGCAGCAGGTGCTTCAGACACAGAGACATTCACAGCAGGAGTGGCTTCTGAAAACACTTGACGTGCAACAGGTTGATGATGCATTTCTCCTTCTGGAACGCTCGGAAGAGGAGCTTGAGGCCTTGGTCCTTTGCGAAGCCTTTGAAGTACTGGCGACGCTTTTGGAGATGGAGTGGGCAGGCCCTCATCCTCTTCAGCTTGTACGGATGTTGTGACTTGTTGTTGTTGGGGAGTGTTGGGGGAGTCTTGTTCTTGCGGGCGATCAGCCCATGAATCATCCTGTGCAATTAGCGTTAGAGGACGACCAATGCTGATGAGTTCGCTGTTCGTACGAACAGGCGATGATACCACATTGTATTCGATCTAAGGAAGAACTTCATCATCTTCAACATTGTCATGATGACCAATGTCTTCAGCAGCGGTGGGTTCAGCTGCTGGAATATCTTCAGCTTCAGGAGCCTTTGTGGAAGCAGGCTCATGAACAGTCATGTGAAGTTCTTGGGATGCAGATGCAGGATGAATCACTGAGATGGGTTCAACAAAAAGGGGCTCTGTGGGAGCAGCCCGATTCTTCTTGGTCTTGCGCTTCTTCTTGGAGGGAGCAGCATCAGAGGCTTCGGTATTCTTCCTCTTTCTGGCTTCTGCCTCTGCAGCCCTCGTCTTCTTCTGTTCTGAAGCGGTTGTGATGACCTTTGGCTTCGAGCCAGTCATGCTACTTGGGAAGATAATGCGTGGAGCTTCTTGGCTTGAAGGCGCAGGCTGATCAGTAGGAAGCTTCTTCTTTTTCTTTGCTGCCATCCTGGGGTCAATGCCAGGATGGCCAAGTGACTTGCGCTTCTCAGCCTCATTGTAGGCAAGCACACACTTATCAGCCAAACTCTTCATGCGCTCACAAGAGCCTTGAGCTTCTTGGCGCTTCTTCAGAAAAGCTTCTTTAAGCTCATGCAGCATGACTTTGAAGTTTCGGACGTCTTGAACACTTAGCTTGGCCACATGCTTCTTGAATTGAGCCTTCTCATAATCAATCTTGTTCTTGAGCTCAACAATTCGCTGAGTGAGAGCCAGCTCAAAAGCAATGGCGCCATTGAAAGAGACGCTGAGGCCAATTGGAAGTTGTAAATCTTCAAAGCTGACGTTTGGGGTGTTGAACCACTCATCAATGAAATTGTGGATGATGGCCACATCAAAGAGAGGCAAATTGCTGAAGATTTCTGCTTCTTCCTTGCTCTTTATCAGCTGCTCAAGAGCATCATCCGAAAGATCTTCATCACTTGATAGATCAATGGGTTCTTCATGCAAAATAGCAGCAGGAGTCAGAGCTTGATCAGTATGCCCGACAAGTTGCCTTTTCTTCTCCGTCTTCTTGGATATTCGAGATTGATCTTCAGACTGCACACTGGCTTCTGGAGGTGCAATGGTCAATGGCTTCACACGAGAAGCTTTTGGAGGTGCGGCTGATGATGTAACCTTAACCTTCTTTGGCTTCTTCGGCCTTGGAGTAGGAGCAGGGGCTTCATCAGAATCAGCATCATTGTTGGGATGATCCACTCTGGCACCATGAACCAAGACGTAGGAGATGAGACCATCAAGGTTTGCAAAGGGGCCAATTCTATTCTCTTCAACTTCACGTGTCCCATCCTCACGGGGAGCAGAGGGACCAGGATTGAAGTCTAATCCCCATGACTTCTTGTTTTCCTTTGCTGAAGACATAGCAAACTGGAAGTTGCGCTTGAAGAGATTGTCGTCGCGACACCAGAGCAATGATGATGGGTCGGCTTCTTCAGGTTGTGGTCCATGGACCATGCACGGATAGAATTTTTCCTCAGTGGCTTCAGCTCTGTTCTTGGGGCGAAGGCCTCGATAGAGAATATCGCCCCAAGGACTCTTGATAGCATACTTCTCTGCGTACTCCTGGGTGACGAACCTATACTTGTACCACTTTTCAGCCCAATAGCGTCGAATCCATTGGATTCGAGTCTTGCGTTGATTGTAATCTTCTTCAGGATCTGTTTTATACATTTCTGCCAAATCCTCAGGCAGATCCTTCGAAGTTCCCCCACGACGTTGTCTGCCACCCTTCCTTGCTGATTTCTCTGCAGCCATGAACTTCAAGCTGAATGGCTTCAATATGTTCAGAGGCTTCAGAGATTTACGCTTGCTGGTCAAGAAGGAACTGGCTTCAGGAGAATTGATATGATGCTGTAAGTATTCTGCAAACGAATGCAGACTATGAGAACCAAGGGATTCTCCCACGGACATGTACCTGTGACAACATTAGAGATGCGAGGGAAGGGGAAGAGGTCATATGCATTCTCAGAAGATTTTGAAGATAAATCAGTTTGAAGACATTGACCTCATGATGCGAAGACATTCACTTATATGTGGTGAGTTGGTTCCAGATTTGTACCAATCCGTGAATAAGTACAAGTGAGGAATCAAACTAGATAGGAAATCTAAGTGAATAGACTAGGCATTAAGAGATGCAGACAGAATCGATTTAACATTGAATAGGTAGAAACTACTTTCGTTAAACAGGATAAATCTTGAAGATCAAAAAGGTGGTAAAAATAGAGTTATAATTACCGCACGAAGAACTGCTAGATGGGAAGAATAGGAGACTGAGCAGTTCAGTCCACCGTGCCCTAACTTGGCGACGGAGGACACCTACAGCGACGGCGGAGAGGACGATGTCCGCGGTCGGCGTGAGGGCGGCGTCGGAGAAGTCGCGGCAGCTAAGCGCTTCGTCACCGGCGTCGTCGCGAGCTAGCGGTGGCGCTAGGGTTTTGACGGAGGTGGAGAGGTGGAAGAAGGATTTCTTTACCGCAGGGGACACATATTTATAAGTAGGTGTGCAGCACAGCGCAATTACGCAGGTGCCCCTGTCTGTTCACATCCGTGGGGTACGTGGCAAGCATGCAACACATTTAGAATTGTCCCACGTTCCCACGCCCGCCAAGTATGTCGGATGTTCGTTCTGGCTTCTCCGGATATCGACAGTTTAGATGATTCATTTAAATCGGACTTGATGTTTTGTCTCTGTGTCTTCTGCTGACAAGGATGCAGAGAAGACATTTGACAGTTTCAATAGAATGCATATGATTTGGACAGATAGAGTTTGAGATAGGAAGCATAGAGAGATTAGGGCCCGATCACAGTCACTTAGTTCAAAAGATTCAACTTGAAGACATAGCTATAAGTGAATGCTGTAGAGGACAGAGCGCTAGTATATATATGTAATCAAATCACTATAGCGCAGAAAAATCACGAAGATAAATTGAAACTGAAGACAAACCAAATGCGAAATCTTTGCAAAATAACGCCATGAGTGAAACACTTCAAACAGAGAAATTTGGTGGTGGCGTTACCCACGTATAGGGAGTATTAGACCCAGACACGGCGCACAATTATCGTGGCGCTTCGAAGTCAAATTCCATGTTAATGTATTCACACTCAGAGTGTAAATCTTCATTGATTGAAGATATACATTACTTTGTGTGTTGCACATCTAAGTCATCAACATGCATAAGTGTTAGGATGTGTGCCTGATCACAGGACATTAGAGGATTCCAAGATATTTAGCTCACACCGTAACTTGCAAAACCTTTTCTCATCCAAGGGCTTTGTGAAGATATCTGCCAGTTGCTCTTCAGTGTTGACGTGCATGATATCTATATCTTTCTTCATAACATGATCTCTGAGAAAGTGATGACGTATTTCAATGTGCTTTGTCTTCGAGTGCTGGACTGGATTGTTGGAAATCTTGATGGAACTTTCGTTGTCGTGGAAGAGAGGGACTTGCTTCAGATCGATGCCATAGTCCTTGAGAGTTTGCTTCATCCACAGAAGCTGAGCACAACAGGATCCAGCAGCAATGTATTCAGATTCAGCAGTTGAGAGTGATACACAGTTCTGCTTCTTTGAAGACCAACAGACAAGTGATCGACCAAGAAAATGGCATGTGCCTGATGTTGACTTGCGATCTACCTTGTCACCAGCATAATCCGCATCCGAGAATCCAACCAGATCAAACCTTGAGCCCTTTGGATACCATAATCCGAGTGTTGGGGTGTAAGCCAAATATCTAAGAATTCGCTTCACTGCTAAGTGAAGCGATTCCTTTGGTGCCGCTTGGAATCGAGCACACATGCAAACACTAAGCATAATATCTGGCCTAGATGCACATAAATACAGCAAAGAACCAATCATGGAGCGGTATACCTTTTGATCGAACTCTTTACCATTGTCGTCGGGACCAAGATGGTGTTTGGCTAGCATTGGCGTCGTGTAGCCTTTGCAGTCTTCCATTCCAAACTTCTTCAGACAATCTTTGAGGTATTTTTCTTGAGATATGAAGATGCCATTTCGTTGCTGACGAATTTGAAGACCAAGGAAAAACTTCAGTTCTCCCATCATGGACATTTGATATTGCTCTTGCATCATGTACCCAAACTCATCACTGTACTTCTGGTTAGTGCAGCCGAAGATTATGTCTTCCACATATATTTGGCACACAAACAGTTCACCATCATATGTCTTCATGAAGAGTGTGGGATCGAGGGATCTAGGTTTGAAGCCTTTGCTCTTCAGGAAGTCTTTGATTGTATAATACCAGGCACGAGGAGCTTGTTTGAGGCCATACAGTGCTTTGATCAGTTTGTACACCATATCAGGATGTTTTGGATCTTCAAAGCCAGGTGGTTGTGCAACATATACTTCTTCTTCAATCTTGCCATTGAGAAATGCACTCTTTACATCCATTTGATATAGCAAGATGTTGTGATGATTTGCATAGGCTAGCAGTATGCGAATGGCTTCAAGCCTAGCAACAGGAGCAAATGTTTCATCGAAGTCAATTCCTTCAACTTGAGTATATCCTTGAGCCACAAGACGTGCTTTGTTTCTGACGACTTGACCATGCCCATCTTGCTTGTTTCGATATATCCATTTTGTTCCTATAATGTTATGCTTGCGAGGGTCAGGTCGCTTGACAAGTTCCCAAACATTATTCAGCTTGAACTATTGAAGTTCTTCTTGCATGGCTTGAATCCATTCAGGTTCCATAAAAGCTTCAGCAACTTTCTTGGGTTCTAATATTGACACAAATGAAAAGTGCCCACAGAAGTTTGCTAACTGTGTTGCTCTTGAGCGAGTAAGCGGACTAGGCGCATTGATGCTGTCAATTATCTTCTCAATTTGTACTTCATTTGCAACACGAGGATGAACTGGACAAAGACCTTGCTCATGCTGATCATTGTCATCATTGGAAGTATTGTCTTCAGTCTGAGCATTGTCTTCAGGTTGGTTTGGTGCAGAAATGATAAGTTCCTCTTCAGGCTGTGCTTCAGAGGGCATGATCTCACCAGTTCCCATCAACTTGATAGATTCACAGGAAGAAGCTTCATCAAGTGTACATGGCAGAATTTCTCTTTGTGAACCATTGGTTTCATCAAATCGCACATCCACTGTTTCAACGACTTTGTAGTGGAAGAGGTTGAAGACTCTGTAAGAGTGCGAATCCTTTCCATAGCCAAGCATGAAGCCTTCGTGAGCTTTGCGTTCAAATTTTGACTTGTGATGGGGATCCTTGATCCAACATCTAGCACCAAAGACTCTGAAGTAGCTGACATTTGGCTTCTTGCTAGTTAGGAGCTCATAGGATGTTTTGCCCAGAAGCTTATGGATGTAGACACGGTTGATGATGTGACAAGCTGTATCAATGGCTTCAGGCCAGAACTTTCTTGGTGTCTTGTACTCGTCAAGCATTGCTCGAGCCATCTCGATGAGGGTTCTGTTCTTGCGCTCTACAATGCCGTTTTGCTGAGGTGTGTATGGAGCAGAAAATTCATGAGTGATTCCCATTGTATCCAGATAAAGATCAAGGCCGGTGTTCTTGAATTGAGTGCCATTATCACTTCTGATATGCTTGATCTTGACGCCATAGTTGTTCATTGCTCGATTGGCGAATCGTCTGAAGACATCTTGTACTTCAGTCTTGTAGAGAATTATGTGCACCCATGTGTATCTTGAGTAGTCATCAACAATGACGAAGCCATAGAGACACGCCGTTGTTGTGAGGGTGGAGCAGTGGCTAGGTCCAAATAAGTCCTTGTGTAGCAGCTCGAAGGGTTGAGATGTTGTCATGATGGTCTTCGAAGGATGCTTGGCCCTTGTCATCTTTCCAGCTTCGCAGGCACCACACAGATGATCTTTCTTGAACTTGACACCTTCGATGCCTATGACATGCTTCTTCTTGACGAGAGTGTGCAAGTTCCTCATGCCTGCATGCCCCAGCCTTCGATGCCAGAGCCAGCATTCTGAAGCTTTAGCAAGAAGACATATGGCAAGTTTTGGACCTGCTGAGAAATCTACCATGTATAGATCACCTTTCCTATACCCTTCAAAGACTAGAGATTTGTCAGATTCCATTAGTACAAGGCAACGACATTTTCCAAATATCACAATCATATTTAAGTCACAAAGCATTGAGACAGACATTAAGTTGAATCCAAGGGATTGAACAAGCATCACTTTATCCATGTGTTGATCCTTTGAGATTGCAACTCTACCTAGATCCAATACTTTGCCTTTACCAGTGTCAGCAAATGTGATTTGACTCTTGTCGGATGGACGTAAGGTTGAGTCCATGAGAAGACTTTGATCGCCAGTCATATGATTAGTGCATCCGCTGTCAATAATCCATTCTGAAGCTTTTGGTGTACCCTACAGTGCAGTTAGAGGGATAGGCTTCACAATGTATGTTGTGAAGCATAAGCATTTGATGCACACTTGGATTATCATAGCATAGATGAGAGTTAGCACACAGTATGTCAGGTAAGCGATTCATATGTGGAATACATATTAAGTTATTTTATCATGCGTCCCTTTGTGTTTTAGGTCCCCAACAATTATATCGGACGCCATTGATTGCTGGCTGGAGACCACATTCTGCAAGAGAGAGTTAATTCTTCTTCACCACCCACATTTTCAGGGGTGGCTTAGAAGCAATGAGTCTAAGTGCAGCATCTAAGAATTTCGGCTTTGAAGCCCTAGCAAATAGCCTTGCAGGAGATGAATGATACTCATGTGAATAAGCAGAAAAGTTCTTAGTTCTATGAACATAGCGATCTGAAGACACACGCTCATATTCATGAGTCTGAGTATGTTTCCCTGCAAAACATTGGCGTTAGGGTGACTCAAGTGAGTTCTGTGTTCGTAAGTGGCCGTTGGACCATATTATGCCTTTGGTCTGGGGTTTGTCTTCTTCCTTGGTGGTGTCATGATGACATTCATTGGAAGATTCTCAAGGCAGCTTTTGGGAACCCAGATCTTCTTCATAGGAGGTCCATTCCTGCAGTTAGTACCAATATACCTGGCAAACACTTCACCATTCGGATTTTTGAATAGCTTATAGTTTGCATCAAAGGATTCATAATGATAACAGGATTAGCACAGGTAAATCCAGATAAAGTAGATGGATCCACTGAAGGTTCCTTTGCAGCAACCCATGTGGTTTTGGGATACTGCTCAGGCTTCCAGTAGGAACCATCAGCATTCATTTTCCTCTTGAACCCAACACCCTCTTTCCTAGGATTTTGGTTTAGAATCTGCTTTTTGAGGACATCACAAAGTGTCTGATGCCCTTTCAGACTTTTATACATCCCTGTTTCAAGCAATGTCTTCAACCTAGCATTTTCATCAGCAATAGTAGTGGTATCCTCAGAAGAGGGGTTAGTTACCACATGAGTAGTTGAAGACAGAGCAACAGTAGCAGCAGTGGAACATTCAGCAATAGAGGTAGCGTTATCACGCTCAATGCATTTTAAGCATGGTAGTTCAAATTCATCCCGAGCGGGACTGATCTGTTGAGCGCGAAATGACTCATTCTCTTTTTGAAGATCTTCATGAGTCACTTTCAGTTTCTCAAGCTCTTGCTTCCTTTGAAGATAATCATAGGAGAGCTTTTCATAAGTGGTTGAGAGCGTCTCATGAAGACTTTCAAGTTCTTGATACTTAGCATGAAGATTTTTTATGTCTTCAACTAAGGACTGTGAACGTGTCATTTCCGCGTCCAACAGGTCATCGCTTTTGTCTAACAGTTTTTGAGTATGTTCCATAGCCCTTTGTTGTTCAGTAGCAATTTTAGCAAGTGTTTTGTAGCTGGGTTTAGATTCACAATCAGAGTCATCTTCACTTGATGTTTGAAAGTAAGCATCACGCGATTTTACCTTGGCACCGCGTGCCATGAAGCAGTAGGTGGGAGCAAGATCGTCCTTGTCATCATCAACGTTGGTGTGGGAGTCATTGTCTTCAGTGTTGAAGATGGACTTTGCGACGTAGGCTGTGGCCAGAGCCAGACTTGCAACGCTAGAGTCGGACTCAGCTTCAGATTCCACCTTTGCCTCCTCAGACGCAGACTCCTCCTCTGAATCCATTTCCTTGCCAACAAAAGCACGAGCCTTGCCAGATGAGCTCTTCTTGTGAGATGAAGACCTTGATGAGGACTTAGAAGAAGACTTCGAAGATTTCTTCTTCTTCTTGTCATCGGAGTCATATTCCTTGCTCTTCTTCTTCTTCTTCTTCTCGTTGTCCCACTGAGGACACTCAGAGATGTAGTGCCCAGGCTTCTTACACTTGTGACATGTTCTCTTCTTGTTGTCTTGAGTGGAAGCTTCATCATTTCTTGAACTGGATCGTGAAGACTTTCTGAAGCCCTTCTTCTAGGTGAATTTCTAGAACTTCTTCACAAGCATAGCAAGCTCCCTTCCAATGTCTTCAGGATCGTCAGAACCGCAGTCAGATTCTTCTTCTTCAGATGAGGAAACAACTTTTGCCTTCAAAGCACGAGTTCGGCCATAGTTGGGGCCATAGATATCTCTTTTCTCAGAAAGCTGGAACTCATGTGTGTTGAGCCTCTCAAGTATATCAGACGGATCGAGTGTCTTGAAGTCAGGACGTTCTTGTATCATGAGGGCAAGGGTGTCAAAGGAAGTGTCAAGTGATCTCAGCAGTGTCTTGACAATTTCATGCTTGGTGATCTCAGTGGTGCCGGGAGCTTGAAGCTCATTTGTGATGTCGGTGAGGCGATCAAACATGAGCTGGACATTTTCATTGTCGTTTCTCTTGAAGCGATTGAAGAGATTGCGAAGAACACTGATCCTCTGGTCTCTCTGTGTAGAGACGCCTTCATTGACCTTGGACAGCCAGTCCCAGACTAGCTTTGACGTTTCCAGAGCACTCACACGGCCATATTGTCCTTTGGTCAGATGACCACAGATGATGTTCTTTGCAGTTGAGTCCAGTTGAATGAACTTCTTGACATCAGTAGGGGTGACACCTTCACCAGTTTTGGGAACACCATTCTTGACGACATACCAGAGGTCGACATCAATGGCTTCAAGATGCATGCGCATCTTATTCTTCCAGTAGGGATATTCTGTTCCATCGAACACGGGGCAAGCAGCGGAGACTTTGATTATCCCTGCAGTCGACATAGCTAAACTCCAAGTGGTTAAACCGAATCACACAGAACAAGGGAGTACCTTGCTCTGATACCAATTGAAAGTGCTAGTTATCGACTAGAGGGGGGGTGAATAGGCGATTTTTATGAAAGTCTTCAAAACATGGAAGTGTCGAAGACAAACAATAGAAACAACCTAATTGATATGCAGCGGAAGATAAACTACAACAAGCAAGCCATAATCAAGTATGCAATAGCATTAATGTTCGAAGATTAATAGCAGCTAGGTAGTAGGATCAGGATGGAAGATAGTATGAAGCCAATCAACAATAGTAGTCAAGCAATGAAGTCAATCAGATAAGATGATAAGCAATGACTTCACGAAGACAAACTCAAAGTAAAGGAGGGAAGAGATAGAACCATTTGCTTGTTGAAGACACAAGATTTGTTGGACCAGTTCCAGTTGCTGTGACAACTGTACGTCTGGTTAGGGAGGCTGAGATTCAACTCAGAAGACTGTGTCTTCACCTTATTCCCCTTGAGCTAAGGACACTTAGTCCTCGCCCAATCACTCTGGTAAGTCTTCAAGGTAGACTTCCAAACCTTCACAGACTTCGTTCACCCGGCAATCCACAATGACTCTTGGATGCTCAGAACGCGGCGCCTAACCGGCTGGAGGATACACAGTCCTCAAGTGTAATAAGTCTTCAGGTCACACAGACAGAAAGACTTCAGTGATGCCTAACACTCTTTGGCTTTGGGTGTTTGGGCTTTGTCCTCGCAAGGATTTCTCTCTCTCAAATTCTTCAAGGTGGGTTGCTCTCAAACGACAAAAGCCGTATATTAACTCTGAGCAGCCACCAATTTATGGTGTAGGGGGTGGGCTATTTATAGCCACTAGGCAACCCGACCTGATTTGTCCGAAATGACCCTGGGTCACCAAGGAACTGACACGTGTTCCAACGGTCAGATTTCAAACACACACAGCAACTTTACTTGGGCTACAAGCAAAGCTGACTCATCCAACTCTGGATAAGATTTGCTCTCATTTTCTTCGCTCGAAGACACAGGATTTGGGTTGAGCATCACTTCAGTCACTCTGACTTAGTTCACTTGGACCCCACTTAACAGTACGGTGGTTCCTATGACTCAACAAAGAAGAAAAGGAAACAACGAAACCACACAGTCTTCGTGCTCCATAGTCTTCACGCAATGTCTTCTCATGTCATAGTCTTCAATATGAATATCTTCTCATACCACCATTGTCGTCAATGTCTTCATAAATTTTTAGGGGTCATCTCCGGTAGGTAAACCAAATCAATGAGGGACACTACCTGCGTTATCCTGCAATTCTCACAAACGCATTAGTCCCTCAACCAACTTTGTCGTCAATACTCCAAAACCAACTAGGGGTGGCACTAGATGCACTTACAGCCGTCATCATCTTCAGGGCAGCACCCGACGCGGCGGCCATCCTCTCCGAACACCCTCACATAGAGGGTGGCGTTGCTGTCAAACTTAAAATGCAGGGTGCACCGCCGGCCTAGGCCACGCGCGTGGGCAAATGTTTGCCAGCCGTGGGCCAAAGCCACGTTCCCGGCAACGGAGATCCCCAATGTGACCCAGGAAGCCTTGCTGTAGCAGCCGTCCGCTTGGATCCAGAGGCCGCCAAGAGCGTCGGCCGGGAGTTCGCCTGTGAAGAAGCGGGGAAGCTGGAGCCAGATACCGGTTGGGTCCGCCGACCACATGACGAACTCCGGCAACACTTCAGCCGAGTGGAAGCGCGTCCTGGGAGGCCGCGTGGCCACAACGCGCCTTCCATCACCCGCTGGATGCCCATCACCACGCGGGAGATCACCGCCGCGACCACGAGGAGTCACTGCAGAAGTCACGGGGTGCTTGCGGGGATGACCTCTACCGCGCTTGGGCGAAGGAGAGTCAGGCCCTTCCCGACGAGCCTTCCCTTTCTCCGTGGCCGAGAACCTCTTCAGCGGCGCCATAGGACGCAGCGGATGGCTGGAGCAGGGTGAAAGAAGAAGCGACCGGAAGGAAGAAGATGTGCAGCAGGGGCCTGCGCCCTCCCGCATTTATAACCCGAGGGAGGCCAACCGTCGGCCTCCATGATTGCAGGTAATCATGTCTCATTTTTGCATGCAGGGACTTGTCAAGTCGGGCAATTGCCGAGGCAGCATGGGGAAGCAGAGACGCCCGCGTCCAATCAACCGCCACGTGGCGCCCAAGGCCGCAGGCTGTTGGGGCCCGTGGTGCTCCGCACTTGCCCTTTCGCTTCTCTGTTAAGCCAAGTCCAAGCGCGCCTTGGTCCCCGGGGCTACTGTCGGTGTTCTAGGAACGGGGGTCCCCAGACTTGCCTACCTGCGGCCCGCGGCGTGGCTCAAGTGGTGGCCCAGCATGGCCCATCTTCATCAACACAGGCTCAAGACCCTTGCGAGGGGCCAAGCCTCGCGGGGCGGACGACGCAAGGCTACCTCAGGAGCGGCCTCACTAGGCAGGCTCGCGAGGAGGCGGAGAGATCAAGGCAAGGGTACCTCGCGAGGTGCACATGACGCAAGCCATGATGATCGAGACCAGGCGGGGGCCAGGCGAACACCGGCCTGCGCAGTGTCCTTGTTTCCTCTTTGGTGCAAAGGGGGCAAGCACAGGCGCGGAGTACCGAGGCATCAGGCAAAGGTTACCATTTTGGTGCAACGAGACCAAGACCGGCAGAGCAGCAGGATGGAGGTCACCGTGGAGCCCAAGATGGCGTCATCGCTAGTGCCTTTGGCAGCCGAAGACCAACTTTAGTCAGGATAACTTGTACTAGATGTTCACCTTCAAAATGGTCGTTGTTGGCGCCCTTCCCGCTCAATATTTGGGAAGAGGACCAGGGCCTCTATAAATAGGAATAGCCACCCCAGTGGGAGGGGGGTTCTCATCAGATCAATAGGCAAATGAACTCACCCAAGTAGTTCTTTACACCAGCCCAAGAACACCTCTCGTGAGGCTGTTCTTCCCCTTGTACTGTTCATCATCAGCCCCTGAGGCAATCCACCACACCACTCACTAGAGTAGGGTATTACACCACATCGGTGGCCCGAACTAGTATAAATCTTGTGTCCCCCGTGTTGTTCGTCATGTGGCTTAGATTCTCAGCGAGGCGTTCAGACGTGGATTGGTAGGGGGAAGATCTTCATGTGCACCCTAGAGTTCGAACCTCAAGGGTCTGCCGGAACCCCACACCTGACAAATTTTTTCCCATTTTTCTCTATAGAGAAGGACCAATTTGGAAACTCAGGATGAGGTAACCTGTGCTAATACCTCTCCTGTCTTCAAGAATGCTTTGTGGAAGTATCGGAATTACCTGAAGAAAATGTACTTCAGGCAAAGAAACTCATCAAATTCCCTTACATTCTCCTGAGACACATTTACTGGATGATGACTGGGAACACCTTGTTCTGTACTGGTCCCGAACCAAGAATGTGGTAATGTCTATGAGCTCATTTTCTATTTTTAAGTACTATATTCTTGCATCTTACTGTACTCTGTTCATGTAGAACAAGTGCCTAAACCTGAAGAACAACTGTTCTAATTTAAGATTCCATTGTTATCATAGTTCAAAAAAGCGCTAGGCGTTAATTGTGCGTTTTGCCACCGCCTTGCGCTTTACTGACCAAAGCGCATGCTTATGCGCAGTTATGCACAGATTAAGCGTAGTTATGCGCAATGCATTTTGCCAATGCCTAGAGCCTAGGCACGCCTTTTTTAACTATGATTGCTATCGTGCATACTGCTTTGCTCTTCTATCACTGTATTTACTCATACAAACTTATTTTTAAATTGAAGGATCCAATTAAAACTCCAATGGCACAGCAGGTATGTTCGTGCATATTTCTTTAACAGGTTTGCTCTTATCAATAGCTCTGTTGATTTCAATTTCAATTGTGTATACAGTTGACATCTCATATCATGCACGTTACTAGCATCACAACAGAGCCAATAGTGTTGTTCTACATGTAGACCCGTGGTACCCATCTGAAATCTTGTTGTGCCGTGTAGTTTCCCACGCTTTATATTCTTTCACTGTTGCTTTGTCTTGAACTGATATGATTTGAACCGTGTCTCTATTTTGATTTGGCAAGACAATGCAATGACCATAGGACATAGATATATGTTTGTTTGATGCTTTTATTATGTACTAGTACTTGGAAATATAAGACTTGGTAGTTTAATCCTGTCCACCTTACTAATGAACTGGTTCACCGAAATGAGTCTCATATACTAGTACGTGCTAAACCTGTTATGTGTCTGCTTGTTTCTTCTTTTAGAATGCTGACAGAATATTGGGGAAGGGTGCATTATTAAGCAATGGTAAAGGAAGTAATGAAGATAAGGCTCGGGATAGTGACACATCCTTGTTGGTCTCCAACAAAGCTGATAAAACAGCTAAGGAAGACTATCTTGAATACAGTGAGACAACCCCAAAGTCCTGTCTTGGTTTAGTGTTCGAGTTACTGGCTACTACCGCTTGCACAAGCTATTCAAACTCACTGTCTGAATCAGTTCGGTTTCTTGAGTCTTAACTAAAAGCTGAAAGACATCGATCAGCTATGCTGCAACAAGAAGCGGAAGGACTGGGAAGTCCCTGGAGCATTCAGATGCATACTTTCTGGTGCAACAGCAAGCGTTGGAGGATTTTAGCGCCAAACAGGACAAAGCTAATAAGCTTGCTAAGATTATTGTCAGCATGGTGGATACCCAGGATAACGTTTCTTGAGCTCTTCTGAAGTTGTTTCAGTTATGCTCTTGTTTTGCTGTCGCGTTTATTTGCACTAGTGGCCAATTTTGATGGCCAGTGTATGTAATATGCTACTTTGTTCCCTATATTTGCACTGGTGGCGAACTTTGATGCCCAGTGGATGTAATATGTGTAATAGCGGTAATAGGCTAGTGTTAATTGCTTGCTTATCTTTTTCCTCATTGTCTTGTTAACTTGTTTGCTTGTAGTCACTGCAGTTCTTTTTCTGTGTTTTTCTAGTGGCCACAATAGCCCATTTTTGGTAACTAGGCCAAAATAATCATGGCAACACACGAACTGTTGTAACCATGGGCCTCCTGCGGGCTGTATGATATATGGGCCTTCTACGGGCCGTAGGATCCATTGGCCTTCTATACGAGCCATGGGATCCATGGGCCTTCTACGGGCCGTAGGGTCCATGGGCCTTCTACGGGTCGTACGGTCCATGGGCCTTCTACCGTCCGTATGATCAATGGGCCTTATACGGGCCGTAGGATCCATGGGCCTTCTACGGGGCGTATCATCATTTCGCCAATCATGGGCCATACTATTCGTGGATCATAACGGGTCGTTAATAGGCCGTATTTGATAGCTCTATGAAAACAACCCAATGTTTTTTTACATGAAAACGGCCCAACGTATTAACGGTCCACAAATGGGCCGACTGTAACGACGGGCTGAATTTGGCCCACAAGCAGAAAATGACAGTAACAGGCTGTAAGTAACCGAATGCTGCAAATGAGCCCAAGAATAAATGAGCCCTGAGAAGGCCGAAAGATAACTTGGGCTGGAAACAGCCCAATGGAATAATGGGCCATTAATGGGTATAAAGTGATACACTGTTCATTACGGGCCAGTTTCACCATGGGTCGTTAATGGGCCAAGAGTTACAAAGGGCCTCATATGGGCCGAAAGAAGTCATGGGCCACACATGGGCCGAAAGTTAAAACAGGCTGGAATCATATTGGACGGCCCAGATGACGCTACTGGGCCTAATTCAGAGAGGTCGTAACGGGCCCTGGGTTAGCGGGTTGTAAATGGGCTATATGCGAACAGGCCGTTAACAGGCTTTCCATTGGCCGGCCCACCACCTTTTGACCAAGTCTAATGGGCCGGCCTTCTAATAGGAATGGGCCTCTGTTGGGTCGTGCCACGTGTCGACGTATCATAGGCGCCTTGGGTCCAATGAGTGGATGACATCTGTCCCAATGGTGAGCCGACACGTGTATCCTCCAGCCAATGATGATTTTACACGTGGAAAATCCTCATTGGTCGGGGGTGTTAACGGGTTATTGGATCCAAAACCAGACCCAGTAGCTTAACGGCGTTCCGTTACAGTGGATGCCATGTGTCGGTCACCCTGGACGAAAGCACTTCTGTGACGCGCGATTTATCGTCATGGAAGTGGACACTTCCGTGATGATAATTTTGGTAATGTAATGGAACACTTCTACAACAACACAGGTATGACTATCTTGATTCTATCATAAAATCGTCATGGATGTACATGCATGACAGAAAACATGACCTACTTGACAAACACGTGTCATCACGGAAGTGTATTTTTTGTAGTGTATATCTTGTAATCCATACACGCATTTAACATATGATATAAAGAATTTGAAATGCATGATGAAATATGGTGTCTGGTGAAATTCAGCATGCGTGCATTAAAGTATTGAGGAATTAAGCATGCAAAAAGCAGTTCAAAAGTATCATACCACCATCGGACTTAAGTTTACAACTCGATCAACAAACACTTCAGAAGAGCGAGAGTTGTAACTTAACAAAAAACAACCCATATATAATACCTGCTTGAAGACTAACTCAAATTTCTCCCCCTTTGTCACCAAAGGGTTGAAAAATGAGGACTAATGCCCCTGAAGGATATCATCATGATGTCAATGGAGGAGCGCCACCGTTGTTGGGGTCGTCCATTGAGGTAGGGCCTATTGCATTGTTGTTCAAATCTTTAGCTTCATCCTCTCGCACGATGAAGAATATGAACTTGTGACTAGCTGAGGAAATTTGACCTTCTTGAATTTCTTCGAAGGAGGTTGAAACCAGTCAAAGTCCTGTTGAAATCCCATCTGCTTGAGGTCTTCATCAACGTAGAGGTGAGACAATATGGCCCAAGTGCGATCGAAGACTTCATGCGCATAGTAATGATTCTTCTTCACCGTGTTTTGCATTACTGTCTTATTCTGACGAAAGCCAAATTGACGCTTGACCCACTTGTGATTATGATTGACCTTCTAATGAAGACTTAGAAGAAGCTCACAATCAGTCATCACTCATGGAGCAGTGGCTTGAGGAATAGGCTTTGAAGCTTTTGTGGCAGAATCTTGAGTTGCAGAGTCATCATTGATGGAGTAAGATGCAGCTTTGTGAAACCGACCATCCAATGGACGAGTGCCTTCATCAATAATAGCAACTTTGCCTTTTTCATCAACTAAAGAAATGGTCCACTTCAGGACTTTAATGGGAGGCAAATAGCTGAGCTGATTCTGACAATCTTCCTTGTAGTGAATTGAAGACCTGGTTCAGATGAATTTCGTAATCCATGGAGCATAAGGCTTCAACTCAAATGGTGAAAGTGCAACATTCGCCGAAGTCCTCATGAAGAAATCAAGATAGTTAATGGGAATCCCATGTATGATATTGAACAGCAGATTCTTCATGATACCAACAATGTCCTCTTCTTCCGAGTTGTGGCCTTTGATCAGACTCAGGGTTTTGGTCAGAATGTGATAGATTGTGCTAGGCACATAGAGCAGATCCTTCACGAGGAAGGAGGTTCTTAGAGCTTGGCCAGCCTTTAGAGGCTTCATCAATACTTGCATCAGATGATTTTGAAGTTCAGGTTCCCATACATGAGCCTTGCGCCTACAACGGGTAGACTGACTGGTATGGCATGAAGTAATTCAGAGGCCAAGGCTTTGTAGTGAGTGTTCTCAATCATCCAGTCGAGCACCCATGAGTTCACATCAGCCACATTTCTTGTGAGGTGCGGAGTGGCATAGAATTGAAAAATTAGCTCTTCATTCCAATCGCGGATGTCAGCGCAGAAATTCAGAAGCCCAGCTTCCTGAAGAACATTTAAGACCGGCTAGAAGCAAGGAATGGACTCCATGTCAACATGAGGAATTTGATGGTGCTCAAATACCTTATTCTTGTCAAACAAGAGTGAAGAATAGAAGTTCATATGTCTAGTAGTCCAGAACCGCTTGCGTCGAAGTCTTGCTGAGTCGTATGGACTAAAATCCATGAAGAAATGGTGCTTAGTGCAGAAATCATTAGCATTGAACTGAATATTAGCAGTTGATGGTTTCACAACCTCTTGAATCAGAATCTCTGGAGCTACTGACTGAGGAATTGAGGGTTCAAGTTCTTCAGCAACAGTGTGTGTCTCCATTTCTTCAGCTGTTGCAGCTGGAATTTCTTCAGGAATGGAAAGAAGAGAAGTTTGATGTCCTTCAGATACTGTTTGAATTTCTTCAATTTGCACAGGGGACTGAGGAATTGGATGCAGAGCTGTGGTCAATGGTGAATTGGTATGAAGTCTTCCCAATAGTCATCATTCAGCACAGGAGTTGTTGAACCAATATCCACGTCTTCTTCTTTCATTTCTTCAACACCTGCCTCTTCAGCTGTGGAGGCATGGGCGATGAAACCAGTGAGGTGGAGATGACATCTTCCACTTCAATTTCTTCATCCAATTGCTCTGGAGAAGCAGCAGAAGGATTTTCTTCTTCTGTGTCATCTGGAATGACATAGTCTTCACCAAATGGGACAATTTCCTTTGATGGCACTATCAAAATTGGAACAGCATCAATTGGGTTGTTGAAAAGGCTTGTCAAAGTCCTCACGTTCTTAGGAGCTGAGGACTCTGCAGAGGTTGATGCTTTCCTCTTCTTCACAGCTGCCTTCTCTGCAGCCTTGGTTTTCTTCACTTCTGATGCAGAAGGAAGGTTGATATTCTTCATCTTTGAAGATTTTGCAAGAGAGGCAGATGGAGTTGATTCAATTTCTTCAGGAACAACTGATGCAGTCGCCCTGGTATTCTTAGATTCTTCAGGCACAACGGATTCTTCAGCTGTCCTTAGTTGATCATCAGGCGCAACACTGGAGGTTGCCTGTCAATTCCTTCAGGAGCTGGAATTTCTTCAGTAGCCCTGGCACTCCCAGTGTCATCAGCAGTCTGATTTTCATCAGCTGCACTTGCATTTTCTTCAATAGGCTGAGCAGATGCTTCAGGCTGAGGAATTTCTTGTTGTGATGGAGCTGCAACCTTGGGTTTGAGGTTATTGGCAAGCTTGACAAATCTGACTTTGGCACCCAGCCAATCTGCATGATAAGTGTCAAATTCATCACTAAGATCCTTGATCTCCTTTTGCACGTTTACAAGTTCTTCAAGAGTCATATTCACAATGTTGTTCTTCAGAAAATGCTCCTTCTTGTATTGAGCCTTCTTGACTTGCCTTGCCTTCTGGAATTTCCATTTTTCTTCACCTATGAAGGCATTCAGCGTGTGACTTTGACCACGTGTCAGATTCAAATTAGGCAGTGGAGTGTTGGGGTCCTTGCGCCATAGATCAATGAAGTCGAGGATCTTCCTTGGATCCAACATGAGAGGCACAGAACTGCCTTTGGCTCTAGCGGCCCTTTCTTGTCTATCCTTGACGGTTTCAGCAAGTTCTTCATAATCAGCTTCATCATCATCAGAGGGAACTTGAAAAGCAACTTTCTTCTTTTGAGGACTTGGCCTCGAGCCACGTCCAGCAGTGGCCTTAACCTTCAACAAAGTTGGACCTGTTGAGGACTATGGTGGAGCTGAGGAACTTGCAAATGCTCCTAAAGCAATAGAAAAACCTGCATTCCTTTGACACGTGGCAAGATGCACACATGTTTAGGCCTTTGCAGCAACAACTGAGGATTTCATGGCAACAGAGGGAATTGGCACAACCCTTGAAGAAGTTGCCTGAGGAATTTGCCATGAGGGCTTTGAACTTGGCCGTGAGATCATTGCTGCTGAGGAACTCGGCTTCGCAGCTGATTTCTTTGGCAAAGCCTTCTTAGGCTTACTTGCGGAGGCCTCAGCGGCAGCAGCAGCAGAATCTTCATTCCATTTCTTCACTGCTTCTTCTGCCACTTTAGCCAATTTGGCTTGACGCTTGTCCCATTCTTTGGGAAATTCCTCACCACATCTGATGCTTGAGGGGTCGAGGCAGCTACGATGGCGGCGAGAGAGACAGCTATGATGGCGGCGGAATGAAGATTTCCACGACCGGCGCGAGTACGACGAGAACGAGGTTGAGGCAGTGAAGCTCTTCCTCACCAGCGATGATGGAGTGTAGCGGTGGCGCTAGGTCTAAGAGCTCAAGCGAGGAGAGTACTAGTCGAGTGGAGTAACTGAGATCTGAGGAAGGGGAGGGGTATTTATATCCACGGTGAAAAACTGCCCGTCCGAAGAATTTGGATGAACATGCCCCTAACCTTACTCTTCTAACGACATGTGTCACCCATGTACAGAGAGGTGGAGATCGTGGGGGATCGTGGGTGAGTTGTTTAATCCATCATGGGATGCGGAACGGTTTGAGTGGCAACAACCGAAAATTTGAAAAGGAATATTTTAAAGTTTTCGTTAGCAGATTCTTCAGCTGTCAAGGACACAGTGAAGATTTTGAACGGGTTTCAAATAGAATGCACATGAAGAATTTGTGAACATACTAGGTTGAGTTTAGCATAGAGGGGAGAGTCCGATCACATTCACTTAGAAGAAAATCAACTTGAAGAATTAGCAATAAGTGAATGTTGTTGAGGACATGAAAACTCAAATATATATATAGGCACTAAAGAACATCAGTTGAAAAGTTGAAGAATTTGAAAGTTGAAGAATTTGCGAAAATGAAGAAAAACTCAAATTGAAGATTTTCAACTTTTGTTGGTGGCGTGACCCACCGTATAAGAATGATGATTTCAGACGCCGCGTACAATTGTCGTAGGGCTCAGAGAATCAAATTCTGCATTAATTTCTTCACACTTGGAGGGTTAGTCTTCATTGATTGAAGAAAAACATTACTTCGTGTGTTGCACATCTAAGTCATCAATTTTGCTTAAGTGTTAGGATGTGTGTCATTTCAAAGAACATTCGAAGATTCTAAGATATTTAGCTCACACCACAACTTGCTAAATCTCTTCTCATCCAAGGGCTTTGTGAAGATATCCGCTAGTTGTTCCTCAGTCTTCATGCGGTCGATGGAGATGTCACCCTTCAACACATGATCTCGAAGAAGATGATGAGGAATCTGGATGTGCTTAGTCTTCGAGTGCTGAACTGGGTTATGAGCAATCTTAATGGTACTCTCATTGTCGCAGTAGAGTGACACATTCTTCATGTTGATGCCATAGTCCTTGAGGGTTTGCTTGATCCACAGCAATTGAGCACAGCAAGAACCAGCAGCAATGTACTCAGCTTCAGAAGTAGAGAGTGATACACAATTCTGCTTCTTCGAGGACCAACATACTAAGGATCGTCTGAGGGAATGGCATGTGCCTGATGTTGACTTGCGATCCACTCGATCACCAACATAGTTAGACTCAGAATATCCAATGAGATAAAACCCAGCCCCTGGGATACCATAATCCAAGTGTTGGAGTATGAGCTAGATATCGAAGAATATGTTTCACAGCCTTATGGTTTGATTCCTTCGGTGTAGCTTGAAAACGGGCACACATGCAAACACTAAGAATAATATCTGGCCTAGATGGACATAGATACAATAAAGAGCCAATCATGGAGCGGTATACCTTTTGATCGAAGTCTTTACCATTTTCATTGGTGCATAGATGGCCATTAGTGGGCATAGGGATTTTGACGCCTTTGCAATCTTGCATGCCGAATTTCCTCAGCACATCCTTGAGGTATTTCTCTTGAGATATAAAGATGTTGTTGCGTTCACTACAAAAAAGACACATCCGTGACATTTTGGGCCGAATGAAAAAAATTATGTCATGCTTATGACACTTCTATGATGATAATTGTGACAAAACCCGGTATCATCATAGATGTGGTGGGCTCCTACTTCTATGACAAAAAATCATGACAGAAAATGGGCTTTTCGTCCTAGGCGGGCCGGAGACACGGTTGCATTAGATTCTTTGGGTCGTCCATGATGGAAAAAACTGCGGTAGAAGCGAGGGCGAAGAAAATATCGGGGAGTTCCCGGTTAGGGTGTGTGGTCGGGGCCGAGCGTTGCGTGTTTCTCTCATACAAATACGCACGTGGGTGCGAGGCGTTGGGCTCTAACTGAACCCGAGCAATTGCACTACAGGCTACACGTTACTGAACCCAAGCGATCGATCGATCCATGGCTGTTAACTGAACCCGATCGAGCAATTCCTTCGCTATTGCTGCTAACTGAAGTCGATCGAACCTGCTGCCTCTTGATGAACAGTGAGCATTGTTGGGGGTTGGATGAACAGTTTCGGGTGGGGGTTGGATGAACAGGACCCCGTGGTAGTAGAGGTTGTTGCCGCTGGATGAACAAGACCCCGTGGAGGGCTGGTTGAACAGTAGTCGATGGAGGGTTGGATGAATTATAGCCCGTGGAGGGGTGGTTGAACAGTAGCCGGTGGACGAGCGGTGGAGGCTGGATGAATAGGAGCTCGTGGATGAACAGTAGCTGGTGGAGGCAGGAGGCAGACGCTGTGGATGAATAGTCGCAGGTGGAGGATGGAGGAGGTCGACGGTGGATGAATAGTAGTCAGTGGAGGCTGGAGCGAGGCAGTAGACGGTGGATGAACAGTAGCCCGTGGAGTCCCATTTTTCGGTACGCCACACCCCTCCCAATGAACAAAACACCCGTTTCAACTGTAGGAGGTCGAAGAGAAGTCCGTTTTGCGGTACGCCACACCACTCCCGATCAATAGGACCTTGTTTCGACCATAGGAGGTCGAAGAGAAGTCTGTTTCCTCTGTTTTGCAGTATGCCAGACCCCTCCAGGTGAATAGGATCCTGTTTCGACCGTAGGCGGTCGAACACAAGGCTGTTTCCTCCATTCTGCGGTATGCCAAGCCTCGTTTCGGTTGTTCCGTCCAAGCCGGTTGGCTCCCGATGTACATGATGCATTCCGTTGCCTCCTGATGAACACGACAGCACGGTTTCTCTGTTCTGGTTGGCTGCCGATGAACAGGATGCCATCGCTACTCTCCGCTGCCTCTTCATGTACATGAGCCCTGGCCGTATGTATGCGCGAGTAGGTGTTCGAGACCCCACCCATATGTACGTATGTGCTAGTATTTACTTTCTTGCACCCTGGCTGTATGTACGTGTACACGATATTGACAGGACTGTGTAACATGCCACATCTGCGCCTATACTACAACATGTGCCGTTCCTTACTTGGACATGGTTCATCGCTGCAGCCTGCTGACTTACCGATCGACCAGTATGTGCGTACATGTTCACGACCAGAATGACAACGCTATGTATGCTTCAACCAGGTGGGTCCCGACCCCCATGGAGGATAAGGAAGCACTTCCTTGCGTGCGGAGATATAGCTGGTGGGTCCCAGCTGTCAGGGGGAGAATCATATTTTTTGCCCGTAATATGGATGCACTTCCTTGCGTGCGAAGATGTAGCTGGTGGGTCCTAGTAGTCAGGGGGAAACATTTTTTTGTGAAATACAGTAGTCCGTCCGGTGGGTCCTTGCTGTCAGATGGAGGAATCATTATTTTGCACATAATAAGGAGGCACTTCCTTGCCACGGCCGTGGACATAGCTGTCAGCCTCTCCACGTATAGTACTCTTCCGATGGAAGTCTATTCCTTGACCACATTGACCACGCCACATCAAGAGCACCAAGGCGGTGGACGATGGCGAGGCCTAGGAAGGGGATGACGCGGAGCTGGGGAAGATGCAACAGTGGATGCCCACGCAGAGAGGAGTACGAGGGTTGACTGGTTCAGCTGCGGTGTGAGGCTGCTGTCGCCGCAGAATAACAGGGGGTGTGGGTGAGTAGAGGGATGGCCTGGCCAGCGGTGGGAGTAGTAGGGGGAGGTGACGCCTCCGTGGCAGCACAGCCGGCCATGAGAGGCAGGAGCAGGCAGCATGACCGGCGTTGGTTTGGGCGGCTGGAGCAAGAAAACTAGAGGTTGAAGAAGCACTACCGACGTTGGATGGACATCGTACGGCCACTTGAGCTAGAATCGTTCATATTGACTAAGTTGACAAAGCCCTCCGTTTGCGTCAACTTAGTAGTCCCACAAGTCAGCCTCCCACTATGGTGGGTCCCAGCTAGCAGGGGGTATACATTTTTTTTGTTCGTAATAAGGAGGCACTTCCTTGCGTGCGAAGATATAGCTGGTGGGTCCGAGCTGTCATCGAGGGGACTTTTTTCACGAAAAATAGAGGCCCTTTCGGTGGGTCCCAGCTGTTAGGTGGAGGAATCATTATTTTGTGCGTAATAAGGAGGCATTTCCTTGTGTGCGGCCGTGGACACAACTATCAGCCTCCCCACGTACAGTCCACTTCCGATGGATGTCGTTCGTTGACCACACCGTGCCGAGAGCACCAGGGCGGTAGACGACGGCGAGGCCTAGGAAGGGAATGACACGGAGCCGGGGAAGACTCGGTAGTGGTTTCCCACATGGTGGGGAGTACGAGGGTTTACTGGTTCGGCTGCCGTCGCTGAAAAATAACAGGAGGTGTGGGTGAGTAGAGGAATGGCCTGGCCAGCGACAAAGTAGGGTGGGGCGGTGCAGCCTGTGCGGCAGCACAACCGACTATGGGAGGCGGCAGCAGTCAGTCCCACCGGTGCTGGTTTGGGTGGCTAGAGCAAGAAGATCAGATATTGAAGAAGCAACATGGCTGTTGGATTAACATCCAATGGTCACTGCTGCTAGAATCGTTTGTGGACTAAGTTGACAAAGCCTTTCGTACACGTCAACCTAGTAGACCCACAAGGCAGCCTCCAAATCCGTCCCAAATAGCATAGAGCCCGAAATTTCTATCCAGATTCAATTTAATTTAAAAACTAAGCATACCTTAATTTAAATCCAATGAAATTTTACCCGCACAAAAACAATGATATTTAAAATATCAAAATCCGAAAGAAAAAAAGTATTTTGGAACTAATTGTATGTTTGATGTATTTTTTTTTCATTTTACAGCCCATTTATGTCACATCCCTAATTCTGGTCTGACCTATGCTAGCTTCCATGTGAGCATCATGTTTAAATTCAAATGAAACTTGAATTGAGGAATTTTCAAAAGCCTCAGAAAACCTCTAAAAATAACCAACATTTAAATCTCATCAAATGAGTCCAAGAAAATGTTCTTGTTATTCTGTGAAAATATTGGCATGAGGTAAAATGCAAACCAATATTTTTCGAGTCATAGAAATAATTTATTTTGGGTCTTTGATTTAAATCAATAATATATTTGGGTTGAAATTATTTCTGCTATATAGGAAATAATGTTCGAATATTTTGTAAGTTTGCATGTGACCTTGGACTATCTCTCTGAGCTCACATAAAAATTTACAGAAAGTTTAAAAGTGGTTTAGTTTCCAAACTAAATCAAAACAAAATAACAGAAATAGAAAAGAAAAATAAAAGAGAGAGAGAGAGAAGAAACTTACCTGGTGCCACCAACCGGCCCAGCACTGCAGCTGGCCCGCCCAGCACGCCACCGCCTCCTTCCCTGTCGTCTTCCCCCCCCTGCCAGGAGGACGGAGGCGCGTGCCCACCCCGCGCCGGCCACCTCCTCCCTGCGTGCCTGCCTGCCTCCTCCCCGATACGCCTAAACGATGCCACGGAGATGCCCGAACCCCCTCGACCTCTCTCTGACTCTCCCCTTGGCCCTCCTCTCCTCTGCTTCCTCTCACTCACCCGCGCCGAGCACCGTCATCGCTGCCACTCGCTGTTGCTGTAGCTTCCGTGCTCCCCTCGCCTCCCCGACGTGCCCACGAGCAACGCCACACCTCCCTCATCCTCTCCGTCCAGCCATGCCTCGCCGGAGGCCCTGCATCGCTGCCATCTTCATCATTTCTGTCTCCGGCCGCCGGAGATCCCCCTCGCCGCTCCACTCGCTTTGGTGCTTCCCCAAGCACGCCGAGGCCACCACTGCACTCCCCGCGAGCTCCTGATCATCCTCCCCCTCTCCGTTTTCTCACTAGCATGCCGTAGTCACCATGCCTCTCTCACCCGACAGCGCAGCCGCCAAAGCTCGCCGGCGATGACGCTCCGGTGACCATTTGGTCCCGGGCATGCGTCCAACGTCATCGCCGCACCACGTAGACGCCGTAGGTGTTAGCCCCACATCACCAAGGCCACTGTGGCCTTGACCCTGAGCTCGCCCGAGCTCCGGCCGCTGCCGCGAGCTTGACTTCGGTGAGTACAGCACACCCCGTCCGCTCCTTCCTACTCCGTTGGATACGAAAGAGCACGGGCTCCCTCCTGGTAGTCTCTCTACACCTAAACGAAGCCCCTAGCACCGCCCAGTAGCAGCTCCGCCACGCGGATTGGTCCCCGCCGGCCAAACTCCATCGAGCCGACGTGGCTCCGTCATTAGGCGCTAACCCAGCCAGCTGAGCACCCTACAGCCAGTGACCGTGGGCCCTACCCCTGGTCAAATCCCAGTCAACGCTGGGTTTGACCGGGATTAGTTCCTGTATCACTGACGTGTGGACCCCACACGTCAGGTTTGACATGGACTAGCCCCGTTGACCTACTAACGCAGTGCTGATGTCATGCTGACGCAGTAAATAGTTTCTGTTTTTCAAATAATTCAAAAAATTCTAGAAAATTGTATAAACTTCTAAAATTCATTGAAAAATATCTGTAACTCCAAATAAGATAAATTATATATAAAAAATGATCAAAAAAATCCAATCTATCCATCTGTACCATTTTCATGCATGTTAGAACAACTTATAGATACTATTTAGGACAAATCATATTAATGGCATTTGAATATCCACATATGGAATTTGAATTTGAACCCTGGATTCAAACCAACTCCATTTAATCTGCTGCTAGTTGCATTAGCCCAAACAACAGCACATTGCCGTGTCATGATCATGCATCATATTGTGCATTGCATTGATTGTGTTCTTCCTTGTTTGTCGGTGTTTGTCCACTCTTGATAGACGTGGTTCCGACGATGAGTTCGATGACACCGATGAAGAACTATACTGTCTTCAGAAGTGCCAGGCAAGCAAAAACCCCTTGTTCATTCTGATAAAAACCCACTCTCTCGCTCTGCTCTCTTTTACTTCATTAGGAAAATAACGATTCAACTGTTACATGTTGCGGTAGTAGAACCCCTTATCCTCTGCATGACCTATCATTGCCACAGTAAATAGATGAAACCCACTAGCATGAGTAGGAGTTGTTTGAGCCCTGATGTGCCTAGTCATTCATGCTTGTTTGTCATGCCTGCTACTGCTTAGACTTGAGTCAGGTCTGATTCATCGGGGATGAATCGGAGGTGTGTAAACATGTCCTACTGTGTGTGAGCTAAGTGTGTGAACACGATTTTGTAAAGGTAGCGGTGAGAGGCCATGTAGGAGTACAAGGTGGGTTGTCTCATTGAAGCCGTCTTCAGGAACTGAGTTCTGTGTTTGTGATCCATAAACAGTTACTACCACTCATTGGGATCCTTAATTGACCCTCTTGGCTTGTTAACCACCCTTGTCCTCTGTCTAGGAGTTGCAAGTAGTTTCTGGTGTTTGTAGTATGCTGGAGGTCGTGGGCAGCGCTGACCCGAGGGGTGGGCTGTGATGCGGTAGGCACGTGGCACGGTGTACCAGGCGCCCGTTTTGTGTTGCGGGAACCCTGCACACATCGTTCGGGGCCATATGTGGAAACCTCGGCCGGACTCCCTGTGGATGGAACCTGAATAGGCGATAAACCTGGCCTAGAGACTTGAGTATTTAGGTAGGCCGTGGCCTACACCCTCGCCAGGCTTCCTCTTGAATGTTGCTGAGATACATGACGTGTACATGGCGGTAAGTGGTGAGAGAGTGTGTGAAGATGTACACCCCTGCAGGGTTAACATCATCTATTCGAATAGCCGCGTCCGTGGTAAAGGACCTCCGGGTTGCCTATACAGTTCATAGACAAGTGAAAGTGGATACTCTAAAGTACACAAGATAAGTGTGAGTCCTATGGATGGCATACTCGTAGGGAGACAGGAGCGGATCCATAGTGGTGTATTGATATCGTGAATATGTTGACTCGTGTGCGCCACCTCAAAAGAGTTACTTGCAGTCGTAGTTCAGGATAGCCACCGAGTCAAAGCTGGCTTGCTGCTGTTAAACTCCACCACCCCCTTTGTTGATAATGATGCATATGTAGTTAGTTCTGACGTAAGTCTTGTTGGGTACATTTGTACTCACGTTTGCCTATTTTATGTTTTTGCAGAGAGACTTCCGTCTCACTAGTAGTTCTGCGTGGACTTCGACGTTTAGCTTGTTACCTTAGCTACGATCTTGTGTCCTTGGCAGGATCTAGTAGATAGTCAGGCTTCTCAGCCTTTTTAATTTGTAGATTTTTGTACTCAGACATGTTAAGCTTCCGCTTGTGCTTTGACTTGTATGCTCTGAATGTTGGGTCATGAGACCCATGTTTGTAATATCTCGCTCCTCAGAGCCTATTAAATAAAATACTTGAGTTGTAGAGTCATGTTGTGATGCCATGTTGTATTTGCACATATCGAGCATATTGTGTGTATGTTATTGAAATGCTTGGTATGTGTGGGATCTGACTATCTAGTTATTTATCCTTGGTAGCCTCTCTTACCGGGAAATGTCTCCTAGTGCTTCCACTGAGCCCTGGTAGCTTGCTACTTCTCCGGAATACTTAGGCTGGCCAGCATGTGTCCTTCTTCATTCCTGTGTCTGTCCCTTCGGGGAAATGTCACGCGGTGTCTACCGGAGTCCTATTAGCCAGTTACAACCCGATATACCAGAGGCCTGCTAGCCCAGTTGCTACAGCTGGGATTCACTCGCTAATGATCGACACGTTCGTCGCTGGATCATGTATGTCTGTCCCTGTAAGTTAGTGCCACTTTGGGTTCACGACTCGTCATGTCAGCCCGGATTCCTTGTCATATGGATGCTAGCGGCACTATCATATACGTGAGCCAAAAAACAGTCCTGGGCCAGGTAAGGTGGCAACCGTGGGAATACCGTGCGTGAGGCTGCAAAGTGATATGATGTGTTACATGCTAGATCGGTGTGGCATTGAGTCGGGGGCCTGACAATGTTGGTATGAGAGCTTGACTGCCTATAGGATTACCAAGCCAAACTGGTCGAAGTTGAGTCTAGAAATTCTTTAGTTATATAAGGGAATTGATTGTGGAATGGAACATAAGGCTCTTTTTACTCCTTTACCTCATGCCCTTCTGATCCGAGTCATCTTATCTTTCCAACGGGGTTAAGGAACTAGGCTTTATCTTCTTTCTATCAGGATCACGTGTTACTAATCCGTAGACTTGTAAGGTTGGTGAATTCAAGCCTCAGTTCAGTTCCTACTACTTCCGTGTATTCATAGTTGATCTCAAAACCTTGACATTATGATGATCGAGTGGTTATGCCACCATTTTGCAGGATGTCTCAAATCTTTTTGAGCATTTACAGCTGTTATGCTGTCCGAGTCATCCCAGGTTTCTAAATAGTCTATGCATTTGCATATCCCTTCTTCCCATTTCCGATGTCCTTTTGGGCCAGATTAAGCACACTAAACGGTCTATTGAGGTACTCCATTGCCTTGACATATATGTTGGAGCTAGTATTATGACCCTAGGCATCCTAGAGAACCACCCACTAGTCTAGCAATGCTTTATATCCCCAATGTGATAAATCTGGCTACCATTCTCGAAAGCATCTCGTGATGCCATTCCGTTAGTAGGCATTCTATGTCTGGGTTCTCGAGCCCAAGATTCACCCTACTTACGCCATGTTGATAGTGTTGCTAGTTCCTTTAGGATATTAGTAACCTTTGCGATAGTCCTCGAGGTTCGTGGTACATCCTTCTTCCAATTACCATGGACCATTCTTGGCAGGAGTTCTTTTGAACCAAAAGGTCACGACCAAAGTGCTCTTGATGAGTTCTCCATTCTATATTGTGAATCTGCCAGTTCTACCCTTTCCGCATGGGTTATCTGGAAGAAATGTTGAGCTTTGGTCGACATACTAATCTATGCATCCACAACTCAGAAAAACATATGTTCCTTTGAGTTGTCCCTCTTTAGTTGTGTACTGACCTCCGTCTACCAAGTGATAGTCAGGAATAGTTGTGCCATCGTGTTCGTCAGTGTCTATTATCCTTGTGGTCCGTCGAGCTATTCTATTTTAGAATGACTAGGAGAAACAAACTCCAGTACCTCATCCATATCCAGGATTGGGTTAAAGCAGTTGTATTCCGCAGATCAAATGCAATCCAGCTTTTGCTCTATTCTACCCTGAAGTATTACCCACTTTATGTCAGGAATGTCATCAGAACTGCACCCTCTCTTATGAATTCTTGATGCAGTGATACTTCTCGCCATCATCATTCGCTCCTCGGTTCCGTGTTGTTGCAACCAGAATACCGACAAGCGAACCATGATGTGTGAAATCAATACTCCTAGCAACTAGTTGCTTGGTAGTAAATGGACAATATTCTCATTCTTAGCGTGTTGGTTATTGAATCATCATTCTAAGATAGATTGTGCTACCTAGTCCTTATTTCTGGTGCACTCTTCGATCGATGAGTTAGGATTTTGTCAAACCTTTACTCTTCTGATCATGTTGTCTTGCCTTGAAAAGCAAGATTGTTCTCGAGCTTAGAGACATATCGGTGGTTCGTGATTTTCCAGATATCTTTACGGAAGTATCACCAGGTCGTCCCCTGACCGATATGTTGAGTTCGTGATCAAGTTGGTTTTCCAATAAACCACTCTTTCTCCAAGAATATATGTTGGATACCCCCTGAGCTAGTTGGTTAAGCCAAACAACAACTTGTAGAGTTGGAAGATAAAAGCTTGTCTGACTTAGTTCATGTTAAGGGATATCTTTGTGTGTGTGTGTGTGTGTTGAAGAAAGATGATATCTCCATCGATTGGTCCTCGTGATCAGTTGTTGGATCTATTGCCTTGTCAAAACTTTGACTTGAGTATGGGCTATCATCAAGTCAAATCAGAACCAACGATGTTCATAATGTTGTCTTACTCGTGGTTGATCCCTCGAGCATACACCATTACATCTTTTGGTCTGGCCAATGCTATCACTGTGTTCACATGATGGTGGAAGTCCAGTGATATGGAAATTCTGATGAGTTGCTATTGAGTCCATCAACAGCATTTTGTCTCCTCCATGAATCATGTTGAACATCAAGCTAGTGTTGGAAACTTTTATAAGCATTTTCTTCATGTCCAGTTCATGAACCATATGTTGGATGAAAGAAGTGACTCCCTCTTATTCATGTGCATTCGATGCAAGTTGCCGCCGTGAATTTGAGAAAGTTAGTTTTGCTTCCCCTGGAATCGTCCCAAGTCAGTCATGCATGTGTGAAGTATTCTGTGGTTTGGTAGATTAATTACCTCCACTCCATGCGTAATTCCTAGCACCCCAAGCCACTGATTGATTTGTTCAAGGAAAAGAAGTCTAGAGGGTGTAAAGACTTTGAAATCCTTGATGATGGTTCCCCACCTGAACTCGGTAGTGTTTTATTATAAGACTACTACGTGGTCATGCTTGTCTGAGACAGCGTGTTCACATATGTGTAGCAGAACCAGCTCATGTTTTGGAGCTTGCTATCGTAGTTCATTTCCCGAGAATCTCGCAACGTCATCTCGTCAATTTGTGTTGCAAACTTTCATTTTTCCTTCTAGACTTGATGAGTCTGGAATATTCTGACACCAACCAGATCTGAATCTCAGGCAGATATGATGGTTGGAACATCTCCCAAGAACTATAATATTGGTCTCTCTGTAACCCGGTAAAAAGAATGTCGTGGCCAACACACCCAGCCGGAAGACCTGTTATTGTAGTATCTTGATTGGGAAAGTTGGCCACCTCCCCATAGGGATTTCGTAGGATTTACTCCCTAGTTGTTCCTTATGGATTTTGTGTTTCCGAAGTCTGACATTTTACTTGATGTTGTAGATATCAAACCATATCTATGAATGGGTTATGCTAGCACATCAAGGAGAACATTAGAAGTGGAGTGCTAAATGTCTCTCGGTCAATCATCCAGATTTTGTTTCCTTGGCCTCGCTAAGGTGAAATCGGAGAAAGTGTTACCTTTGTTTGCATCTGCATCCTCCACAAATATCCATCATGGTAGTATGTTGTGTTGCCAGGATCCATGTCACGGATATTGGTAAAACCTTGATGAATATGGAAATGCTCAAGTTCTTAAGAGCATGCACAAGCACTAGGTGCTATCATAGTTACTAACCGGGATTGCTCCCAGCTTCCCCGGTTATGCTATAACCATTCCAATAGTGGAATCACTCTCTACTATTGAGTTTCTTCCCAGTTAGTAGAATCATTCCCAGCATTTGTGTTTTGTTCCCAGCTTGCACCGCTAATGTGCCATTCCACCATGGGTCCCATTCATTTCTGGTGATAAGCAAAATCACCCCTTGTGTTGTCTTCAACAAGGTAATCCACATCATCCATCCTAGTCTGGGTATGCCATTCTACCGAACCCCTCCAAACAATCGCTCGAGAATTGCCCTAGGCTGGTTCAGAGAGTCTCAATGATCTCTATATCAAAGGTAATTCTTTTTGCCACTTAAGGTAATAACTTATGAATCACCCTCCTCCAGGATGTCTCGCTGTGGTGTCATGGATACTTAACTCCTCGCTACATTGACAACCGTTCAACACCTTCTTAAGTGTGGGGTTGTTTTCTACCTGGTGAACCCTTGTCATCTGTTCCACTCCATCCCTCTAGATATGTGCTTCGTGTCTCAGCTCGAGAGATGTTTCAATGATTCACCCCGTGAGTTGATCTTGTGATCATTAAGATGATCCATCCATGTAGACATGTTTCGCTATTTTGTCCTCGTGTTGGATGAAGATCTCGAAAGCAAAGACGTCAAGATCGATTTGAGTCAACAAATCAGCAACCTCGAGAAGACAGTTGGATCATGAAGTTTGTGATACTTAGTGTCCCCTTTGTCTTCTTACCTCACGTCTTGAATCTCGGGACGAAATTCTTGTTTAGTGGGGTGAGTTGTCACATCCCTAATTCTTGTCTGACCTATGCTAGCTTCCATGTGAGCATCATGTTTAAATTCAAATGAAACTTGAATTGAGGAATTTTCAAAAGCCTCAGAAAACCTCTGAAAATAACCAACATTTAAATCTCATCAAATGAGTCCAAGAAAATGTTCCTGTTATTCTGTGAAAATATTGGCATGAGGTAAAATGCAAACCAATATTTTTGGAGCCACGGAAATAATTTATTTTGGGTCTTTGATTTAATTCAATAATATATTTGGGTTGAAATTATTTCTCCTATATAGGAAATAATGTTCAAATATTTTGTAAGTTTGCATGTGACCTTGGACTAGCTCTCTGAGCTCACATAAATATTTACAGAAAGTTTAAAAATGCTTTAGTTTCCAAACTAAATCAAAACAAACTAACAGAAATAGAAAAGAAAAATAAAAGAGAGAGAGAGAGAGAATAAACTTACCTGGCGCCACCAACCGGCCCAGCACTGCAGCTGGCCGGCCCAGCCCGCCACCGCCTCCTTCCCTGTCGTCTTCCCCCCCCCCCTAACTGCCAGGAGGACGGAGGCGTGTGCCCGCCCCGCGCCGGCCACCTCCTCCCTGCGTGCCTGCTTGCCTCCTCCCCGATACGCCTAGACGATGCCACGGAGATACCCGAACCCCCTCGACCTCTCTCTCACTCTTCCCGTGGCCCTCCTCTCCTCTGCTTCCTCTCTCTCACCCGCGCTGAGCGCCATCGCCGCTGCTGCTCGCTGCTGCCGCAGCCTCCATGCTCCCCTCGCTTCCCCGACGTGCCCACGAGCATCGCCGCACCTCCCTCGTCCTCTCCATCCAGCCACGCCTCGCCGGAGGCCCTGCATCGCCGCCATCTTCATCATCTTCGTCGCCGGCCGCCGGAGATCCCCCTCGCCACTCCACTCGCTTTGGTGCTTCCCTGAGCATGCCGAGGCCACCACTGCACTTCCCGTGAGCTCCTAGTCATCCTCCCCCTCCCCGTTTTCTCTCTAGCAGGCCGAGGCCACCACTGCACTTCCCAAAGCTCGCCGGCGATGATGCTCCAATTACCATTTGGTCCCGGGCATGCGTCCAACGTCCTCGCCGCACCGCGTAGACACCTTAGGTGTTAACCCCGCATCGCCAAGGCCGCTGTGGCCTCGACCCTGAGATCGCCCGAGCTCCGGCCGCCGCCGCGAGCTCGACTCTAGCGAGTACAGCGTGCCCCGTCTGCTCCTTCCTACTCCGTTGGATGCGGAAGAGCACGGGCTCCCTCCTGGTAGTCTCCCCGCACCTAAACGCAGCCCCTAGCGCCACCCAGCAGTAGCTCTGCTACGTGGAATGGTCGCCACCGGCCAAACTCCAGCGAGCCGACGTGGCTCCATCATTAGGCGCTAACCCAGCCAACTAAGCACCCTACAGCCACTGACCATGGGCCCTACCCCTGGTCAAATCCCAGTCAGTGCTGGGTTTGACCGGGACTAGTTCATGTATCACTGACGTGTGGACCCCACACGTCAGGTTTGACCTGGACTAGCCCCGTTGACCTGCTGATGCAGTGCTGATGTCATGCTGACGCAGTAAATAGTTTCTGTTTTTAACATAATTTAGAAAATTCCAGAAAATTGTATAAACTTCTAAAATTCATATAAAAATATCTGTAAGTCCAAATAAGATAAATTATATATGAAAAATGATCAGAAAAATCCAATCTATCCATCTGTGCCATTTTCATGCATGTTAGAACAACTTATAGCTACTGTTTAGGACAAAACATATAAATGGCAATTGAATATCCACATACGGAATTTGAATTTGAACCCTGGATTCAAACCAACTCCAATTAATCTGCTGCTAGTTGCATTAGCCCAAACCACAGCATATTGCCATGTCATGATCATGCATCATATTCTGCATTACATTGATTGTGTTCTTCCTTGTTCGCCGGTGTTTGTCCCCTCTCGATAGACGTGGTTCCGACGATGAGTTCGATGACACCGATGAAGAACTATACTATCTTCAGAAGTGCCAGGCAAGCAAAAACCCCTTGTTCATTATGACACAAACCCACTCTCTCGCTCTACTCTCTTTTACTGCATTAGGACAACAACGATTCAACTGTTACATGCTGCGGTAGTTGAACCCCTTATCCTCTGCATGACCTATCATTGCCACAGTAAATAGATGAAACCCACTAGCATGAGTAGGAGTTGTTTGTGCCCTGATGTGCCTACTCATTCATGCTTGTTTGTCATGCCTGCTACTGCTTAGAGTTGAGTCAGGTCTGATTCATCGGGGATGAATCGGAGGTGTGTAAACATGTCCTACCATGTGTGAGCTAAGTGTGTGAATATGATTTTGTAAAGGTAGCGGTGAGAGGCCATGTAGGAGTACATGGTGGGTTGTCTAATTGAAGCCGTCCTCAGGAACTGAGTTCTGTGTTTGTGATCCATGAACAGTTACAACCACTCATTGGGATCCTTAATTGACCCTCTCGGCTTGTTAACCACCCTTGTCCTCTATCCAGGAGTTGCAAGTAGTTTCTGGTGTTTGTAGTATGCTGGAGGCCGTGGGCGGCGCTAAACCGAGGGGTGGGTTGTGATGCGGTAGGCACGTGGCACGGTGTATCGGGCGCCCGTTTTGTGTCACGGGAACCCTGCACACATTGTTCGGGGCCGTATGTGGAAACCTCGGTCGGACTCCCTGCGGATGGAACCTGAATAGGCGATAAACCTAGACTAGATACTTGAGTGTTTAGGTAGGCCTTGGCCGACACCCTCGCCAGGCTTCCGCTTGAAGGTTGCCAAGATACATGACGTGTACATGGCGGTAAGTGGCGAGAGCGTGTGTGAAGATGTACACCCCTGCAGGGTTAACATCATCTATTCGAATAGCCGCGTCCCTGGTAAAGGACCTCTGGGTTGCCTATACAGTTCATAGACAAGTGAAAGTGAATACTCTAAAATATGCAAGACAAGTGTGAGTGCTATGGATGGCATTCTCGTAGGGAGACGGGAGCGGATCCATAGTGGTGTATTGATATGGTGAATATGTGGACTCGTGTGCGCCACCTCAAAAGAGTTACTTGCAGTCGTAGTTCAGGATAGCCACCGAGTCAAAGCTGGCTTGCTGCAGTTAAACTCCACCACCCCCTTAGTTGATAATGATGCATATGTAGTTAGTTCTGACGTAAGTCTTGCTGGGTACATTTGTACTCATGTTTGCCTATTTTATGTTTTTGCAGAGAGACTTCCGTCTCACTAGTAGTTCTGTGTGGACTTTGATGTTTAGCTTGTTAACTCAGCTAAGATCTTGTGTCCTCGGCAGGATCTAGTAGATAGTCAGGCTTCTCAGCCTTTTTAATTTGTAGATGTCTGTACTCAGACATGTTAAGCTTCCGCTTGTGCTTTGACTTGTATTCTCTGAATGTTGGGTCATGAGACCCATGTTTGTAATATCTCGCTCCTCGAAGCCTATTGAATAAAATACTTGAGTTGTAGAGTCATGTTGTGAGGCCATGTTGTATTTGCACATATCGAGCATATTGTGTGTATGTTATTGAAATGCTTGGTATGTGTGGGATCTGACTATCTAGTTGTTTATCCTTGGTAGCCTCTTTTACCGGGAAATGTCTCCTAGTGCTTCCACTGAGCCCTGGTAGCTTGCTACTGCTCCGGAACACTTAGGCTGGCCGGCATGTGTCCTTCTTCGTTCCTGTGTTTGTCCCCTAGGGGAAATGTCACGCGGTGTTTATCGGAGTCCTGTTAGCCTGCTACAGCCCGGTATACTGGAGTCCATCTAGCCCAGTTGCTACAGCCCGGACTCACTCGCTAATGATCGACATGTTCGTTGCTGGGTCATGTATGCCTGTCCCTGTATGTTAGTTTCACTTTGGTTCACGACTAGTCATGTCAGCACGGGTTCTTTGTCATATGGATGCTAGCGGCACTATCATATACGTAGCCAAAAGGCGCAAACGGTCCCGGGCCAGGTAAGGTGGCACCCGTGGGAATACCGTGCGTGAGGCCGCAAAGTGATATGATGTGTTACATGCTAGATCAGTGTGGCATTGAGTCGGGGGCCTGACAATTTATTATTACTTATAGCCCATTTCTTATTACTTATAGCCCATTTTCTGGGCAAGCCCGAATGCATCCCTCCTCGTCTTGAAAGATTTCCAGCCCAGCAGCGCGTAGAAAAGCAAGTAGGCCTATGTTGGTTATTCTGCAAAAAACAAAATAGTTGGGCTAGCCATTTTTCAGAAAGGAAAAAAAACTGGGCTAGTCATGTGGTAAACATATGAAATGAAAGCCCGGGGTAGACGGGCCACAGCTCCCGCACAACCCAGTTGATACCCTTCTCTGTCTCAAAAAAAATGCTTGCGCTGCTTGGTCCCTACTGTCATCCTCACCATGTACAGTCATCTCCTTATTCCTCTCGGTTGTTGACCATGTTGACAACACTGGAGGGCAGCGCCGCGGCTAGCGAACCAAGGCGGAGGACGATGGTGAGGCCTCGGACGGGAATGAACAGGAGTCAGGGAAGATGCGCAGAGTTCTAGGGTGCGATGTGGCCACGATGTGTGCGCGGTAGTACAGCCAGCCATGGGAGGCGAGAGCATGCGGTCCCGTTGGCACTAGTTTGGCTTTGGCGGCTGGAGGAAGTAGAGACTGAAGAAACATGACAGACGTTGAATGTCAATCCAACGGTTAAGGTTGGCACAATCGTTTGTTGACTAAGCCGAGACCAAGTAGCATACACTTTTTTATATAGGAAGAAAAGAAAAACTGGGCTCATTCTCCTGATAACATTCCCGAAACTGCGACCGTTCGATCTTGCGTCCCAACTAAAACTGCAAGGCAAATGCGTTTGACTGCCGTCCTCCTCCCATGGAATGTTCTCCACATAAGTGACTAGCACCCTTGGTTTTCAACAGAGAGGTCTTGGGTTCATGTCCAAGGAAATCTCAATTTTGTCCTCCTTCCTTCCTCGCAAAAAAAGAAAGAAAATCAAAGACTTGAGAAGGCATACAGAACAAGCTAGTGTACCGGTAAAGAAATGTTGCTGAGTTTTAGAAAAAAGAGAGACGTGCTCCTATAGCTGGTTCGAATCCAAACCTAGACTATGACTATATATGGTGCTATGCTACTCTACAAGTAATGAAACTAACATATCCAGCATTTGCTTCTCCTCTTCTCTACTTACTCTACCTAGCATCAGAAGCTCTGGCCACAGAAACCATGTCCGCTGGCTGCTCGTCCACCTACTCTTCGGCAGGCAACAACCAGATATGGGCCAAGTCGCCACCCTTACCATCGCATGTGGGTCTCATCATACCCCCGTCGGCACATGCACCGCAGCCGGTTGCTCATCGGAATCCATTGTCGTTGGTGTGGTGCCACTGCTGCAAATCACGCAAAGTCATCCATCGCGTCTCAACCACAATCCTCAACCCTGGCCGAGTCTTCTACAAATGCCCGAATCATGGGGTAATAATATGTTTAAGTGTTGTTCTGCTGCTTCCAGTTGCTGATTTTTTTATAGTTTGGTTGATGATCTTCCAATTTGATTTGTGCAGAAAAGGGAAGATTCATGTGATTTCTATTTCTGGGAAGTTGCTGATGTGGGGAATGCAATTACGCTGTTTATTTGGTTAGCCGAGGAATCCCAATACCAGCAGGTTGGGGTGTTGGACAAGTAACTGAAGGAACAGCAGAAGAGGAAGATGGAGAGTAGAAGGTTAAAGAAGCAGTTCCTCTGATCATGGCCAAGCAACAGCTGCTGAACGGCCTTGACAGCAATGAGGAGATGAAAGAGCTTGTGAAGATAATGGGCAAAATCGATGTGATGTGTAGGATGATTACCTCTTTATTTGCAGTGTATGTAGCACTCGTGATGTATTCAGTGGCTAGGACATGAGCACTTTGTTGAAACTAGTAATGAATGAAACATGTTTAGTAGGTTGGGCGTAGTGTTGTGGACATCTAATGATTTCTATTAACGGAAATCAGGGGGTATCCCCTTTTGCTCATAATTAAATAAATAGCAGAGGCCCTTTTGCTAATAAATAAATAAATTAGCAGAGGCCATGTCGGGTCAGCTTTGTTCCCATTCGAAGACGGCAAGCAAATTGCATTCCAACAGCAAATTATGTCATCAAATTCAAGTTTCACAGCCAAATATGCGTACAACTAAACAACAATGTCATCATGTTTTAGTCGTCATACAATCACCAAACACAAATCAACATACATAATAAGTAATGTTCTCACAGCAAAATACTAAACAACAAGTTCGTCAGGTTTCAGTTGTCATAGCAAACACAATTTCACATAGTAGATAAAAAAATGTCTTCTGATAGGCAAATATTACAAAAGCAATCTAATCATCATCCGCAGTAGCAGCATCAACATCATCCCCATGTGTATCAGTCTGAATCTTAATTCCCCGTAGTGTCATCTTCTTCTATATCCTCAATGTCCTCGAACGTTGGCTTCTTATTGATCAACTCTTGTATGTCCATAGCCTGACAGGCAATCCTTTCGCCAGCGTCATTGACATGATGGTTCTTAAAGATATTAGGAACATCTGTGGAATCTTCTTCTACATCAGGAGCAGTGTAAGCATCATCTTGTTGTGCAACTTCATTAAACAAATTCATCTTCTCAAACCTTTGCAATACTCTCCAATCATCGCTACGTTCAAATATGTCTTCCAAGAAAAATATTTGTGTTGCTTGATTTGCCAAAATAAAAGGCTCGTAGGTCTAGTACGCCGCCTTGACATTGGTGGATTTGAAATAAACGTCAGCTCAGGGTTTTGTAATCCTGCAAAACAGGTTATACCAACGACAGCACAACAGAACCACACATTGATGAACCTCGAAACTAGAGATATACTGCAACTGAACAATGTCTGTTATGTTAGCATACATTTCAGTTGTCACTTTGTTGTACTTATCAGTGCTCATGATGGCACTATTTTGTGTCTTCCTGCCTTCGTCATGTGCAACGGTGTTGTAGCACACATCTCCAACAACGCAAGATTCATAATGTCTTACCCGAGTATCAAGACCCATTGCTAGTGCGTAAACGGCATCATCAACTGCCTGCCCATCCTCCCGCATCTTCTTAACCTATGGTTAGAAAATAGACAAGCTGATCATCTTATGTACTCAATATATTAAAAAAACTGATTGTGCAATTCAAAAGCTTACATGGCTCTTGAACCATTTTGCAAATTCTGCCATAACTAGTTTATCAATGTTTCTTGGATTTTGCGGCAGTAAATCCTTTTTGTAGATGTGGCACAACATAGTGATCGCGTCAAACATCTAAATATATAAGAACGTGCTGCAAATTTAGTAGATTACGATGTATAAGCTGCAGTACTTAGCACTTACTTGATATAACGTACTATCTCAGGACAGCTATTCAACACATACCAAACCATTTTGCCCAAATCTTTAGGTTTGTCGTCTTGTCAACTCTTCCTTGTAACTCGAACAGAACAATCGAAAACATTGAGCCCGAGATTGTTTTCACCCACCTCTTTGCTAAGTTGATCAACTGTTTCAATGTATTTTGAGCAGAATGTCAATGCTTCTGTAGCAATATAGGCCTCTGCAATGGAACCCTCAGGTCTAGCTCTGTCCTAACATAGCCCTTGAAGGTGCCTAGCCGCCTTTCAATAGGGTACATCCAACCATACTGTACTGGACCTCTAAGTAGTGCCTCATCAGGTAGATGAACAGCCAGATGCACCATCACATCAAACAAGGCTGGAGGATATATCTTCTCAAGGTCACATAGCATAGTTGGTATCTCGTCTCTAAGACTCTCCAAAGCATCTATCCTGATATTTCTACTGCAAAGTTCCCTGAAGAATTGTCCCAACTCTGCAACTTCTCTGTATAAGTCAGGGCGACCTAATCCTCTAAGGACAACAGGTAAAAACCTTTGAAGTAGGACGTGGTAGTCATGAGTTTTCAACCCTTGTACCTTGTTTCCATCTGCACTGACTCTCCTTTCAGGGTTGGAAGCAAATCCATGTGGGAATCTACACGTGAGAGGACCTCGTAGAATTCTTTTCTTTTTACCTTGTCGAAGACGTACACAACTGGTGCCATGTCCCGTGGTTTACCTTCATCTTGCACCTGCAAATCCTTTCTGATACCTAGGTGTGTCTAATCAATCCTAGATTTTAAGGTATCTTTCGCCTTGCCTTCAATATTAAGAAGTGTGCCTATAATGTTGTCACATATATTTTTCTCTATGTGCATCACATCAAGATTATGCCGCAGATGCAAATCTTTCCAATACTCTAAGTCCCACAAAGTGGACCTGCGGGTAAACAATAATCTCTCTTCTACCCTGCCACACTTCCTTCTCCCGCTACCATTATCAGGATGGTTTCCTGGTGTAATATGCCCGACTGTCTCTAATTCCACTTGCAACTCATCGGCGGCGAGCCTCTTTGGCGCATCACGATTTTCATGCTTTGCATTGAACAAGTATCTTCGGTATTTTATAGGATGCGGCTTTTCCTTGGCAAGGAAACGGTGGTGTCCAATGTAACAGATCTTGCTAACTATTGTGTATGATAGCAAATTCCTGTCACAGCGAACACATGCATTGTAACCATGTGTCGTTCGCCCTGAGATAGTGCCCAAAGCCGGATAATCATGGATGCACCAAATAATAATAGCACACAGAAAGAAATCAGCTAGTGGGATGCTATATAGGTCTCGAGTGAGAACACCCCTCCATAGTTGTTTAAGTTCCTCCACAAGAGGCTCCATGAATAAATCAAAATCCTTTCCAGGACTTTTTGGACCTGGGATGAGCAAGGCCATCATGTAGTTTGATTTGTTGGTGCAGACATTTGGAGGCATGTTGTAAGGGATAACAAGCAATGGCCACATGCTATATGTGGCGCTCTGGTGGCCAAATGGGTTAAATCCATCTGAAGCTAAGCCAAGTCTAATGTTTCTTGGGTCAGCAACAAACTTTTTGTGTTTCTGGTTGAAGCTTTTCCAGTCACTACCATGAGATGGATGGCTCATTACATTCTAATCTCTGTACTCCTCGTTCCTAGAATGCCACAGTATATCCTCTCTTGTTTCAGCATCATGAAACAACCTCTACAATCTTGGTATAATTGGAAAATGTCTTAGAACATTATGAGGAATCCTCTTCATAGCATCGTCATCTTTCCATCTTGATGATTTGCATTTTGGGCATTCACTTAAGTTGGCATAATACTTCCGGAACAGAAAACAATTATTCTTACAAACATGGATCATATCATATCCAATTCCACCTGCAAGAAGGAAATTCTTCATTTTACTGTAGGTGTGTGGCAGCTTAGATGCATCTGGGAAAGATTTGCGGAAAGCAGCCAACATCACATCGAATGATTTGTTGGTCATTTGCTCGGATGTCTTCACCTGAAGAAAGGTGACCATAGCTGAGAATGCTGACAGCTTATTTCCTGGGGTGACAACCATGTTGCATTGTTCCAACATGCGGGCCCATCGTTTTTCTTCTGCAGGTGAAAGTTCACGAAATGCACGAGCATTTCGTAGCATTGTTTCAATGTTGGTCAAACTCACTGGCTCCGCCACCACCACCTCCTCCTCCTGTTCCACCTGAGCATCAGGCAGATCAAGATGGTGATCTGCTGCTTCCACATAGTTAGTAACATTGGCGTTCACAGTTTCACCATGATGAACCCACCTACTATATGTGACCGACATCCCATACAAGTGTAGATGATTTTGCACAATTGACTGGGGTCTTGTAACTTAATTCATACAACTGCTACACAGGAAGAGCACATCTGATTTCGGACCACCGTACTCAGCTCTAATAAGGTTCATGAAGTTTTCAACCCCCTCGACATATGCAGCGGAGAATCTTCAAGCAGAAGTTATCCAAGTCCTGTCCATCTGTTAGACATACAAATTAGTTCTTCTACTAGATATTATAGGAAAAACATATGTGTTCTTTTATGAAGTCCAGAAAAGAAATACCTAGGTTGATGTCTAAAGCTATGGCAAGATATTTGGCCAAGCAGATCTAAGTAACAAAATATATGTAAAACTAATTGAGCAAACAGATTTGAATGCTAAATTATGGCAAGCTATTTCAGCAGTCAATGAGGCCGAGCACACAACCATCAAAGGCCATCTCAGCCAAAGATCGAGTATAAAACGGTGTAGAGCTATTTAACCTAACAGATTGGCTACTAGACCATGGCAATCTATGGCACAATAAATATATGGCAGGATATTTTAGCAACTAATTGAGCTTGGCATGCCATCTCAGCTAAGCAGATTGAGTGCAGAATAGGGCAAGGAAGCTTCTTAAGCAGAGCATATTGACTGTAAACTACTTCAGCAAATAGTGAGATTAACAGTGTCTATCAGCTATCATTCAGCGCTACACCGATATGCATGGGGCCTCAGTCTAGGATGCGCGTACCGTGGGAGAAGCTGACCGCTGTGTGTCTCTACAAGAATGTCGCCAGCGGTGGTGGTGCTGACCACCGTGCGTCTCCACAAGAACGTCGCCAGTGGTGGCGGCACGGCTAGAGGACGGCAGTCTACGAGAGCGTACTGTGGGAGCGAGAGGATCATCGTGCGTCCCCTCGACAAACGAACTGCGGCACCAACGTATCAGCGCGGTGGGGAGGGCGGCTTTGGCACAGCGAATGGAGTGGAGGGGGCCAGGGGGTTTGGGGAATATTATTGGCTAGTTGGCCGAAGGACGGTTGAATTTGGGGTTTGGGGGCATTTTCGTGCGGTGGGCGGGGGGAGTTTGGTGCATGGTCGATTTCTCCAAGTGCAGTCCCACGTGCCAGTGAAGAGGCAAGCTGAAGCGCGTTCCATTTGCGTGAGCCATGTGCAGGACCGACCGTGTGTGGGGTGTAATGCGACCATGATAGGGGTGTTGTGAGTGTACCGCCTTTTTTTCCTTTTAAACTTGGTACTTCGCCCCCTTAAAAAACTTGGTGCTTCGCGCGATCCATCATTACTATAACTATGAAAGAACATGCGGTGCCCCCATGTTTGGTTTTGGTAATTGATGACAATCTCTATGGACTAATGGTTGTCTTGAGTTATATTTGAAGGATTTGTCCATAGGCTTTTCTTGAAGTCCATGTGTTGGTTTCAAGGATTTTATGAGTTGACCAAGGTGTTATTAAGGAATTATCCAAAGATTGGTCATGTGAGTGTTAAGCTTATTGCAAGCATGTCTTGAAGAAGAAGATTGTGTGATCATTCATGTTTACCTTCAAGACATCATCCAAATGAAGAGAGTTGGAAAGATTCAAGGTTGATCAAGACTAAGTCAAGAGTGAATCAAGTTGATCAACTCACAAAGCATAGAAGATGTACCGAGAGGGACCAAGTGATCCCATGGTATGGTAAGAATTGTCCATTGCACTTTGTGTACTAACCCATGGTCTATGTGAGAGTTCTATGTGGGGTTAGGTACGTGTCCATGGGCTTGCGTCAAGAGGAAGATATCATACAATCCATGGAAAGGATGACATCAGGTGGTGATTGTCATCAAGATTGCCGTGTGCAACTTCAAGTGGAGCATCACGAAGAGATCAAGTGCTTGAATCTTGCCACCCATTGTGGTGTCAATGGACTTGTGAAGATGTGCCGAAGAGTGGCTCACCCATAGTGGACTATGGGGAGCAATCATCTAGTCTTCATCGAGCCAACTCAATCAAGAAAGGTGGTCCAACTTGAGGGAGTCAAGATCGTCATCATCTAGCTCAAGTGTACCATGTGCAAGGAAAAGGTTTTCCCTTGATAGGTTTTCTATTTTACCGGTCTCGTGGTGGTAGTTGGGAGACCGGGTTATAGGATTGTTTGCCGTACTATCAAGGGGGGCTCTCAAGTTGGTAGCTTGACCGTATCGTTAGTAGGGAGCTCAAACCATTGCATCCTTGCATCATGTTTCTTGGTTCTTGTTTGGTTCTCTTTGTAAGTCTTAGAGCTTATGGTCATCTTGATGACAAGCTTGAGTTCATTGAAAATGGAGTTCGCATGCGTCTTCTATGATGTTTTCAGTGTTGAAGGTTTTACCGGTCTTATCCGAGGAAGGGTTCTCACCATTTTCTTATGGGCCTTTTCTCATTTGCTTCTTATTGATATTTCTATCAAGATTGTGTTAGCCCATGTCTTTAGCTTTCCAACAAACTTGGTTTCATCGAATTCGGAGTCTGTTCACAAAAGTTGTGGCAGTTCTGGTGTTCTGAAAAGGCTGCAGCGGTACTACCACGAATTGGAGCGGATGTAATTTTTTACTACCGCTCCAGAGCGGTACTACCGCGGCTCCTACAGTGGTAGTACCGCTCCGGACCAAAAACTCGTCCCAAGTCCTGCGGTGGTAGGCCAGGATGTATTTTTTTAGTATCGCTCGCAAGCAGTAGTACCGCTACCCTTTGCAGTAGTACCGCGATCCCTAGCGGTAGTACCGTGAGGACGAGCGGTAGTACCGCTCCGGTGGTTCTACTGGACTTTTGCCTCCTCGCTGTTGTTTTTCAAAGGGGTACCACCGCCCTAGCAGTAGTACCGCTCCTTGGAGCGGTAGTACTTCTCTTTGCGGGTTGTGAGCATAACGGTTGGATTTTTCCCACCTATAAAAGGGGGTCTTCTTCCGCATTGAACATTATCGTTTGAGCTCGTGTTCTTCCCCCATTGTTAACCTTCTTCGAGCTTGCTAACTCTCAATCCCTCCATGGATTCTTGCTAGTTTTTGAGGGAAAATAGAGAGGAGATCTAGATCCACATTTCCACCAATCACTTTCTCCTCTATGTGAGGGGAACCCATTGGATCTAGTTCTTGGAGTTCTTGGTGTTCTCCTTCTTGTTCTTCCTCTCATCTTCCTCCCTAGCATTAGTTGCTTCGGTGGGATTTAAGAGAGAAGGACTTGGGCACACCGTGTGCCCTTGCCATTGCATTTGATGCGTCGGTTTGAGTTCTCCACAGTGATACGTGGAAGTGAAGTTTGAGAAGCTTATTACTCTTGGGTGCTTGGTACCCTTGAGCTTGTTCCTCTTGGGTGCTTGGGCGCCCTAGACGGTTGGTGGTGTTTGGAGCTCAATCATTGTGGTGTAAAGCTCCAGGCAAGCGTCGGGGTCTCCAATTAGGTTGTGGAGATCGCCTCGAGCAATTTGACGGCTACCGGTGACCGCCCCCAAGGGTCGCCATTTGTACGGGTTCGGTGACCGCCCTCAAGGGTCCCTTAGTGGAATCACCGCATCTTGCATTGTGTGAGGGCGTGAGGAGATTACGATGGCCCTAGTGGCTTCTTGGGGAGCATTGTGCATCCACACAGCTCCAAACGGAGATTAGCATCCGCAAGGGTGTGAACTTCGGGATACATCATCGTCTCCGCGTGCCTCGGTTATCTCTTACCCGAGCCCTTTACTTATGCACTTTACTTTGTGATAGCCATATTGTTCTTTCTCATATATCTTGCTATCACATAGTTGCTTATATTGCTTAGCATAAGTTGTTGGTGCACATAGGTGAGCCTAGTTGTTGTAGGTTTTGTGCTTGACAAATTAACCTCTATGTTTATTCCGCATTTGTTCAAGCCTCTACCGTAATTATTTTAAATCGCCTATTCACACCCCCCTCTAGGCGACATCCACGATCTTTAAAACTAGTAATCCAGTAATCCCGACTAAAACGACATGGCCGGGTCTATTCCCGCGCGGTATGCTGGGAGGTTGGCTTAGTTGGTTTTTTTAGGACGAGTAATGCTACACCTACGTAATCCTAGTTACGTAATTAACATAATGTGAAACGTGTGAGCTGTTGATTGTAGATTGGGGGGGGGGGGATGGCCCCACCACCATGAAAATCATGGGGGAGAGAGAGGGGCAATTTACGTTAACCCTTTTGTAGGTTCCCGTAGATGTAGAAAGATGTGAAATGCGTGAATGTGTAGTGGACGTACTATTGGAGTGCCTAAGATAAATTGTGTATGTAGACCCTATGTGTTTATTACTTCGCATGTTAGCTTTGTATCGGGTCAAACCTTCTAAGTTTATACACAAAAAAACGAATCAGCATTCCATATATTTTCATACTCCTACAATATATCTTACTATTATTGTGGAAGTTCATATACGCCGGACAAGATTAATGGAAACATGACAGATTTTCATTACATTTCAAACTTTTATAGGACTGGAAAATAAAAGAAACCCGACCCTAAACCTATTCTACGGTGGAGACCAACGTCCTCCATCTACGATCTCCATGTATGGGGGCAGGGTTCAAGACCCGTGAATTGAACGTGCGGTCTCCGGCGAGGAAGAGTAGAACACGGGAGACGGACCGGCCAGTTGGCACACCATGCCCTGTCGCCTCCCATGCCCTACTCATCCTTAGAGGATTCCCCAACCTCGGCGGTGCCGGTGGATGTGAGGTTGATGATGATGGTCGTGGACGGTCCGTCGCTTCACCTACCACATGCTCCACCGAATGTTGGACGACGGCAAGTCGGACGCGTGGCTGACGGTGCTCCCGTTGTCGGCCGCCAGCATGGCCACCACTTGTGCAGTCGTGTCCACGTCTGGCTATGCTACTATTGTGTCGTGAGTGGCGACTTGAGCGAGGGCGGCGACCTCGATCTTCATCCCTGAAGACAAGCTCTCCCGCAGAGCATTCGCGCTCGCGGTCATGGCGGATGTGGTGCCAGGTAGAAGGACGATGCGCTATGCTATGGAGTTTAGTTGGGTGTTGCCGCTTTAAGTAGCGCATTCCTGTGAGGCCAAGCATCCGGGTGCATCATTAAGTCACAGGAGTTGGTTCCTCGGGCACCGAGCCTCTAAATGATGGCATACGGATGGGCGGCATGAATGCGGGCAGCTGGCGCTGGCTGGGAACGCACTGCGTGATGACGCGAGGGACGAGGGTTTTCGGTGTGCTAGGGTAGTCAGTTGAGGCCGTGGCAACGTTGGAGATGCCCTTTGCTCACATGCGATCCCCACATGTCATTGAAAAAGCAAGACGACTCAGCATGGTCTCAGGTCCTGGGGATGTAGTTGGCCGCGCTACAACACTCTGCGGACGCGTCATGGCGCACGCACTTCGGCGCCACGTGCATCCTCGATGAGTCGGGTGTTGATCTGCCAGTCGTGCCACAGCGCTAACGCCACCCTTGGCACACTGAAGCCGACCGTGTCCAGCGACGATGAGCGTGTCGCTCACCGCGGTCACCATGTCCAGAGGCGGTGCGGGAGCTGCGCCACGTTGCTGGCCCCCACGACCCACATGAACGGTTGCCGGTGGCGAGGAGGTTGTGGGCCAGCTCCTCCATTGGACTAGTCTGCCACGTCATCCCGACAGGTGTGCCCCACATGTCAGTTTCCCTGTTTTCCCGGCCAAATTCAAGCGTTAGTGCTCCATGTTGCGCCATTAGGCGCAGAACAGGTGGTTTTTGTGCCCTGGTTCAAATGTGGTACGGTACCAAGTTGTTCCCTAGCCCCAAGTGTGGTGGTTTTGGGTACGGTACCACCCTTTTCCTTTTCAACTAGTGAAGCGTAACACTTGATTAAGTAGCCGGATGGTGTGCTAATGTAGGTGTCCGATTGTTTGAAGGAATAATTGAGGTGTGCCCGGTCCGTGCCCGCATTTAGGAGTCCAACTTACCATGTTCTGGTAGTAGTAACTATACTAGTCCCTGCGTACTCAATCTGTTTTTATTTACTCCGCATTTTAGCTTTGCTCAAAGTCAAACTTTGACAAAGTTTATAGACATAAATAGTAACACATACAATAACAAATCAATACCATTAGATTCATTATTGAATATACTTTCACATCGTATAGATTTGCTATTGTAAATGTTCATATTTTTTCTATAAATTTGGCCAAATTTTATGAAGTTTGACTTTAGTCAAACCTAGCTCTTGATGCCACTGTTGGGGAATGTAGCAGAAATTCAAAATTTTCTATGCATCACCAAGATCAATCTATGGAGATACTAGCAACGAGAGAGAGGGGATTGGATCTTCATACCCTTGAAGATGGCGATGCGGAAGCGTTAGAAGCACACGGTCGGTGGAGTCGTTCATGAAGCGATTCAGATCGCTGCCAAATCCGATCTAAGCACCGAAGAATGGTGCCTCCGCGTTCAACACACGTGCAGCCCGGTGACGTCTCCCATACCTTGATCCAGCAAGGAGAGAGGGAGAGGTTGGGGAAGACTCCGTCCATCAGCAGCACAACGGCGTGGTGGTGATGGAGGAGCGTGGCACTCCAGCAGGGCTTCGCACTTCGAGAGACGAGGAGGGAGAGGGGTAGGGCTGCGCCAGAAGGGAGGGAAACTCATGTTCTTGGCAGCCCCAAAACCCCCACTATATATAGGGGAAGGGGAGAGGGGGCCGGTACCCTCCAGATCCCATCTAGAGGGGAGGGGCGGCGGCCAGGAGGGGAGGCTTGCCCCCCAAGCAAGGTGGAGGCGCCCCCTCCCCTAGGGTTTTCAACCCTAGGCGCCTTGGGCCCTTGGGGAGGGGCGCACCAGCCCACTAGGGGCTGGTTCCCTCCCATATTCAGCCCATCAAGCCGCCCGGGGCAGGTGGCCCCACCCGGTGGACCTCCGGACACCTTTCGGTGGTCCCGGTATAATACCGATAACCCCCGAACTATTCCGGTGACTGAAACTGAACTTCCCATATATAAATCTTTACCTCCGGACCATTCCGGAACTCCTCGTTATGTCCGGGATCTCATCCGAGACTCCGAACAACATTCGGTAACCACATACAAACTTCCTTTATAACCCTAGCGTCATCGAACCTTAAGTGTGTAGACCCTACAGGTTCGGGAATCATGCAGACATGACCGAGACAGCTCTCTGGCCAATAACCAACAGCGGGATCTGGATACCCATGTTGGCTCCCACATGTTCCACGATGATCTCATCGGATGAACCACAATGTCGAGGATTCAGTCAATCCCGTATAAAATTCCCTTTGTCAATTGGTATGTTACTTGACCGGGATTCGATCGTCAGCATCCCAATACCTCGTTCAATCTCGTTACCGGCAAGTCACTTTACTCGTTCCTTAATGCATGATCCCGTGACTAACTAATTAGTCACATTGAGCTCATTATGATGATGCATTACCGAGTGGGCCCATAGATACCTCTCCGTCACACGGAGTGCCAAATCCCAGTCTCGATTCGTGCCAACCCAACAGACACTTTCGGAGATACTCGTAGTGCACCTTTATAGCCACCCAGTTACGTTGTGATGTTTGGCACACCTAAAGCATTCCTACGATATCCGGGAGTTGCACAATCTCATGGTCTAAGTAAATGATACTTGACATTAGAAAAGCTTTAGCAAACGAACTACACGATCTTGTGCTATGCTTAGGATTGGGTCTTGTCCATCACATCATTCTCCTAATTATGTGATCCCATTATCAATGACATCCAATGTCCATGGTCAGGAAATCACAACCATCTATTAACCAACGAGCTAGTTAACTAGAGGCTTACTAGGGACATGTTGTGGTCTATGTATTCACACATGTATTACGGTTTCCAGTTAATACAATTATAGCATGAACAATAGACAATTATCATGAACAAGGAAATATAATAATAACCATTTTATTATTGCCTCTAGGGCATATTTCCAATAGTCTCCCACTTGTACTAGAGTCAATAATCTAATTCACATCACTATGTGATTGTAATGAATTAAACACCCATGGGGTTTGATCATATGTCGCTTGTGAGAGAGGTTATTAGTCAACGGGTCTGAACCTTTCAGATCCGTGTGTGCTTTACAAATCCCTATGTCATCTCCTAGATGCTGCTACCACGCGCTATTTGGAACTATTCCAACTAACTGCTCTACTATACAAATCCGGTCTACTACTCAGAGTCATCCAGATTAGTGTCAAAGTTTGCATCGACGTATCCCTTTACGATGAACTCTTTTACCACCTCCATAATCGAGAAAATTCCTTAGTCAACTAGTTACTAAGGATAAGTTTGACTACTATCATGTGATCCATTCCTGGATCACACTTGTACCCCTTGACTGACTCATGGCAAGGCACACTTCAGGGGAGGTACATAGCATAGCACACTGTAGAGCCTACGTCTAAAGCATAGGGGACGACCTTCGTCCTTTCTCTCTCTTCTGCCGTGGTCAGGTCTTGAGTCTTACTCAAAACTCACACCTTATAACACAGCCAAGAACTCCTTCTTTGCCGATCTATTTTGAACTCCTTCAAAATCTTGTCATGGTGCATACTCATTTGAAAGTACTATCAAGCTATTTTGATCTATCCTTATAGATCCTGATGCTCAATGTTCAAGTATCTTAATCCAGGTTTTCCATTGAAAAACACTTTTCAAATAACCCTATATGCTTTCTAGAAATTCTACAACATTTCTGATCAACAATATGTTAACAACATATACTCATCAAAAATGATATAGTGCTCCCATTCACTTCTTTGGAAATACAAGTTTCTCATAAACTTTGTATAAACCCAAAATCTTTGATCATCTCATCAAAGCGTATATTCCAACTTCGAATGCTTACTCCAGTCCTTAGAAGGATTACTGGAGCTTTGCATACTTGTTAGCATTTTTCAGGATTGACAAAACCTTCTGGTTGTATCACATACAACATTTCCTCAAGAAAATTGTCGAGGAAACAATGTTTTGACATCTTATCTGCAAGATTTCATAAATAATGCAGTAGCTGCTAATATAATTCTAACAGAATCTTAGCATCGCTACGAGTGAGAAAGTATCATCGTAGTCAACTCCTTGAACTTGTCGGAAAACATCTCAGCGACAAGTCGAGCTTTTTTGATGGTGACACTTACCATCATTGTCTGTCTTCCCTTTTAAAATCCATCTGTACTCAATAGCCTTATGACCATCGAGTAGTTCTTCCAAAGTCTATACTTTGTTTTTATACATGGATCCTCTCTCGGATTTTATGGCCTCGAGCCATTCGTCGAAATCCGGGCCCACCATCGCTTCTCCATAGCTCGTAGGTTCATTGTTGTCTAGCAACATGAACTCTAAGACAGGATTACTGTACCACTCTGAAGCAGTACGCGTCCTTGTCGTCCTACGAGGTTTGGCAGTGACTTGATTTGAGGCTTCATGATCACTATCATCAGCTTCCACTTCAATTGGTGTAGGTGCCACAGGAACAACTTCCTGTGCCCTGCTACACACTAATTGTAGTGACGGTTCAATAACCATATCAAGTCTCCACCATCCTCCCACTCAATTCTTTCAAGAGAAACTTTTCCTCGAGAAAGGACCCATTTCTGGAAACAATCACTTTTGCTTCCGGATCTAAATTAGGAGGTATACCCAACTGTTTTCGGTGTCCTATGAAGATGCATTTATCCGTTTTGGGTTCGAGATTATCAGCCTGAAACTTTTTCACATAAGCGTCGCATCCCCAAACTTTTAAGAAATGACAGCTTAGGTTTCTCTAAACCATAGTTCATGCGGTGTCGTCTCAACGGAATTGCGTGGTGCCCTATTTAAAGTGAATGTGGTTGTCTCTAATGCCTAACCCATAAACGATAGTGGTAACTCGATAAGAGACATCATGGTATGCACCATATCCAATAGGGTGCATTTATGATGTTCAGTCACACCATCATAGTATGGTGTTCCAGGCGGTATTAGTTGTGAAACAGTTTCCACAATGTCTTAGTTGTGTGCCAAACTCGTAACTCAGATATTTATCTCTATGATCATATCATAGACATTTTATCCTCTTGTCACGACAATCTTCAACTTCACTCTGAAATTACTTGAACTTTTCAATAATTCAGACATGTGTTTCATTAAGTAAATATACTTAGAATCTACTCAACTCATCTGTGAAGCAAGAGTATAACAATATTCACTGCGTGCCTCAGCACTCATTGGATTGCACACATCAAATGTATTACTTCCAACAAGTTGCTCTCTTGTTCCATCTCACTGAAAACGAGGCCTTTCAGTCATCTTGCCCATATGGTATGATTTGCATGTCTCAAGCGATTCAAAATCAAGTGAGTCCAAATGATCCATCTGCATGGAGTTTCTTCATGCGTATATACCAATAGACGTGGTTCGCATGTCTCAATCTTTTCAAAAATGAGTGAGTCCAAAGATCCATCAACATGGAGCTTCTTCATGCGTTTTATACCAATATGACTCAAATGGCAGTGCCACAAGTATGTGGTACTATCATTACTATCTTATATCTTTTGGCATGAACATGTGTATCACTACGATCGAGATGGTATAAACCATTCATTTTATGTGCAAGACCATTGAAGGTATTATTCAAATAAACAGAGTAACCATTATTCTCCTTAAATAAATAACCATATTGTGATAAACATAATCCAATTATGTATATGCTTAACGCAAACACCAAATAACAATTATTTAGGTTTAACACCAATCTCGATGGTAGACGGAGCATGCGATGCTTGATCACATCAACCTTGGAAACACTTCCAACACATATCGTCAGCTCTCCTTTAGCTAGTCTTCGTTTATTCCGTAGCTTTTATTTCGAGTTACTAACACTTAGCAACTGAACCGGTATCTAATACCCTGGTGCTACTAGCAGTACTAGTAAAGTACACATTAATATAATGTATATCCAATATACTTCTGTCGACCTTTCCAGCCTTCTCATCTACCAAGTATCTAGGGTAGTTCCGCTTCAGTGACCGTTCCCCTTATTCCAGAAGCACTTAGTCTTGGGTATGGGTTCAACCTTGGGTTTCATCATTAGATCAGCAACTGATTTGTCGTTTCATGAAGTATCCCTTCTTGCCCTTGCCCTTCTTGAAACTAGTGGTTTTAACAACCATCAACAATTGATGCTCCTATTTGATTTCTACTTTCACGGTGTCAAACATCGCGAATTGCTCAAGGATCATCATGTCTATCCCTGATATGTTATAGTTCATCATGAAGCTCTAATAGCTTGGTGGCAGTGACTATGGAGAACCATCACTATCTCATCTGGAAGATAAACTCCCACTCGATTCAAGTGATTGTAGTACTCAGACAATCTGAGCACATGCTCAATGATTGAGCTTTTCTCCCTTAGTTTGCGGGCTTAAGAAACTCGTCAGAGGTCTCATACCTCTTGACGTGGGCACGAGCTTGAAATCCCAATTTCAGCCCTTTGAACATCTCATATGTTCCACGACGTTTCAAAATGTCTTCGGCGCCTCAATTCTAAACCGTTTACCATTACTGAACTATCACGTAGTCATCAAAACGTGTATGTCAGATGTTTGCAACATCCACAGATGACGTTCGAGGTTCAGCACACCGAGTGGTGCATTAAGGACATAAGCCTTATGCATAGCAACAAGGACAATCCTCAGTTTACGGACCTAGTCCACATAATTGCTACTATCAACTTTCAACTAAATTTTCTCTAGGAACATATCTAAAACAGTAGAACTAAAGCGCGAGCTACGACATAATTTGCAAAAACCTTTTGACTACATTCAGGATAATTAAGTTCATCTTATGAACTCCCACTCAGATAGACATCCCTCTAGTCATCTAAGTGATACATGATCCGAGTCAACTAGGCCATGTCCGGTCATCACGTGAGATGGACTAGTGATCATCGGTGAACATCTTCATGTTGATCGTATCCACTATACGACTCATGTTCGACCTTTCGATCTCTTGTGTTCCGAGGCCATGTCTGTACATGATAGGCTCATCAAGTCAACCTAAGTGTTTCGCGTGTGTAAATCTAGCTTACACCCGTTGTATGTGAATGTTAGAATCTATCACACCCGATCAGCACGTGGTGCTTCGAAACAACGAACTTTCGCAACGGTGCACAGTTAGGGGGAACACTTTCTTGAAATTATTATGAGGGATCATCTTATTTACTACCGTCGTTCTAAGCAAATAAGATGCATAAACATGATAAACAACACATGCAATCAAATAGTGACATGATATGGCCAATATCATTTTGCTCCTTTTGATCTCCATCTTCGGGGCTCCATCATCATCATCGTCACCGTCATGACACCATGATCTCCATCATCATGATCTCCATCATCGTGTCTCCATGAAGTTGTCTCGCCAACTCTTACTTCTACTACTATAGCTAACGGTTTAGCAATGAAGTAAAGTAATTACATGGCGTTATTTAGTGACACGCAGGTCATACAATAATTAAAGACAACTCCTATGGCTCCTGCCGGTGGTCATACTCATCGACATGCAAGTCGTGATTCCTATTACAAGAATATCATCAATCTCATACATCACATATATTTCATTCATCACATCCTTCTTGGCCATATCACATCACACGGCATATGCTGCAAAAACAAGTTAGACGTCCTCTAATTGTTGTTGCAGGTTTTTACGTGGCTGCTATAGGTTTCTAGCAAGAATGTTTCTTACCTACGCCAAAACCACAACGTGATATGCCAATTGCTATTTACCCTTCATAAGGACCCTTTTCATCGAATCCGATCCAACTAAAGTGGGAGAGACTGGCACCTGCTAGCCACCTTATGCAACAAGTGCATGTCAGTCGGTGGAACCTGTCTCACCTAAGTGTACGTGTAAGGTCAGTCCGGGCCGCTTCATCCCACAATACCGTCGAAACAAGATAGGACTAGTAACGGTAAGCATATTGAACAAAACCAACGCCCACAACTACTTGTGTTCTACTCGTGCATAGAATCTACGCAATAGACCTAGCTCATGATGCCACTGTTGGGGAACGTAGCAGAAATTCAAAATTTTCTACGCATCACCAAGATCAATCTATGGAGATACTAGCAACGAGAGAGAGGGGAGTGCATCTTCATACCCTTGAAGATCGCGATACGGAAGCGTTACAAGAACGCGGTCGGTGGAGTCGTTCACGAAGCGATTCAGATCGCGGCTGAATCCGATCTAAGCACCGAAGAATGGTGCCTCCGCGTTCAACACACGTGCAGCCCGATGACGTCTCCCGTGCCTTGATCCAGCAAGGAGAGAGGGAGAGGTTGGGGAAGACTCCGTCCAGCAGCACAACGGCGTGGTGGTGATGGAGGAGCGTGGCACTCCAGTAGGGCTTCGCCAAGCACTGCGAGAGACGAGGAGGGAGAGGGGTAGGCTGCGCCAGAAGAGAGGGAAACTCATGTTCTTGGCAGCCCCAAAACCCCCACTATATATAGGGGAATTGAGAGGGGGCCAGCCCCCTCCAGATCCCATCTAGAGGGGAGGGTGGCGGCTAGGAGGGGAGGCTTGCCCCCCAAGCAAGGTGGAGGCGCCTCCTCCCCTAGGGTTTTCAACCCTAGGCACCTTGGGCCCTTGGGGAGGGACGCACCAGCCCACTAGGGGCTGGTTCCCTCCCATATTCATCCCATCAAGCCCCCCGGGTCAGATCTCCCCACCCGGTGGACCTTCGGACACCTTTCGGTGGTCCCGGTATAATACCGATAACCCCCGAACTATTTCGGTGACTGAAACTGGACTTCCCATATATAAATCTTTACCTCCGGACCATTCCAGAACTCCTCGTGATGTCCGGGTTCTCATCCGGGACTCCGAACAACATTCGGTAACCACATACAAACATCCTTTATAACCCTAGCGTCATCGAACCTTAAGTGTGTAGACCCTACGGGTTCGGGAATCATGCAGACATGACCGAGACAGCTCTCTGGCCAATAACCAACAGCGGGATATGGATACCCATGTTGTCTCCCACATGTTCCACGATGATCTCATCGGATGAACCACAATGTCGAGGATTCAGTCAATCCCGTATACAATTCCCTTTGTCAATCGGTATGTTACTTGCCCGAGATTCGATCATCGGTATCCCAATACCTCATTCAATCTCGTTACCGGCAAGTCACTTAACTCGTTCCGTAATGCATGATCCCGTGACTAACTAATTAGTCACATTGAGCTCATTATGATGATGAATTACTGAGTGGGCCCATAGATACCTCTCCGTCACACGGAGTGACAAATCCCAGTCTCGATTCGTGCCAACCCAACAGACACTTTCGGAGATACCCGTAGTGCACCTTTATAGCCACCCAGTTACGTTGTGACGTTTGGCACACCCAAAACATTCCTACGATATCCGGGAGTTTCACAATCTCATGGTCTAAGGAAATGATACTTGACATTAGAAAAGCGTTAGCAAACGAACTACACGATCTTGTGTTATTCTTAGGATTGGGTCTTGTCCATCACATCATTCTCCTAATGATGTGATCCTGTTATCAATGACATCCAATGTCCATGGTCAAGAAATCATAACCATCTATTGACCAACGAGCTAGTCAACTAGAGGCTTACTAGGGACATGTTGTGGTCTATGTATTCACACATGTATTATGGTTTCCAGTTAATACAATTATAGCATGAACAATAGACAATTATCGTGAACAAGGAAATATAATCATAACCATTTTATTATTGCCTCTAGGGCATATTTCCAACAGAAACGACACAACTTGTTGTTTATTTGAGCCGCTCAAGTATAATCATGTGGTGTTGCTTATTTCTCATTCCTCTCCAACCCTCTTCTCCATCGATCATGCCGTCCTCCAGTCGACTCCATCCTCCCGCATGCCTCATTTGAACATTTTGCCGAGTATCATTCGCATGTGGGCCTAGACCATGCTTGTATTTCCAATGTTGTAATTTGTCCGACATGCATACAAACAAATGGTTCGTTTAAAGTTTCACTTTGCCTCCACTACTTGTTGCTTCCTGTCTTAGTTTTGACATCCGATTCGGTTCATGCCCCTACACATCTTGATGAGATCGATTGATGTTGAGAGATCAATTGCGTGTCGTGCAAGGAGATAAAAGTTTGGTATGTTTCTATGATAGAAATAACCCGCGGGGGGGGGGGGGTCTATGGGGATCGGAGGGAGTATGTTGTACGTTCATAAGCGAAACAAACGTACTGTACCCACCCTAGTCCTCTTTCAATTGATCTTCGGACCCCGAGATGAAACCGAGAGAGAACGAGTGGGTGCATGTGTGATACCTAAGGCGGATTCAAAATTTTGAACCGGTGATCATAGCATCAGCAAATCATATATAAAGGGTATTCAATGTTCGTTTCAGTTTTGAACGTATAATATACTCCCTCCGATCCTTTCTAGTTTACATATAAGTTCTATGTGTAGTCAAATTATCTCTACTTTGATCAAACTTACAGAAAAAAGTATCAACATTCAACAACGCCCAATCAATATTGTTAGATTCGTACGTACTCCTAGATTTGTATTCAAACAGAGATGGTTTCCAATTTGTTTTCAAACATATGAATGTGCTTGTTCTCGCACATGCTCTTCCTACTAGGATTTTGCCACGTATAGTCAGTCCAATAGTAACTTTTTTCAAGCTCCCTGTCCAATAGTACTAGTGGAGTACTAACAACATCTGCAGTAGAGTATGCAGTGCTCATAGTACTAGTACTAGTAATGGAAGTGGATCCTCCAACATAGGTATCCCTGCCTTACCCTGCCTTTCGGTCACTGACTAGTGGGCCCCATGCTTGCTAGGCCCCACATGTCAGTTACTCAGTGGCAGGTTTTCCACATCAGGGGATCTTCATCCGTAGTATACTCTGATACTTCTCCAATGTATCTACTTTTCCTAATGCTTTTCCTCTTGTTTTGGACTCTAATTTACATGATTTGAATGAAACTAACCAGGACTGACGCTGTTTTCAGCAGAACTACCATGGTGTTGTTTTTTGTGCGGAAATAAAAGTTCTCGAAATGGAACGAAACTTTATGAGGATTTTTTATACAATAGAAGAGAATTTCTGGAGCCAGGAACCACCGGAGGGGGGCACCTGGGCGGGCATAAACCCACCAGGGCGCCCCCCCCCTCCAAGCGCGCCCAGGTGGGTTGTCCGCACCTGGGGGCCCTGTAGACCCTGAAACAGACGCAATAAAATCAGATATTTCCAAAAAAAATCAGGGAGAAAGAATTATCGTGTTCCACGAGACGGAGCCGCCTTCACCTCCTGTTCTTCATCGGGAGGCCAGATCTGGAGTCCGTTTGGGGCTCCGGAGAGGGGGATCTTCGATCTTCGTCATCACCAACCCTTCTCCATCACCAATTCCATGATGCTCCCCAGCAGGAGTGAGTAATTCCTTCGTAGGCTCGCTGGTCGGTGAGGAGTTGGATGAGATTCATCATGTAACCTAGTTAGTTTTGTTAGGGCTTGATCCCAAGTATCCACTATGTTCTGAGATAGATGTTGCTATGATTTTTCCATGCTTAATGCTTGTCACTTTGGCCCCGGGTGCCATGATTTCATATCTGGACCGTTTATGTTATCACAATTATATCCATGTTCTAGATTTGATCTTGCAAGTTATAGTCACCTACTACGTGTTATGATCCAGCAACCCTGGAGTGACAATAGTCGGGACCACTCCCGGTGATGACCGTAGTTTGAGGAGTTTGTGTATTCACTTTGTGTTAATGCTTTGTTTTGGTTCTCTATTAAAAGGAGGACTTAATATCCCTTAGTTTCCAATTGGACCCCGCTGCCATGGGAGGGTAGGACAAAAGATGGCATGCATGTTCTTTCCATAAGCACATATGACTATTTATGGAATACATGCCTACATTATATTTATGAACTGGAGCTAGTGCCGTGTCGCCCTAGGTTATAACTATCACATGATGAATATCATCCAACAAATCACCGATCCAATGCCTACGAATTTATCTTATATTGTTTCTTCTAAGTTATTACTACTACTGTTACTACTGCACTTGCTACAAAATTATTGCTATCACCGTTACCGTTACTATTGCTGTTGCTACTACTATCAAACTATCATAATACTTTGTTACCGATCACTTTGCTGCTAATAATTAATCTCCGGGTGTGGTTGAATTGACAACTCAACCGCTAATACTTACAAATATTATTTGGCACCCCTTGTGTCAAATCTATAAGTTTGGGTTGAATACTCTACCCTCGAAAACTGTTGCGACCCCCTAAACTTGTGGGTTATCAAGACCTTTTTCCGGCGCCGTTGCCGGGGAGCATAGCTATATTTTTTGAGTCACTTAGGATTATTCAATTTATCACTATGAATAATCTGAAGAATGCTAAGACTAAGATTTTTTCCTCTAAGACGAGGGGAGGTAAGGAACTGCCATCCAGCTCCGCTTTAGATTCACCTTCTATTATAAGTAAACTTGCAACAGCACCACATGCTATTAATCCTGATATGTCACAAGTTATTGATGATGCTACTTTTGATATGAATGATGCTTATGATGATGCTAGTACCTTGCTTGTGATAATGTGCCACTAGGTGAATTTGTTGATGAACAAATTGCTAGAATAACACAGCATGATATTGTTGAAACTGATGATGAGCTTGAAACTAAAAATTTCAAAACACATACTAGAACTAGCCCTCCTAGATATGAATTGCCAAAGGTACCGGAAGGTTATGTTATTAGTGAGGGGGCAACTCGAGACATTCTTGCTTGCAAGGATAGAGATGATCTAGAGAAATTATTATGCAAGTATAAAGAAAAATCTCTGAATGCTAAAATGAAATATGATCCTAAGTTTGCTACTTCACCTATCTTTGTTGATGATAGGGATTATGAATTCTCTATCGACCCAGAGTTAATTACTTTGGTTGAATCTGAACCTTTCCATGGTTATGAAACTAAAACTGTTGTTGCACATCTTACTAAGTTGAATGACATAGCCACCCTTTTTGCTCATAATGAGAAAATTCACTATTATTATATCCTCAAATTATTTCCGTTCTCATTAAAGGGTGATGCTAAAGCTTGGTACAATACTCTTGATCCTGGTTGTGTGCGTAGTCCCCAGGATATGATTTATTACTTCTCTGAAAAATATTTTCCTGCTCATAAGAAACAAGTTGTCTTACAGGAAATATTTATCTTTGTGAAAATTGAAGAAGAGAGTCTCCCACAAGCTTGGGGGAGGCTTCTCCAATTTCTTAATGCTTTGTCTGATCATCCTCTTAAGAAAAATGAAATACTTGATATCTTCTATAATGGACTAACCAATGCTTCTAGGGACTTCCTAGATAGTTGTGCTGGTTGTGTTTTTAGGGAATGAACTATTGGACAAGCTGAAGAATTATTGAATAACATATTGAAAAATTATGATGATTGGACTCTTCCTGAAACACCTACTAAACCCACTCCGAAGAAGAGGGGTATTCGTCCTGAAGATATGCAAGAGGCAAAGAAATCTATGAAGGAAAAGGTATTAAAGCTGAGGCCATTAAAAATTTACCTCCTATTGAAGAAATACATGGACTTGATACACCACCACTGTCTAAGGTGGTGGAGGTAAATTCTCTAATGAAATTCAGTGATAATGATAATCCTCACAATATGCACCCTAGCCAATACCTTTATGAGTTTGAAAATTATATTAGAAAGCAAGGTCACTTCAATGCAAATGTTATGAAACAATTGAAATACAATTTTGATATGATTGCTCGCTTAAGTGACTTGTTATTTAGAATCTCAAATGATGTTATAGGTGTGGGAAAGCATGCTTCTATGGTTCAAACTCAGTTAGAACAAGTTGCTAAATCTCAAAGAGAATTACTTGACGAAATGAATAATAATATCAATGGTCATGTTGTTAGAGTAATGACTAGAAGAGGTAGGATGACTCAGGAACCACTCTATCCTGAGGGACACCCAAAAAGAATTGAACAAGACTCTCAAAGAATTAACACTAATGCACGTAGTCCTTCTAAAAAGAAAAAGAAGAAGAAAAATGATAGGACTTTGCATGCCTTTAGTGAACCTGAAGTAGGAAAACCTCTTGATAATGATAATGAAGTTTCTATCTCTGATGATGAAACTCAATATGGTAATGAACACTCACCTTCTGGTAATGAAAAAGATAATGATAAGGTTTATGAAGACACTCAAACAAATAATAAAGAACCAAACAATGATGTTGAGATAGAACTCGTAGTTGATCTTGATAACCCACAACTTAGCAATAAAATATATGATAAAAGAGACTTTGTTGCTAGAAAACATGGTAAGGAAAGAGAACCATGGGTTCAAAAACCTATGCCCTTTCCACCTAAGTCAACTAAAAAGAAAGATGATGAAGAATTTGAATGCTTTGCTGAAATGCTGAGGCTAGTCTTTTTGCGTACTCGCTTGACTGATATCCTTAAAATGCCTCCTTATGCAAAGTACATGAAAGACATCATCACCAATAAGAGAAAAATAACAAAAGCTGAAATCTCCACCATGCTTGGTAATTATACTTTTAAAGATGGAGTACCTAAAAAAACTTGGAGATCCGGGGATACCAACCATACCTTGCTCCATCAAAAGAAATTATGTGAAAATTGCTTTGTGTGATTTGGGAGCTGGTGTTAGTGTTATGCCTTTTTATTTATATAAAAGACTTGATTTGAATAAACTCACACCTACTAAAATATCTTTGCAAATGGTTGACAAATCAACTGACATGCCTATTGGTATTTGTGAGGATGTGCCCGTTGTTGTTGCTAATGTTACTATTTTGACTGACTTTGTTATACTTGAGATGCCCGAGGATGACAACATGTCAATTATCCTTGATAGACCCTTATTGAATATTGCAGGGATGTTATTGATTGCAATAAAAGCAAGGTCACTTTTCATATCAATGGTAATGAGCATACGGTGCACTTTCCGAAGAAACAATTCCAAGTGAATGGTATTAATGTTATTGAAAAATCTCCGACAATCACCATTGGAAGTTTTCAACTACCTCTACCTAATGTTAAAAAGAAATATGAAATGATTATTATTGGGGATATTCATATCCCCTTTGAGGTAACTTGGTGATTTACAAAAGTTCTTCGGTTTCATGCTAATCGAAAGTGGTTGTTAATAAGACTTGATCAACCTTATTAATGGATCGTTTCTAGAGGTATGAAGTTGATGAATTTAGTAAGCACTACCTTCTGACCTTATCCTTTGTTTTATGTTTTTATTAGTTAAATAAAATAAAATGCAATGATTTGTTTGTTTTCTGGATTTCCCGTGCAATAAAAATGACCCAAAGATAAAAGTTCTCAGAATGCTCTGGAAATTTAATATGATTTTTTCTGAATATTTAAGAATTTTTGGTCCAAATAATATCAGAGGGAGGTGCACCAGGTGGGCACAACCCACCTGGGCGCGCCAGGGCCCCCAGGCGCGCCCTGGTGGGTTGTGGTCCCCACGTGGGCCCCCGCACTTATCTCTTCATCCAACATCACCACCTACCTCAAGAAAAAAAAAATCACCATTGCTCTCTCTCTCTCTCTCTCTCTCTCGTGTTCTTGCTCTCAAACCCGCGGATTTCGATCTCTTTGCTCGAAGCTCCATTTCCGAAACTATTTTGGGGGATTGTTGCTTGGTATGTGACTCCTCCATTTGTCCAATTAGTTTTTGCTTTAATGGTTTATATTTTGAATAATTAGCTACTCTTGGTGCTGCTGTAGATGAGCTTACATGCTGAATTCTTAGAGTTTTAAGTTGTTTGAATGCTTGTTATTGCCTCTATGCATCCCTATGAGTAGTTGCTATCAATCTTGTAAAGTTTTGCTGAGAAAATTCTGTGGACTAAAAATTAATTTCAAAAATTGTGTTCTTAGGAAAAACATGAGTATCTTTAGGAAGTTTGCTTCCAAGAAGAACTCTAAGGGAGTGATTGGGGAGTCATCTGACAATGATCTTCGCACCCGGAGATTGGCAGAGCTATGGCCATGCGAATCGCTGCATACCCCGTTCATGGAAGAGGCTGGAATCCTCCAAGAGTTCACACAATATGCTGATAATGCCAGCTTCACCGACTTCATCACAGCTGAATGTTAACAGTATCATCTCCTCACAAATTCCTTTGTGTAAAATTTTAATTTCCTTCCTAGGAATAATCCCCCGGAAGTGCAGTTTAATTTATATGCTGAGCCCCATCAGATACCGCTTATTGACTTTTGTGAAATATGCTTGCTACCGTCTGATGGTGGGTTGGTAGAGCCTAGGCCTGTAGAGTTTTAAGGATTTTATCATACTCTGTCTGTGGGGGACGAGAGAGGAGTGTCGAGTGTCACCGCCACTAGCTTGCAATTTCCTGTTGTTCATTATTTTGCTCTTTTCATTACAAAGTGCTTGCTGGCTAGAGAGAAGGTGGGTGCACTCAATGCCCCAGACTTTGTTGTTTTACGTCGTGCACTTGAAGGCGACAACACTTATAGCTTGGGAGCTATTGTGGCATGTCGCCTCCACATTAATAAATCCAAGGGTAAAATACATGGTGGTATTTACGCTACTCGCTTGGCTACCCGCTTTAACATTCAGATACGCCAACATGATTATCGTTTGCCTAAGGTTCACCTAGATCGCGCTGCTATGGAATACCATCAGTTTATTGCTGCCGATACCCCAACATTCCTCTTCCTTATAATCTGGTTTTTAGTGTGAAAACTCGTGATATTATTCCATTGCCTGCACCTACTTTGTTTGATCCTATTGCCAGGGGAGGATATAGGATTATGCATGCAGACATCATCGCCTACCGGAACGACCTAGCTCCAGCACAGGCGGAGCCTCAGTAGTGGGATCCACAGGCACCCGCTCCACAGCATTTCGACGTAGGACCCCATGGTTTCTTCGACTACTGATTACCAAGTTAGGCCAAAAGCCTAAGCTTGGGGGAGTACGTGTTTCTCACCGACATTACATTCATGTTCACACATTTCATTTGTTAGTGTTCACACTTTTTCATTGCATTATCCGTGCTTAATTTATTTTCTCGCTTTCTTCTTGTGTGTTTGAAAAAAAACTTCGAGAAAATCCAAAAATATTTCCAGCTTCTTTTTGCTTTTTCCTTCTAGAGTAGTTAGCTATAGTATTAAAAAGAAAACCCAAAAAGATTTTCTCGTTCTTCTTTTGCTTGTTCGGGGCTTTCCCGTGTAAATAGTTTTTCTCGTTTTTGCTTTTTCCCTTTTTATTTGCTTCTTTTAGATAAAACCAAAAACTCCAAAAATATTTCAGTGTGTTTCTCTAAATTTCTTTTCATACCGAGTAGAAGACCACGATGAAAATGTTGAATGGCTCTCATATGCATTATTGTTGATCTAACAGAGAGCCCATTTTACCTTGTCTTCTCATGTTGAATAAATGTTTCCAGATTCCAGCTTAGTCCATGGCACTCTTGCACTATTATTATTTTCTTATCGTTTGGTCGTGCAAGTGAAAGGCAATAATGAAGATATTCGATGAACTGCCCGTGGCAGAGAAAAACGGGTATGAACTCGACTTGTTCTATTTTGTAAATATGTTTAACCTAGTACCCATGATTCAGCTCCTTATGATTAAACATGTTTGCAATGACAATTAGAGATTATAGTTTCTCATGCCATGCATAAGTAGCTAGGAGTGCATAATGATTTATCCTGGATATCAACATTGCATTAAAATGATTGTCATGTGGTATGATGATATGGTATCCTCCTCTAAATGTTCGAGTGGCTTGACTTGGCACATGTTCATGCATGTAGTTGAATCAAAACCAACATAGCCTCTATGATATTTATGTTCATATCCTACTCATGCTACTGTCCAATGTTACTTATGCATAATGCATGTTCATGATCGTTGTTGCTCTCTAGCTGGCAGCTTCTCAACCTATTTGCTAGCCTTCGCTTGTACTATGTGGGAATTCTGCTTGTACATCTAAAACCTGAAGCCCAAGTTATTCCATATGAATCCACCATACCTACCTATATGCGGTATTACCCTGCCGTCCTAAGTAAATTTGCATGTGCCATCTCTAAAAACTTCAAATAAATATCCTTTTTGTGTACCTGGATCGTTCATGGAACGACAGGAAGTAGTCAGTATCTTCCGTGCTAAACGGATTAATCTTAGGTTGAGTGTTTATTCACTCGCCATCGCACGAGAAAAGGGGCCGTAATAGGGATTCCCAGTCCGAACTGCAAACATAAAAGAGCTTACAAATAATCAAACAAAAATTCCTACGGATTCATAACATTTACTTTATCGCTTGGGAACCACTACTAATGTGTTTAGCATGGAAGATATTGATAACTGATGGTCGTGAAGTAAATAAGAAGGGTGCATCTCTCAAAATTTCACTTACCTCTGTTTTAAAACTTGAGCTCTGGCACCTCTGCAAATCACTGCTTCCCTCCGCGAAGGGACTATCTATTTTACTTTTATGTTGCGTCATCACCTTATAAAATAAGCGACGAAACAAGGGAGCATTGATGTCATGCTGATGCATTGTCTGTAGCTAATGTTGGGTGCGTCATGACTAGATCTTTTCTACCATAAATTACAATGTTTAGTCGCTGCTTGAACTTTGGGGGTGCTCTGCATTTATGTTTTGCGGTCTCATAAAGGGCTAGCGAGATACCACTATTGTCATATTATATCATGATTGTTTTGATAACGTGTTGTTGTTCGAGATATCTTATTATTGCTCGCTAGCTGATTATGTCATTGATATGAGTTAATATAATTTTTAAGAGTTATGTCAACATGGTTAGTTATAATATTGGCTGAAAACCTGGGTGTTGTTTAAGCTTATTTACGCAAACAAGAGCAAAATAGTTCGTAAAAGTTTTTCTTTTTCACTTTCAGTTTGTCAACTGAATTGCTTTTTTTTGCATGGTAATATGTGTCTCATTTATATCATAAGGATCATAGTACAAGCCACGTACATACCGACCTGACAATACTGAAAAGACAGCAGAACACTAGCCTTTGCACATAGGAGCACCAGCCAAGAAGTAAAATTACAAACAAGACTGAAGAATCCTCTGAACTTGACACCAACGTCCGTCACCTGCCTCTCATACGACCATAACAGCCACCAAAGGAGAAAATGACGGATCACCTTCACACCCGAGCTCGACGCGGCTCCATCGCTGATATGCAGCTTTGCGGACCTCCAAGGTGGCTCACCAATAAAGGCGAAGCCATTGCCGTTGAACGAATCAGACTGGGGCAACACCCCGGACACGCCATCGAACTCCAAATCTGGCACCCCTGCCCAACTAAGACGTTGGAGGAGAAAACCATACCTGCCTACCACAAACCACGAACCCAGATCCACCATCTTCTAGATGCCGTTGATGCAGACCACAATCTGCATCCGCTCCTGGACTACCTCCCAAACTCCGCGTCGGCGCTGGAGCAAACGCCATCGCAGCGGCAGAGCCCGAGGACAAAGGTCCACCACAAGGATGCCACCGCCGCTGCGCCATCCTTGCTTGAACAGTCTGGTTTCCAAATCCACCCCAAAAGCGGATCGCCTCATTGAGGAAGGATCTGAAGATTTATTAGTCGGTGCCGTCATCACCATCGCCGAAGCCATGACGATGAACAACCCAAAACCCTAAGAAACTAATGCCTAAAAACAAAACACACGCGTGGATCCGGCGACTCCCCTCACCACCGACGACCGAGGTCGTCGGCGGAGGGGAGCCGCCGGAGGACGGCGGCGGAGTAAGGCGCCCTGGCGGCGGAGGCGAGATCACCTTTCTTTCTTCCCCTGGAAGAAAGGAAGCGAATTGCTTGAGGACAAGCAAAGGTTTAAGCTTGGGGGAGTTGATACGTCTCCAACGTATCTACTTTTCCTAATGCTTTTCCTCTTGTTTTAGACTCTAATATGCATGATTTGAATGTACCCGGACTAACGCTGTTTTCAGCAGAACTACCATGGTGTTGTTTTTTGTGCAGAAATAAAAGTTCTCATAAGTGAACGAAAGTTTATGTGGATTTTTTATACAATAAAAGAGAATTTCTGGAGCCAGGAACCACTGGAGGGGGCACCTGGGTGGGCATAACCCATCGGTGCGCCCCCACCCCTCCAGGCGTGCCCAGGTGGGTTGTCCCCACCTGGTGGCCTGGCAGACCCTGAAATCGACGCTATAAAACCACATATTTCCAGAAAAAAATCAGGGAGAAAGAATTATCGCGCTCCAAGAGATGGAGCTGCCGTCACCTCCTGTTCTTCATTGGGAGGCCAGATCTGGAGTCCGTTTGGGGCTCCGGAGAGGGGACCTCCGATCTTCGTCATCACCAACCCTTCTCCATCACCAATTCCATGATGCTCCCCACCCGGAGTGAGTAATTCCTTCGTAGGCTCGCTGGTCGGTGAAGAGTTGGATGAGATTCATCATGTAATCTAGTTAGTTTTGTTAGGGCTTGATCGCTAATATCCACTATGGTCTAAGATTGATATTGCTATGACTTTGCCATGCTTAATGCTTGTCACTTTGGGCCCGGGTGCCATGATTTCAGATCTGAACTGTTTATGTTATCACAATTATATCCATGTTCTAGATGCAATCTTGCAAGTTATAGTCACCTACTACGTGTTATGATCTAGCAACCCCGGAGTGAAAATAGTCGGGACCACTCCCGGTGATCACCGTAGTTTGAGGAGTTCATGCATGTATTCACCATGTGTTAATGCTTTGTTCCAGTTCTCTATTAAAAGGAGGCCTTAATATCCCTTAGTTTCCAATTGCACCCTGCTGCCATGGGAGGGTAGGACAAAATATGGCATGTGCGTTCTTTCCATAAGCATGTACTAGCAAAAGGGCCCGTGCGTTGCAACGGGAGAAAAGAATACCACGCGCTCTTAATTTACAAAAAATGTCTATAATTTGAGTATTTGTAGCTACGGCCCAAACATAAAAGGCTTTTGCCAACAAAAGCGCAAGTTCAAGATTCCACATGTCTTCTATTTAAACACGGCTTGCATGTAGATTTAATACATACAAAGAAATGGGCAAGTGATCTTCAATTGTGTCTCCAATACTGATTTTGCTGAGATGTTCATCCACAATCCGGATCAGTACCGATATGAAAGAAAGACGGATAATGCACTGTTGAATAAGATTGCACCCTGGATAGTATTTTTTTAAATGGTTAATAGGTAAAATAACATTATATTTAGATTCTGTATATTTTTCTAATCAAATTCCATATATAACATGTTAAATTTGGAGTTACGGTTTAGAAGATATGAGTATTTTAAAAAAACATTTGATATGTACTGCGGGTTTAATGTTGGAAACATCAGGGCCTTTTCTATAAAATAGTATGACGTACTAAGAATACCTATTTCTTTTATTAGTTGGTATAGATGACTATTTACGGAATACATGCCTACATTATATTTATGAACTGGAGCTAGTGTCGTGTTGCCCTAGGTTATAACTGTCACATGATGAATATCATCCAACATATCACCGATCCAATGCCTACGAATTTATCTTATATTGTTTCTTCTAAGTTACTACTGCTAATGTTACTATTGCACTTGCTACAAAATTTCTGCTATCACCATTACCGTTACTATTGCTCTTGCTACTACTATCAAACTATCATACTACTTTGTTACTGATCACTTTGCTGCAGATAATTAATCTCCAGGTGTGGTTGAATTGACAACTCAGCTGCTAATACTTATAAATATTCTTTGGCTCCCCAAGAGTCAAATCTATAAATTTGGGTTGAATACTCTACCCTTGAAAACTATTGCGATCCCCTATACTTGTGGGTTATCATACTCCCTCTGTTTTTTGTTTACTCCGCATAAAACGGAGGGACTAGTAGTATAAATGACGCGGGCGGGGGAGGGGGAGGGATGTCGATTTCCTATCAACTGCGATCCCACAAGCGAGCGAAAAGGCAAGGCGAAGTGTGTTCCATTCGGTGAGCAGTGTGGAGGCTCCAGTGTGCTGAGTGCAAACGCGAACGCGACAAGAGCGATGTATAGTCAAAACCGATTGACCGATCGTCACCGAGACCACTATTCACACCAGAACCTTCACTGCTCGGCCTACGCCAGCCACTGCCCCAAAACCACACCTCCTCTCCAACCCATTCCCCCACCTTTCGACCCCCTAGCCCGCATCAAGCGTCCCCTAGTTCGCCGGAAAGCCATGGTACTACAAGATGCTAACACCGGAGCGCCGCGCAGAAATTGTGGCGGCGGTCGGTGCCACAGACCTCTGTTCCCAAGCTCGCTTTGCGGCGGGCCAATCCCCGAGTTCGCTGGAGCCAAGCTCCAAGGAGGAAGAAGCTGACCCAATGTTCATGGCGGAGGCCGCGGTGCAGAAGGCCCCCGATGCGTATGAGACGATGGACATTGACTTCGTGCCGGCATCCGAGTCCCCCATGGTGCAGGTGGACCAGTGGTTCAACCTGGCGATACTAAAGGAGGACCGGGAGGTGGAGGCTCAACTTGACGCAGAGCGTGCGGATGTCGCTACCATCGAGGTCCTCCTGTAGGCGGAACCGAACATCCTGGACTTGAACCGGGCGGCGGAGACTCAACTGGATGCAGAGCGCGCGGATGCCGGTGCCATCAAGGCCCTCCTGCAGGTGGAACCGGACGTCCTAGACTTGAACCGGGCGGCGGAGGCTCAACTCGACGCGGAGCACGCGGATGCCGCTGCCATCGAGGCCCTCCTGCACGTGGAACCAGACGTCCTGGACTTGAACCGGGTGGTGCTCTCATCCATGCAGAGCGCCCACACACTCCGCGTGAATGAGTAGCTGGAGGCCGGGGACAACCACGGTGCAGAGACACACGTCAGTAGCTATGGTTGGTTTGCGCCAGCAGCCAAAGACGATGAGGCTGTCTCGTTCCGCGAGCAGTGATAGTTTTTCCCTTTTTCTTTATGTTGTTGTTTTTAGGGATCTTTTTTGTGTAAAAACATATATTTATGCAAGTCGTTTGACTTTCATCATTTGGGTCAGTCGACCATTTCAGGCGGTTGGATGAATATCCTACGTCTCCTAACCCTTCTTCCTCACCTCTTTTTCTTCCCCAACAGACCACCGCACGGGCCATACGGATCTCCCCGACATGCGGTTGGATAAACATACTGTATGAATGAAAATTATGTGCCAGTGGTAGGATGGCTGAGTTTGGTTTGATTACATGCGGTAGCATGTGTCAGTGAGGGTGTGTTCCCTTTGTTGGGTTTGCGACCTGCAGGAGCGACTGTGTGAGGGTGTGACGCGACCGCGACAGCCGTGCGCAAGTGTACCTCCTTATCATTTTGAAAACTGTAGGCAAGCTTGCCAAAAATGTGTGGCTAAGTATGGCAATGCAAGGCCTAGACAAAAACAGGATACAAGTACGTACGTAGGAGTACTACTTGTGTTAAAAAAGAAAGGCGGGGTTTTCCTTTGCGGGATTGATCGATACAAATCCTCGTTTGACGTGCCAATTAATGCATATTTTTCTCCAACACCCAAAGAGCTAACCATCTCACTTCTCATCACTTGATTAATGCAGCGCCATGCAACCCAATCTTCTCACTTCTGCATGCATGCAAGGGTATATTAATGTCCTTGGTTGTTAGTACGAGGCAAACCCCATAAATTTTGCCTCGATTAGTGTTAGTGGCCTTCTACAAATTGAAATTTTGATATACTGGCCTTGTGTACAAAAAAATGGAGTTAGTAACTATTTGACTTCCTTCCCAATTGTGGTGACGTCGACGATATCTTGAACGTTGTGGTTTGGCAAAGTGCGTTCGACGGAGAACACCATTAAGGGAGACCACGGTAAGTCATTCGCAAGTGCCGCCTGCAAGCCGAGACAACCGCCTTATTTGCATCGAGGAAGTCCATTGAACCAAAGGACGCGTAAATGTACTAGTACTACACAATAGCATCGTCCGTCCAGCTTAGTGCGATAAGGTGATTTCTCGAAGAAGACGATGGAGAAGCGGAGTCAGCGAAGAGTGAAATGATGGTTGCTTCGTCCATGCCTTGTGATTTGACGCCTCACTGCTTTGTTATTTGTGATAGAAGGGACAAGGGAGTAGACTCTGTGCTCTATAATGTACATGCGTCCAAGCACGGGAGAAAGAGGAGAGAGGTTGCATTTTTCTATTCCTTCAATCAATAAATTAGGGAGCTTCGGTTCCTTCTTTTTGGCTTTGGCAGTATCGTCCACAATGGTTCCCATCCATGCCAAAAGATTTTTTCACATTTGGCTACACATTGTGGATGCCCTTGACCATACCACTTGGTTTTGCTCCTGTGTGCTCTCTATACAAATCTCAATTATATTGATCTAAAAAATTATAGTATCAAGATTAGTAAAAAGGAGGTGATTTTTCCGCGCGGATGGCGGGGGAGGTTTCTTATTTTTAGAGGACGTTGGCCTAGCTTTTGCTAACATGCGGTACCACATGTCAGTGCTATGTCAGTGCTTTACCAAGCCGATCCGCATCCCACATGAGGCAGAACAATGGCAGAAGCAACACGCGGTTAACTTGAAGAAGATGAGGGAGAAGCGGATTCAGCAACGAGTGAAATGATGGTTGCTTCATCCCTCCAACTTGTTTTTTAGCATTATTACTTTGTTCCTCCAACTTAACTGCAGGAAAGGTGCAGCTTTGTGATTTGACGCCTCATTGCTCATTACTACGCCGGCGCCATGACTAGGGTGCTTCACCCCTACTGCTCTGCACTATTATTTCGGTATGGCACGTGGACCTAGTTGTTTGATGTCCCACATGTCGGCGTAAGGGACTGGAACGTTTATGAAAGCAAGCGCTCCACTCTTACGACGGAGGAGTACATGACTAGGCGGCCGAATGAACTATTACTTGTATTGTAGTACTAGTACTATAGTTGTGTTGTTTCGCATGACCCATCGATACAAACCTGATTAAACAGTAAAGGGCGGGATTTTTCCCGCGCGGTAGAGGATACTAGCCATACATTTCAAAGGCAATTTTAATGTATGCAAACTGAATAATTAAGTAACAATATGAGATCTAGTAAAACTAAAAACACATATGATTTATTGTGTTAGAGTGTAGTAGTAGTGATGTATTCCATAGTTGTTAGATGTAACATGCGAGAACGTGTAGATATGTACTTTTGGAGGGCTTACAGAGAGAAATTGGGCATAAAGTGGATTCAAATATTTGTATTCATCTTCATAACATTCATAACTCATATCTACAGTTTGTACAGTAGACTTGAATGCTTGTTCGCTCTTACGAAACCAGTACAGCAATAATGGGGTGGCATGCGCCAATTTAGGCACTGGCACGTTGGCCTACTCGGCTCCATAGAGAGAGCGAGAGAAGAGATAAATACATGGGCGGTCAGTGTATTTCAAGCGAAAAGCATAATACGGTCATAAGATTTTAGAATACGCTCATTACGGTCACTATATACATTTTGCGGTGATTATACGGTCACTTGCTCACCGTTCAGCATCGGATTGCACTCTTTTGACCGGTCAAATAGTCTGCGTGGCACTATGTTGACTAGTTAAATTGACCACGTTCCTTGTGGGTCCCACCTGTCAGTTCGCATAGGAAAAAGGTCAGATAAACACAAATTTACGCAGGCGCGACAAGACTCCAACCCGTGCGCGAGAACCACCTGGTTGTGTATGTGTGTGTCAGGGCCTGATGTGTGTGCATGCACGTGTAGGTTGAGCGAGCGTGAGAGTATGTGTTGGTCATGTGGTGTGTGCATGCATGCATGCATGCGTGTGTGTGTGAGAGTGTTGCGTGCGTGTATGGCTGTGTGTGTGCGTGTGAGTGTTGCGTGCGTGTGTTCGTGTGAGTGTTGCATGCATGCAGTTTGTGTGCATGCGTGTGTGTGTGTGTGTAATCACCACATAAGCTCATGTGTGTTAAAACAGACGGCTCAGCATACCAATACAAGGCCACCTTGTCCGCTGTGCCCGCGGTCATGACTTCGAACCACCGTCCAATATTTTTTTATCGTTTGTTTTCGTTCTTATACACACTAACAGGTGGGCCCAACGGTAGTGAGATAATGTGATGCAACACTAGAGGTGCCACGTGGAGCATTTAACTGGTCAACTAGTCGTGTCTTGAGCAAATACAAATCTGTACGGTGAGCCCCTGACTGTATACTAACCACAAAACATAAATGGTGACCATAATGAGTGGATTCTGAAGCCCAATGTACGTATCGTGCTTTCTCTTCAAATACAATGATCATCACTGTATATATCACGAGAGAAAGATGAAACATGCATGAATGTGTTGCGGGCATGCTTTTAGAGGACCTAGAGATAGTTTGTGTGCGTACGTGAAAGGGGCCTAGAGGGGGTGTATGCGATGGAGAGAGATATGCTCTTCGTTTCTCTTTATTATGACTAACTTTATATATAGTATAAAAATATAAAATTTCACAGTGCGGAATAAATATCATTGTGGGAACCATGCAATGCAAATTAATGTTCATACTCCTCCATATAACTTTGTAATGTTGTATATATGTAGAAATTCTAAAATAATTTTTTGGTAACACTTTGTGAGGTTTTATTCAAAATGAATGTTGTATGTGAAATAAACGTGAAGAGTGGGCTTTTTAGATCAATGGGTTCATGATGTAACATGTGTGAATGCGTAGTTGATGTATTTGGCAGGGCCTAGAGAGGTATGTGTGTGTATTACGTATTCGAGAGAGACATGGATAGAGGGGCTGGCGGGGGGCGTGGGAGAGATAGCACGAGAAATGAGAGAGGTCTAGAGAGAGAGAGAGAGAGAGAGACGAATATGATGTCACGGCGAGAGATGCCCTTGAGTGTGTATATGCAAGCGGAGAGGGGATAGAGGCACGAGGAGAAAACAAATTGTGGGGTGTCTGTGTTGGTATGTGTGGGTCTGAGAAGATAACGAGACCTGTGGGCAAAGGGTGTGTCACCGCGTGAGGTCCAGTGGGCCAAGGTGAGGCCCTTGGTTTGGTTCCGTCCTGCGCCACATTGGTCCGCCCGTGACGCATTTAGGGAGACCCATGGAGGACTAGTCATACAAGACAACGATAGCAGAGTTGTGAAGGACTCTGTGTCCACTAACAAAGCCGGCTAGGATTTGTAACCCTAGGTCCTCGGACTAAGGTAACCCCTTATCTCTGATATTCCTATTCATCCAAGCTAACTTTAAGGGGCATCCTACAGAATGCTCTGCTAGAATCATACTCGTCAATTAGGAAGAGAGGTGGAGACAATGCGTGAGAGACAGGCCTAAAGATAATGTGCGTGCGGGAGACACATAGGCAGGTCTATGTATATAGAAAGGGTCGATGGGGATTGTGCGTGTGTATGCTTGTGAGAGGAAGAGTGCTTGTGATAAAGGTTAGTGAAAACAGTCGTAAATGGTTACGAGGGGGAGGGAGGGTTATATTGAGAGCATGTCTGTGAGAAAGACACCTCGGGAGAGAGTGTGTGAGCATGTGTGAGAGACCACCGTTGGAGAGTGAAACTACACGTAAAAGACAGATGTATACATTGATCAAAAATATAAATTGTATCCAAATATTAGGATGGGATCACGATATTTGCAATTCGCGTAAGGAACGGTCATTGATCCATCAGACATCTATATTCTATCGAATTTGAGCATGTCTATGTTATTATTCGACATAATTGATCCACATAGTTAGTATTTTGAACTCTAGACAATGCATCGCTTTAGCAATCGAACATAAACGTAAGTATAGTTCATGTTGTGTGTTTAAAGCACATTATACATACAAAAGTTACACAATGAAGATTATAAATAGCTAGCTATGAACTAGCATACATTTGAATTCAACATAAGGTGGTTTAAAAATTTTGAATTCGACATGAAGTCCATTCAATTATTTGAATTTGATATCATGGCATTTGTAAATCATACCTAAATTATGGGGGAACCAATCTTTGCTATGATTTTGTACATAATAGCATATATAGTCGTGTACAAAATAGATTGAAATTTACCTCCTCCATTCCAAAATAATCATAGTTATAGGATTTTCAAGTGTCAAAATTTCAAAAACAAGTGCATTATTTAATGAGGTTTTCAAACATACAAGGTCAAATTTAACGTTGTCTATTTAGGTCAATCCTCAAAGTTCCAGAGTACTCTAAACGTGAATGCTTCTGTTTCAAAATTTTGAACGAAGCGCCAAAAGATCCTCTACTCGCCCGAAACCGCGTGAGACCAATGTTTGGTAGAAGGAAATTACTTTTCTAACTTCGACCCGTGAAACCTACCGGCCCGACGTCCAAAGGTCTAAACCGGGGTAGGTTTGTAGCTTCATCTAGACGCCACGCAACCGCCTCCGAAAAGCATTCATAGACAATGGCCGCCTGAGCACACATGTGTGCGGCCGAAATTGCTCCTGCCCACTATTCAGGATACCTGGGATTACCATCCTACCCCCGACCCACAGTAGGTCTGAAATTTAAGAGGGGGGCAATGTTTGTACTTTCCCCAAATTTCAAAAAAGCGCGTCCCATCTGTTCAAAAAAAACCAAAAACAAGCGTGTCCCAGACCGAAACATGGTTCTCCCTTAGCTCCCCCCTGTCTGATTCCCCATTCATACTCCATGGGCGCCAAAACTACCGCTCCACCACCCGCGAAACCCTGGCGTCCTCCGTCCGCCACCCCATCCCACCCATCAACCGCCACCCTCCTCCATCACGCTGGAGCTGATACCCCGACTTTGTCATCCACCACAACCGCAACCGCAACGCCCTCCACGACTAGTAGTTGAAGCCGAGGCCAACGTGCGCTGTACTCGAGCCAGTTCAACCATGCCATCCTGCACCTCACCACTGCCACTCCAACTTCACCACCGTCCACTGCATCGGAGTTGTTCCTGTTGTGCCGTCCTTCGCCGCCTCGGATCTAATTCCCCTCCGCCGGTAGACGGCCACCGCAACACAGTCAAAAATTTGGCCATGGGTTCGTCCAAGGCTCCACCCTCCTCCAAAACATCGGTTCCCCTGGAAAAAACAAGAAAATCGCCGCGACATCTGGAGGACACAACACTGGCAACCGGAAATGGTACTCCTCTTCCCTTATTCGTGCAAATCTTACGTGTCTGCTTGCACGGTATTCATCCCACAGAAGACACTAGTTGACCACTTCTTCCTGATACTAGATGTTCCTAGTAACTCGCGATGCACAAAGTTTATCCTCATATACTATTTCACCTTAGCTAGAGGTCCGTCGCCCGCCTGCATTTCAATTCCTGGTCAGTTGATTCCCAATTAAAGGAAGCATTCCTGGCGTAACAGACGCTAGTCTGCCTATTACGCCAGGGAAGTAGCTCCTCGGTGTTTATCTTAGGGGTGTGTGGGGCCTAGGAGCTGCTGGCGCCTGATCTGGAGGTAGGCCGGTCTTAAAGGGATGGCCGGGGGGCGCTACCAAGCATGGAAGTGGTGTGAGGTCGAGGGGAGAGGGCGGGGCGGTGGAGGCAGGTGTTTGGGCCGGTGGTCGCTGGCAATTTGAGAAAGATTGTCAACAATGACTAGCGGGAGGTAGACGAAGGCCATCTGCCCGTTCCTTGTAGGTCGGGGGGTTCATAAAAAATTTGACTGAACTATTTATTTTTAGTCGACTGTTATTTTGGTAGGACCACATTTGGTGGTGTGTTGGAGGAGTACCTGCATTTCCCCGCCATCCCTATGCTCGTATATTACAAAATCATACAGAGTAGAATCTAATTTTGTATCTAATTTTTTTGCGATGCAATGCTGTAGAGCTATCATATGCCTCATGTCATTTATTTTCAGCCACCTGCTATATGCTACTTTTATAGTGCACTAGTTTTGCACACACTTCACCCATACTCTCACTATTGTTTTTTATGCATGGGTATTTCAGCCTCTGCCAACCGGTTGATAGAAGCATGAAATAAAAGAGAGAAGTAGCTCCAACTTTCTTTAGGCTTAGGCAAGAGGCCTTTTGGTCTTATAAAGGGTGCAGTCTCAGCACATGGAGACGGTAAACATAGCTCTAGAGTTGATGATCTCACTCGCCATGAACCACCATCCCAGGTGCTTGCTTTAACTTCACGGTGTCATATGTGGTTGCATGCTGCATATGGTGTCTAGCTTGTATTCGAAAGGCCGAAGTCGATCTTTATTAAGATAAGGAAAGATATTTTTTACATGAACCACCATCTCGGTAGCACTAGAAGACAAATAGCTAGTGAGGGCAGCGGCCGAGCCATGACAAGCCCAGCACAGACAGGCATCACCTGGAAGCCAACTAAAAAGACACGATGGTGGCGAAGCATCCCGCCTCCCACCAGGCTCTTAGGTCCTCGATGATCATGCTCACCACTCCAGCCAGATTTCTAGCTTGTATTGCTTCCAATTTGGTTAAATTGCATCTGCTTAGCTTACACATTATACCTTTGAATATGACATGCCTTCCTGTTTTTGGTACATACTGGTACATCTATCTATTAACCATGTTCTTACATCAAACTAATGTTCTTGTGTATCCCTCATCAATCACTTATGATGAGACAGTCACCCTAGTGGGTTACTGTGAGAAAATACGCTCTTTTAAAGAATGCAGCGTCAACCTCCCCACATGATTCTCAAGAAACAGCAAGGCTAGATGAAGATAGTGAACATAGCTCTATAATTGATGACCGCATTTCCCTTACATCAGCATCACAGCTGCTTGCTCTAACTTGGCAGCGTGATATGTGGTTGCATGTTGCATATGGTGTCTAGATTGTAATTCTTCCAATCTAGTTAAATTGCATGTGCTATTCTGCTTAGTTCATACATTATACCTATTAATGTGACATGCCTTCCTGTTTTTAGTACATAGTACATCTGTCTATTAAGCATGTCCTTACATAAAACTATTGTTTTTTGTATCCTGCATCAATCAATATGACGAGACACCTTTAGTATATGCAGTGTGATATTAGTTGCATCTTTCATATGATTTATAGCATGTGTTGCTTCTAATTTGTTGAAATGCCACGGACTTTTATAAAGAGCTTTTTGGCCCGGCCCCAGGAAACTTATTTCATATAGAACCTGATACCTAGGGGAGAATGAAAAGCTTACAGCCGAGGACAATGAGTTTCTGGCCAGGCCATTTAGTGAGGAAGAAGTGAAGAAGGCCCTTTTTTCTATGGATAGCAATAGAGCTCCTGGACCTGATAACATACCAGCAGAATTTTATAGATTCTATTGGGATATTGTTAAGGAGGATATTATGAATTTGTTTAAGGCCTTTCATGATGGGACCTTGGATGTGGAAAGGCTGAATTATGGGACTATTACCCTAATTCCTAAAGTCAACGGGGCCAAGAAAATTCAAGAGTTCCGATCTGTCTTTTGAGATGCCCTTACAAACTTATCACAAAAGTCTTGGACAATAGGGTTGCGGTGTTTGCTAACAAGCTTTTTAGTCGCCATCAGAATGCCTTTATCAAAAAACAGAACATTATGGATGGAATCTTGACCTTGCATGAAATTCTCCACCACACTCATGTCAAGAAAAAAGCGGGGATTGTTTTGAAACTTGACTTTGAAAAGGCATATGATAAGGTTAACTGGGAGTTTTTGCTTGAATGTCATAAAATGAGGGGATTCAGTCCGCAATGGTGCGAGTGGGTGGAGAAAATCCTCCACAAAGGCATTGTTAGTGTTAAAATTAATAATGCCACAGGGCCTTATTTTCAGAGCCACAAAGGGGTTCGACAGGGAGATCCAATGTCCCCCTTCCTTTTCAATATTGCTGCTGAATGTCTGACTAAGATGATTTTGAATGCCCAGAAAAACAATCTTTTTAAAGGGCTGGCTTCTGATTTGGTTCCTAATGGGGTGGCAATGCTACAGTACATAGATGATACAGTCATCTGTATTGAAGATGATATTGACAAAGATGTCAATCTTAAACTTCTTCTCTACCTTTTCGAATTGATGTCTGGTCTTAAAATCAATTTTCTTAAAAGTGAGGTGCTGTGTGTGGGGGGGATGACTTGATCCTCCAGAAGTATGCTGATCTCTTTGGCTGCCAGATCGGTCATTTTCCTATGAAGTACTTAGGAGTACCTGTCAGCTATTCTTCTTTAAGAAACTCAGACTGGGAGTTTATAGCTATTCGGTTTCTTAAATGATGTGATTCCTGGATCGGCAATGCTGCCTCTTCCGGAGGACGATTGACCCTGCTGAACTCTTCTCTCTCTAGCATTGCCTACTATTACATGTCTATGTTCCTCCTCAATAAAACTTTCATCGAGAGATTAGACAAATATCGTCGCAAGTTTTTTGGTGTGGAGGTATGGGGAAGAAACGCTACCATCTGGTCAAATGGACTAGAGTGTGCAGATCTAGAAATAAAGGGGGTTTGGGCATCAAGGATCTCCACAATCAGAATGTTTCCCTTCTGGTGAAGTGGTGGTGGAGACTGGATACGGGGAAGGGGCTTTGGCAAGATGTTGTGAGGGCTAAGTACCTCAAGAAAAGCTCGGTGGCCACTGTTAAGCCCAAGGTTAATGATTCCCCTGTCTGGAAATCTCTCCTGAAAATCAAGGATGTGTATATGGCCGGGAGGAAAGTGATTATTAATTCTGGCAATATTGCTCGTCTATGGCATGATCCTATTGGATCTCATCCCCCACTTTGTGATTTATATCCAGACCTCTTTAGCATCACTAATTACCCGGATGACACTATTGCCCAACATAAATCGAGGGTTGGTAAGGGCTTGTTCAGGCGAAGACTGAATGCTGACCTGACTGTCCAGTTCGAGGGATTACAAAGGGTAGTTGACACTGTCAAAACCTCTGACGATTGTGACAATTTTGAATGGGGCTTTGGACCTAAAGGTAGATATACCACCAAGTCAGTTTACTCTTTCTTGGAAAGGGGCCTCGCTGGGTGCAATTTTAAATGGATCTGGAAGGCAAACCTGCCTATTAAGATCCAGATCTTTTTGTGGCAGCTCTTTCAAGATGCTGTTCTTACCAGGGATGTGATGAAACGCCAAAACTGGGGTGGCAACCCAAGGTGTTCTTTCTGCGAGTGTAGGGAGACTTATTTGCATTTATTCTTCACTTGCCCTGTTGCGAGGGTAGTTTGGTGCATAGTGGGTGCGATGCTTGGTACTGATCTGTGCCCTAACAATTTATGTCAATTTTACTCTTGGTGTTATGCTTTTCTTCCTCATGGTGAGAGACACTTCACTGTGGGGCTGGCGGCTGCTTGCTGGGCCATTTGGAACCGCAGAAATCAGGCTACTTTCAAGTTTAAGAAGTTGTCATCTCCTTTTGAGATTGTCTTCACGGCATGCACGCATCTATCTTACTGGGCAGGGCTGTTGAAGGACGAGGGAAGAGTGGAGCTAGAGCATGGCGCGGCACTTCTGAAGAGGAATGCTAAGGAGCTGATGAGCCTTTGCACAACTGCATACACGAGGTCCACCCTAGGGTGATCAAGGCATGTCTCCCCCCTCTCGGAGCCTCTTCTTCTGGAGCTGATCGTGCTTCTTCGCAGACCTCGTTAGCATTTTGGCGCTCATTTTATTATTCTGCTATTCCGCCTCTTCGTAGGCTTTGATGTTGATGTTAGACTTCTTTGTTCTTTGGTGTCGAGAGACCTTGGTGCTCCAGGGTTTTCGCCCCACAATAGGCGTTTCGATTGCGAGGTTTACAGTGGGTTTCCCTGGAGTGCTTGAACTCGCTTTTTCCCTTTCCCTTTCCCTTTCCCTTTTTACATACTCCTGGACTTGATTGTATTTCCTTTATGCTCTATAATGGAAAGGGGATTAGCCCAGTTCAAATTTTTTTTGTTGAAATGCCATTTATGATGGGACGCTTTTAACTTGGCAGAGTCATATTGGTTGCATCTTTCATGTGGTGTATAGCTTGCATTGCTTCTTATTTGTTGAAATGGCTTCTGCTTAGTTTACACAAACAGTTGTGAATATGCCATGTCATCCTGTTTTTCGTACATATTCCATCCTGGCATCATGTGTTTTCCTTACATCAAAGTAGTGATTATCAGTATCATGCATGAATGAGTTCTGAAGAGTGAATTTTATTGCTTTTTCTTGTCGGTTTTACTTGACAATTCAAAATCAATAAAGCGGAATAAAATTAGCAAGGCAGTGGATAAAGGTGCTCCTTCCAAATGGAGGGCTTCTACAGATTCTACACCGCCCCTCCCCCCCAAGAAGATTTGCAAGACAACAAATGCATAGACACTCAACGTAGCTGTGTCGATGATGAGCACGTCTCCCCTAGTGCACCATCACAGGTGCTCCCTCTAACTTGGTACTGCTATATGTGGTTGCATGTTATGTATGATGTTTAGATTGAGCTTGTATTGCTTCTAATTTTGTTGAATTCCATCTGATTACTTTACACATTATACTTGTGAATAAGACATGTGCTCCTGTTTCTAGAACATACAATATTTGTCTATCACACCATGTTCTTGCATCAAAGTAGTACTGTTGTGTAACCTGCAACAATCACTCATCATAAGACACGTTTGACTTGGAAGTGTGATATATGTTACATCTCGCATTCTTTTCTAGCTTGTACTACTTCTAAATTATTGAAATGGCATTTATGATGAGACAGTTTTAACTTGGTAGAGTGATATTCGTTGCATCTTTCATATGGTGTCTAGCTTTCATTGCTTCTAATTTGTTGAAATGCCTTCTGCTTAGTTTACACATCATAGTGGTGAATAAGCAATGCTGTCCTTTTTTCTTACACATTCAATCGTCCTATCATGCGGTCGCCTTACATTAAAGTAGTGCTCATTAGCATCCTGCATCAATGAGTTCTGAAAAGCAAATTTTTATTCATTTTTCTTGTGGGTTTGACTTGACAAGGCAATACAATTAAGAAATAGGAAGGAAAAAATAAGGCAGGGACTGATGGCGGTCTTCCGGCGAAACCGGCATCCCAGGTGCTTTCTCTAGCTTGGCAGTGTGATATTGTCTTGCATGTTGCATACGGTGTCTAGCTTGCATTGCCTCTTATTTGTTGAAATGGATTCTGCTTAGTTTACACAAACAGTTGTGAATATGCCATGCCATCCTTGTTTTCCTGGTATCATGTGTTTGCAGTACATTAAAGTAGTGATTGTCAGTATCATGCACGAATGAGTTCTGAAGAGTGAATTTTATTGCTTTTTCTTGTCGGTTTTACTTGACAATTCAAAATCAATAAAGCGGAAGAAAATTAGCAAGGAAGTGGATAAAGGTGCTCCTTCCAAATGGAGGGCCTCTATAGATTCTACTCTGCCACCCCCCAAGAAGATTTGCAAGATAACACATGCATAGACACTCAACATAGCTATGTTGATGATGAGCACGTCTCCCCTAGTGCACCATCACAGGTGCTCCCTCTAACTTGGCACTGCTATATGTGGTTGCATGTTATGTATGATGTCTAGCCTGTATTGCTTCTAATTTTTTCGAATTCCTTCTGCTTACTTTACACATTATACTTGTGAATAAGACACATGTTCCTGTTTCTAGAACATACAATATTTGTCTCTCACACCATGTTCTTACATCAAAGTACTACTATTGTGTAACCTGCAACAATCACTGTCCACAAGACACGTTTTACTTGGGAGTCTGATATAGTTTACATCTTGCATTATTTTCTAGCTTGTACTACTAATTTGTTGAAATGGCACTAATGAAGAGACAGTTTTAACTTGGTAGAGTAATATTCGTTGCGTCTTACATATGGTGTCTAGCTTTCATTGCTTCTAATTTGTTGAAATGCCTTCTGCTTAGTATATTGCAATGCTGTGAATATGCAATGGCAATACTGATGAGAGACCTTTAACTTGGGTAGTCTTATGTTGTTTGCATCTTGCATATGATTTATTTCTTGTACTGCTTCACATTTGTTTAAACACCAGTTATGACGAGACACTGTTAACTTGGCAGAGCGATATTTGTAGCATCTTTCATATGGTGTCTACCTTCCATTGCATTGCTTCTAATTTAGTGAAATGCCTTCTGCTTAGTTTACACATCATAGTTCTGATTATCTCATGCCGTCTTGTTTTTCATACATATTACATCCTCCTATCATGTAGTTGTCTAACATCAAAGTTCAGTTCATCTGTATCACGCATCAATTTGTTCTGAAGAACTAAAATTTTATTCCTTTTTCTTGTCGGCTTGACTCAACATGGCATAGAGAAAGAGGAAGGAACACAGAATGACAGGGGATGGTGTTAGTACTAAGGACACACAAAAATGGAAGCGGAACAATTATGCAGATTCTGCTGGTACTGATGGTGCAATAGAAGGTCAAAGTCCAGCAGAAAATTGTATAAATAGGGTATCCCATGGTACACGAGCTGCAAAACAAGCGAAACAAAAACCAATAGCTGCCACCAAACAAGCAAAGACAGCCCTAGTTGTTGCAACACCTTCCACAGTACCACCAGCTGCACGAGTTACTCGTTTGTCAACTCAGCTAGCAGCACGTTCCCAAGCTCCCTTGCCACCTGACACTACTTCTGAAGCACTCTTGACACAAGACGAGTTGGCTAGATCAGATGAACCTTGTGAGCTTCAACATCAAGAAGGTAGTTGCTGGAGTCAAGTTACAGTTGCATGCTTCTTTATATGTAGTCTCATAGTTTGATGTAGACTAACACTTCCTATGTTCGTTGTTGGACTAGCACCTAGGCACTAGAGGAAACAAACATTAGGGATAATGCTTGGTAGGTAACTAAATCTAGAAAGAATGGATATCCCTTTTGAGGCATGTTTAAAAAGGCCACATGATGCTACAGAGTCGGCCAAGTTAGTATCAGAGGAAGCGGTTGCCGTTAGGTGTCATGCACGTATCCTCCCAAAATGGATTTAGTACAGGAATGACAAAGACAAAACCCAGTTCAACACCTTCCTCGACCATTTATCTGCAAGTGTGGTTACATATGGAAACTAGTAATATCATCTTGCTCTGTCCCGTACTTTCTAGGTTGCTGATAATGAGTCACCCATAATTTTCAACAGATGAGGTTCAAGTTGGATAGCCAAGATAATGCAACCAGACAAGCTTGCACCCATGTTTGCAAGTCTGCTCTGTGACAATATCGGTATAACTTGAGGACAACTTACTTTGAAGGAAAGGCTAACAGTGAACTTGCCCAAACATCTCCAGTGGAAAATATATCGGATGAAGACTGGAGAGGCCTTGTTAAACATTGGTCTGGTCCAAAGTATCAGGTATGTTATATGTATGTGATCAAATAATATGTTAAACTCCTATTTACACATGTGCCTCACAAATCTATCTTCTTGTAGGTGAACTGTTCAAAGAACAAGGCTAACCGTACGAAAGTGAAATTCCAATAGACGACAGGATCTCTTCGCTATATTGCACACTACGAGGCTTTTGTAATTAGCTGTTGTTTCACTCTTTTTGTTGTGCCATATTATCAGATCTATATTGACTTGTTCCAAATGCAGAGGAAAGCCCGCAAGGACCAAAAAGTACCTAAACCAAATGTTGTGGAGATCTTCAAGGAATGTCACACTAGCAAGACGAAGGGCATGACTACACCAGTCAAAGCCGTTGTTGTAAGTCCTTAATCCTCATGCCTTTTAACTACTACTTACTCTAACTCATGCATTGAACTGCATGGTTTGCAGCCAATGTCTATTACTCTTTTCAATTTTATACACAATTGTCTTTGTGTATCATTGCACCTTACAAGGTTTAAAAGAGAGGAGTGATGTTCCTTTGATCTTGATCTGTAATCTAGTTCCGTGCTGGACTTGCCCACACAATGTTACAATTGCTTGTTTGTCTGTTCTCAGTTGTTTTGTGATATGAATGATGTCATACTGTGCTTATCGTATTATAAACTTTGTCTCTTTATCCTTAGCTGTTAATACAATGTGAAGAAATAGACAATAGGTTAGCCATGGTACATGGTCATATGGTTGGAACCTGGTTTTATTATGTACTTTGCAGTAAACTTCAACTAATATTTTACACGCGTTCACCAGAATAAGTTTTGTATATAGACCAAAGCTATTTTGTTTGGTTTTGCTGCCTCCTTAATATCTTCTGTTCTGGTACTACTAATGTCAGCAAGCTACGGAAAAAAATGGTGGAACCACCACCTTCTGAAGGTGACGAGGCAACTATAACCGCAATGTCACCTCTTGCTACAGTAGGTCAGTACCTATCCACTAATAGTGCCAAAAGCACGTTCCTGCATAATACTGGGTTGGTTGTTAAGGCAATTTCGTCCAAACTGCCTCATGATCAAGATATGCAAGCTCAAATCAATGATATATCTGCGCTCCAGACACAAGTCCATTCCCTAACAGAGACCCTTTGTGAAACAAGGACGGCCATTGTTCGATGTCGTCAAGATATGCATGGTTTTGAAACCAGACTATCAGACATTTGATATGTTGTTCAGGAGCCTAGGAGAAATGAAACTGAAGGTTATGGTGCTCCATCAGACAATACAACATGAAAATGTAATAGTCAGGTCAAATGAACTGAGCTTCTGAACTTCTGGTGGTCCATTTATCTGCCAGACTATTAACTTCTATGCCAACCTTCCTTTTGTTTTATGGTTGTAATTTGTTTTGTTGCGATACAAAATTTGTTCTTAATGTGCAGCCACCGTCTGAAGAAAATAGCAAGCCATTTTTGTATAGTGTAGGGTGTTCCCTATATTTGCACTGGTGGCGAACTTTGATGCCCAGTGGATGTAATCTGTGCAATCGCCTTAATAGCCTAGCATTAGTTTCGGGCTTATTTATTTCCTAGTCTTCCTTTTCCCTGGTTTGCTAGTGGCTCCAACAACCATGGGCCATATACGGACCGTGGTAACCTTGACCCTGCTACAGGCCATAGGATCCATTGGCCTCCTACGGGCGTAATTGGTATCGGGCCAGCACGATAACGGGCCGTTAACAGGCTGGAAGACAGCAAAGGCTTAATTCTGTCACAGGCATAACGGGTCATTAATGGGCCATAATATAGGACGGGCTGGAAACGGCACAACGGGTTAACAGGCCACAAATGGGCCGATTCTAACCACGGGCCGAATTTGGCCCATTAGGGGAATAGGCCAGTAAAGGGCCGGTGTCGGTGTCAAAACCGGCGGATCTCAGGTAGGGGGTATTGAACTGTGCATCTAGGCGAATGGTAACAGGAGACAAGGGACACGATGTTTCTACCCAGGTTCGGGCCCTCTCGATAGAGGTAAAACCCTACTCCTTGATTGATATTGATGATATGGGTAGTACAAGAGTGGATCTACCACGAGATCAAGGAGGCTAAACCCTAGAAGCTAGCCTATGGTATGATTGTTCTTCGTCCTATGGACTAAAACCCTCCGGTTTATATAGACATCGGAGAGGGCTAGGGTTACACAGAGTCGGTTATAATGGTAGGAGATCTACATATCCGTATTGCCAAGCTTGCCTTCCACGCCAAGGGAAGTCCCCTCCGGACACGGGACGAAGTCTTCAATCTTGTATCTTCATAATCTTGGAGTCCGGCCAATGATGATAGTTCGGCTATCCGGACACCCCCTAGTCCAGGACTCCCTCGGTAGCCCCCGAACCAGGATTCAATGACGATAAGTCCGGCGCATATATTGTCCTCGGCTTTGCAAGGCGGGTTCTCCTCCAAATTCCATGTGCTCACCGAATAGTGTCCGGCTTCCTTAAATGTTGCACTCCTTGGCTTCCACGTCCAATAATGGCCCTCTTCCATGTGTCGTATGAATGCGAAAAGCCAGGGTATTTTTATGTTTTACCCCATAGTTGCACGAATAAGCTGCCTATAAGAGGAGCAAGGATCTAGATCTGAATCACACCATCCTCCTTCCGCGAGTACTCATCGAAGCGCCTCTGACAAAAATCCATTCCATCATGGACAGTCGATGTGGCTCCTCCTCTCGCGCTCCCAGCCCTCAGCCCGGAGATTGGAGGAGATGTTCAGTCCCGCATAGCGAGCTAGTGACGCTCCAAGCCGAGGGATACCTTCCCCCAGCCTTCATGGTTCCGGTTCGAGCCGGACTAGCCACCTACAAGGGTGGGAAGCAGGCGGAGAGCGTCCCCAATCCCTCCAAAGGAGAGCGGGTATGCTTCGTCCCTTACCTAATAAGGGGACTCGGATTTCCCATACACCCGTTTCTCCGGGGGCTCCTGGAGTTCTATGGACTCCAGCTTCACCACCTTACACCTGCCTCCATCTTGCACATCGCGGGCTTTGTAGCCCTTTGCGAGCTGTTCTTGGGCATCGAGGCCCATTTTGCGCTGTGGAAGAGATTGTTTTGCCTCGTCCCCCGTTCTCACGAGGGGTCAATATATCAAGTGGGCGAAGCCGAAATATGGCGCATCACCGGGACCGGATATCTATCCGGAACCCTGAAGAAGGCATCCAAAGACTGGCCTTCGGAATGGTTTTATATGGAAGACGCCCCACTGCAGGACCTAGTTCGGATCGGCCTCCCGGAGTTCAGCAACGCTCTTCTGAAGAAATGCCTGAGTTGGCGCCCGCGGAGCCCTCAACGGGAGAGTGATAGGAGCATCCAATATCTGATGGGCCGGATAAGGTTACTGGCTCATTCCGGATTGACCATGATTGGAGTCATGGCCACGTGCATCATGCGAGGGGTGCAGCCGCTCCAATATAGGGGCTACCCCATGTGGGATTTCAACGGGGATAATGAAGCCACCCGTCATGGCCGCAAGGGGCCGGGATCGGTTGCCGATCTGGTGAAGATCCTGTCCGGCTTGTACAAGGGGGAGAAAGAGGACTTCCTCCGTGCGAGTCCATTGAATGGATTCTCCATGAATAACCCTCGAAGCTGGGTAAGCGGACGTTTATTTATCCGATCCATATTCCCAAAGTTGAGTGTCTCACTTCGTGATTTCGATGCAGGAGCTGCGCCGGGACGTAGAGGGCATACACAGCCCGGCTCCACAACCCGAAGATCCGGGACGATACCTTGATCCGGCCTCCGAATAGGATCCGGACATAGAGGTGGAGCTGATCGATGGGGTGTTCCACCAACTTAGCGTGGACAATGCTTTAGTCGCCATTACGGCCGACTACCCCGGTTTATCTCTGGCTTCCCAGGTAACTGTGACAGGAGTCCTGACACCATTACTCATCCATGCTTATTTCTGACAACCGTATACCAACGGTGCCCCACAGGAGGTGCCTTCAGGGCGGGAAGCCGAACCCGCGGCGGCTGACCATCAAGGGTCAGTTCGACCCAGCAGGTGGAAGAGGAGTGTGGCGCGAATCAAAACGTCGCCGCAACGGTATGACGCACCACCATGTTTAAAGGAAAAGATTCCTAGGAGGTACATTAACGCTCACGATTTTTCCAGGAGAAAGATCGCTCGCCGGACTGTGCCCGGAGAGGTTGCCAACCAAACCTCCGCCAGCCAGGCTCCAACGCCTGGTCTGGAGGGGGAGGCGAACACAAGGCGTGAGCCGGATGCTCCGCCAATGGAGGATGCCGATAGGCTGTCCACCACCAGGTCCGAGGTGGAGAGTGCCATGAACCACAGGCGCCGCCGGACAGTTCTTCGTGACGCGTGTTTCTCCCCGGAGGCGTTGAATGCCTTTAATGCGGGAGACGCGCACCTCCGTGCCGCTCGAGATGGTTTAACCAGAGCCACGGAGCAGTATGTGAAAGACATACGGGTGTGGAATTTTAATAGTTATATATGCCAGTAGCCCCCGAGAATTAAATTAGTTAAAATAACTGATTTAAGGATCATTTGTTATGCAGGATCTTACGGAGAAGAATACCCACCTGTCCCAGGAGCTTCAAGAGTGCAAGGCCCAACTTGAGGCCGCACTAGCCACCTCAGGGGGAGCCACAGAGACCCCCTCTGGTAATACATACTTCGAAAATATAAGTTGTTTATGAAGTGCGGTGTGTGTGTAAGTCTGACATTAATATTGCAGAGGGCGCCGGACTAGATCTGGACAAGCAACATCTGCTACGCCAGCTGAAGGCCGGCGAGAAGATGCTTATGAGGGTGCAGCAGGAGAGGAACAAACTCCAAGATGCCAACACCCAGCTGGGTGAAGAGCTAAAAGATGTTCGGGTCTACCTGTCTGACTCCGTAAAGGAGAATCGGCGGCTTCGTCGCGGCATCTACAGTAAGTGCTTGAGCAAACTCTTTTGAAAAGAAGAGTTCAGCGAGGAAGTCGATTGACAGAAATGTGTCTGTAGGTGTGCTCATAGGTCGCCCTGCAGAGGAAATGCTCGGTTCAACGGGTGACCAACTTCCCGAGCTGCTGCAACTGCACGAACGTGTTCGGCAGGCGATGAGTGGCGTCGCCCAGGCCTTATGGCCGTCCGTCTCCCTACCCGAGGGTCTTGGAGGGCTTGCGGAGAAGCTTCAGGGAGCACGGCAGTGCTTCCGTCTTTGGAAGATATCGGCCTGCCGTCAAGGCGCCAGAGAGGCCTGGGCCATGGTGAAGACGTGGTACACGAAGGCGGATCCGAACCACATGGCCGAGGTCGGACCTGTGGGGCCCGATGGGAAGGAGATCCCTGTGAGCTTAATGTACGGTCAAGTAGAGTTGGCCGCTAAGTATTCCCAATGGGACTGTAAATTAGACAACCTGCTAGATGGGATTGAAGAGGAGTACAATCAGTCAATTTGACGATGTATTTTAAAATGACATGTATAATGCCTTCTAGCCGGATTGTAGATCGTTTGTCTTTGCGGTCCTTTTCGCTTCAACCTCGGGACCCAATAGTCCGGAGTGTGTCCGAATACCCTCGCGGTTATGCAAAAACCGGGGCATGCATGGAGACCAGGCGTAGGGGTCATTAGTGCTTTATCAGACAAGTGCCCAACTAGTTATGTTATATTACATGGTTAGTAAGAAACATCTTCCAGGGAGAATAGTTCCGTTAGGGGTTCCTTTCCCTGGGAGGCGTGCCCTAAAGTGCATGTCCGGACTGCGAAAAGAGTAGAAAAGCATCTGGGGGCAGACAAATAGATAGGTAAAAAATCATCTTTCAAGTCACCGACCGAATATTCCCTTAAGAACGCTAGCTTTCGGCTTCACCTAGTCTGAGGTACACATCCGGCTGACCCGGCAGTAACAATCGCAGAGGTGCTCCCTTTACCTCCTAGCCGAACAATCGGGAACGTAGGGGTAAGCACAGGAGCCAGGCAACCCAGCTTGGCCAAAACTTAAGTCATATCGATGCATATAATGGTGAATAAAAGGTACATGCGGAAGTTTGACACATGTGTTGGGCATAAAGCCCGTATAAATAAGCTTCTGTTAAAGAAGCCCCCGGGTATAATGAGTGCGAGTAGCACGTCAAGTGTGTGCGAATAATGCGCAGATCAGCCTTCAAAGGCTCTACGAAAATGGGAGGAAAAAGAGAGAAATAGAAGACAGCTAGAGTATAAAATGTGGACGGAGGAAGGAGACGAACTCTGAGTCTGGCGCTAGGCGTAGAATCTTCGGAGGCGGGCTGCGTTCCATGGGTTCGGTTTGAGTCGGTTGTCCGATGCGTTTCGTAGACGGTATGCTCCGCCGGTCAGGACTTGGACGATGATGAAGGGACCTTCCCATTTGGGCTTGAGTTTGTCCTTTTTCTTGTCCGGTAGGCGTAGAACTAGTTCGCCAACATTGTAAGTTTTGGCCCGTACTTCTCTGCTTTGATATCTTCAAGCCTGCTGCTGATAGAATGCGGAACGACCTTTCACCACGTCGCGCTCCTCTTCTAGGGCGTCCAAACTGTCTTGCCGATCCAACTCGGCCTCTCTTTCCTCGTACATGCGCATGCGAGGTGAGTCATGAATTATATCGCAGGGCAAAACTGCCTCTGCGCCGTATACCATAAAAATGGTGTGAATCCGGTAGTATGGTTTTGCATGGTCCACAGCCCCCAGAGTACGGAGTCGAGCTCCTCTACCCAGTGCATGTTAGATTCCGTGAGGGACCGCACTAACCTGGGTTTGATGCCGCTCATGATTAGACCATTTGCTCGCTCGACTTGACCGTTAGTTTGAGGGTGATAGACTGAAGCGTAGTCGAGCTTGATGCCCATATTTTTGCACCAGAGTTTAACCTCGTCGGCCGTGAAGTTCGTGCCGTTATCGGTGATGATGCTGTGGGGGACTCCATAACGGTGTACTACCCCGGATATGAAGTATATCACAGGTCCGGATTCGGCCGTTTTAACTGGCTTGGCCTCTATCCATTTGGTGAATTTGTCCACCATGACCAATAGGTACTTTTGCTTGTGGGTTCCCCCTTTAAGGGGTCCAACCATGTCAAGCCCCCAGACCGCGAACGGCCAGGTGATGGGTATAGTTTTGAGGGCGGTGGGTGGCATGTGGCTTTGATTAGCAAAAAGCTGGCAACCGACGCATCGTTGGACTAAGTCCTGAGCATCTGCCCGGGCCGTCGGCCAATAAAATCCTGTACAGAAGGCCTTGCCTACAAGGGCCTGGGCTGCGGCATGGTGCCCGCCGAGTCCGGCGTGAATTTCAGCCAGCAGATTTCGCCCTTCCTCTTCGGAGATGCACCTTTGAAGGACTCCGGTTGTGCTTTTCTTATAAAGCCCTCTGAGGGAGTCCTGGACTAGGGGGTGTCCGGATAGCCGAACTATCATCATCCGCCGGACTCCAAGACTATGAAGATACAAGATTGAAGACTTCGTCCCGTGTCCGGATGGGACTTTCCTTGGCGTGGAAGGCAAGCTTGGCGATACGGATATGTAGATCTCCTACCATTGTAACCGACTCTGTGTAACCCTAGCCCTCTCCGGTGTCTATATAAACCGGATGGTTTTAGTCCGTAGGACAACAACAATAACAACAATCATACCATAGGCTAGCTTCTAGGGTTTAGCCTCCATGATCTCATGGTAGATCTACTCTTGTAATACCCACATCATCAATATCAATCAAGCAGGACCTAGGGTTTTACCTCCATCAAGAGGGACCGAACCTGGGTAAAACATCGTGTCCCTTCTCTCCTGTTACCATCTGCCTAGACGCACAGTTCGGGACCCCCTACCCGAGATCCGCCGGTTTTGACACCGATATTGGTGCTTTCATTGAGAGTTCCTCTGTGTCGTCACCAATAGGCTCGATGGCTCCTTCGATCATCAACAACGACGCGGTCCAGGGTGAGACTTTTCTCCTCGGACAGATCTTCGTATTCGGCGGCTTTGCACTACGGGCCAATTCGGTTGGCCATCTGGAGCAGATCGAAAGCTACGCCCCTGGCCGTCAGGTCAGATTTGGAAGTCTGAACTTCACGGCCGACATCCACGGAGACTTGATCTTCAACGGATTCGAGCCACAGCCGAGCGCGCCGCACTGTCACGATGGGCATGATTTAGCTCTACAGCCGGACAGTACCCTGGAGGCCACGCTCGAGCCCGCTCCGATCTTCAATTCGGAGCCGGCTGCGCAGATCAAGGACGGATGGCTAGACACCACCTCGGGGGCTGCAACCTCTACGGCGATAGAGCCGAACACTGACCTTGTCCCTCACAAAGCTCGTGACTCTGACGTGCCGGACTCCGAACCTCCCGCGCCCCCTCCAATTGAATCTGATTGGGCGCCGGTCATGGAGTTCACCGTTGCGGACATCTTTCAACACTCACCTTTCGGCGACATCTTGAGTTCGCTAAAGTATCTCTCGCTATCAGGAGAGCCCTGGCCGGACTGCGGTCAGGACGGTTGGGATGCGGACGACGAAAAATTCAAGACCCGCCCACCACCCACTTCGTAGCTGCTGTCGATGATCTAACCGACATGCTAGACTTCGACTCTGAAGACATCGACGGTATGGACGACGATGCTGGAGACGACCAAGAACCAGCGCCTACTGGGCACTGGAGAGCCACCTCGTCATACGACATATACATGGTGGATATCCCAAAGGATGGGGATGGCGAAGGAATAGCGGAGGAAGATCCCTCCAAGAAACAGCCCAAGCGCCAGCGTCAGCGGCGCCGCTCTAAGTCCCACCACAGTAAGAATGGCGATTCTGGCATTGGAGATAATAATACCCCAGACAGTGCTGAAGACAACCCCCTCCAGCAAGATTCAGCGTAGGAGGACGGGGATGCCAGCCCTCACAAAAGGGCAGCAGACGAAGAGGTAGAGGAAGATATTTACATGCCTCCCTCTGGAGACGAGGCAAGCCTCGACGATGACGAATTTGTCGTGCCTGAGGATCCCGTCGAACAAGAGCGTTTCAAACGCAGGCTTATGGCCACGGCAAACAGCCTCAAGAAAAAGCAGCAACAGCTTAGAGCTGATCAGGATCTGCTAGCCGACAGATGGACGGAAGTCCTGGCGGCCAAAGAGCATGAGCTCGAACGCCCCTCCAAAAGCTACCCCAAACTCAAGTTGCTCCCCCGATTAGAGGAGGAGGCATATAAACCTGCATCACCAGAGCACAATACGGCTGACCGGCCACCTCGTGGCCGCGACAGAGAGGCCTCTAGGCCCTTCACTAGAACCGTACCCCGGCACCGCTCGACAGCACAAGGCCACAGGGGAATGCTCCGGACTTGCGAGATATATTGGAGGATAAGGCAAGACAATCAAGATCGATCTACGGATCGCGTGGGCGCCCCATGATACGTGACGACAACCGTCGCGCCGGACACAGTAAGTCCGGCCGGGCCGAACACAATAGACAAAGCTCGTTGGAGCTTCGTCGCGATATAGCCCAATACAGAGGCGCCGCACACCCACTATGCTTCACAGACGAAGTAATGGATCATCAAATCCCCGAAGGGTTTAAACCCGTGAATATCGAATCCTATGACGGCACAACAGACCCCGCGGTTTGGATCGAAGACTATCTCCTTCATATCCACATGGCCCGCGGTGACGATCTTCACGCCATCAAATACCTCCCACTCAAGCTTAAAGGACCAGCTCGGCATTGGCTTAACAGCTTGCCAGCAGAATCAATTGGATGTTGGGAGGACCTGGAAGCCGCATTCCTTGATAACTTCCAGGGCACGTATGTGCGACCACCAGACGCTGACGACCTAAGCCACATAATTCAGCAGCCAGACGAATCGGCCAGACAATTCTGGACACGGTTCTTAACTAAGAAAAATCAAATCGTCGACTGTCCGGATGCGGAGGCCCTCGCAGCCTTCAAACATAACATCCGCGACGAGTGGCTTGCCCGGCACCTGGGACAGGAAAAGCCGAAATCCATGGCAGCCCTCACATCACTCATGACCCGCTTTTGCGCGGGAGAGGACAGCTGGCTAGCTCGCAGCAACAACCTCAGCAAAAATTCCGGCAGTCCGGATACCAAGGATCGCAATGGCAGGTCACGTCGCAACAAGAATAAACGCCGCATTAACGGCGACAATAATGAGGATACGGCAGTCAACGCCGGATTCAGAGGCTCGAAACCCGGTCAGCGGAAGAAGCCATTCAAAAGAACTACTACGGGTCCGTCCAATTTGGACCGAATACTCGATCGCTCGTGCCAGATACACGGCACCCCCGAAAAGCCAGCCAACCACACCAACAGGGACTGTTGGGTATTCAAGCAGGCAGGCAAGCTAATCGCCGAAAACAATGACAAGGGGCTGCATAGCGATGACGAAGAAGAGACCCGACCGCCGAACAACAGAGGACAGAAGGGTTTTCCCCCACAAGTGCGGACGGTGAATATGATATACGCAACCCACATACCCAAGAGGGAGCGGAAGCGTGCACTCAGGGACGTATACGCGATGGAGCCAGTCGCCCCGAAGTTCAACCCATGGTCCTCCTGCCCGATCACTTTTGATCGAAGGGACCACCCCACCAGCATCCGCCACGGCGGATTCGCCGCATTGGTTTTAGACCCAATCGTCGATGGATTTCACCTCACCAGAGTCCTGATGGACGGCGGCAGCAGCCTGAACCTGCTTTATCAGGACACAGTGCGCAAGATGGGCATAGACCCCTCAAGGATTAAACCCACAAAGACGACCTTCAAAGGTGTCATACCAGGTGTAGAGGCCAATTGTACGGGCTCAGTCACACTGGAAGTGGTCTTCGGATCCCCGGATAACTTCCGAAGCGAGGAGTTAATCTTCGACATAGTTCCGTTCCGCAGCGGCTATCATGCTCTGCTCGGACGGACCGCGTTTGCAAAGTTCAACGCGGTGCCGCACTACGCATACCTCAAGCTCAAGATGCCAGGCCCTCGAGGAGTCATCACGGTCAACGGAAACACCGAGCGCTCCCTCCGAACGGAGGAACATACAGCGGCTCTCGCGGCAGAAGTACAATGCAGCCTCTTAAGGCAATTCTCGAGTCCGGCCGTTAAGCGACCGGACACGGCCAAACGCGCCCGAAGTAACCTACAACAAGACCACCTGGCGCGTTCCGAGCACGCGTAGCAATGCGACCCCAACCCCAGCCCTCGCAAGATCGCAAGACTGGTCCTTCGCGTACATCATTACGCTCTGGAGATACCATGGGCATAGGGGAAGGGGCACGACCACGACAGGCCCAGAATGCGGCTCAACCACATCAGGGGCTCCCAAGTGTGTCATTTCTTTTTTTTTTCCTTTTTTCTTTTCTTACCCACAGGACTCCGTTTACCAGAGGCCCTGTCCGGCAGTAGACCGGCCGAACTCACGATGCAACAGCCAGGGAAGGAGAAAGGCTGCGACGAATATCCAGGTGGTCTCCCTTACGAGCATTAAATCTGTTTTATACACCACTCCGCAGCCTACCCCTGGAGGGGGACATGTTTAATAGTCCCGTCCCTTGCTTATCGCACTATTTGTATCGTTCTGCATTCATAGCAGTACTTCTTGAATAAAACAATGCAGCACCTTTTTGCTTCAATTGCATTTCTTTCTTATACATATGTTCATTTATGGACATGTTGCATCCGTACACTTTGGTACGGCTAAAAACACCAGGGGCTTATGTTCCCCACATCATGGTGTGATAAGTCCGAACACTTTCACAAGTGCGGCACTCCGAACTTATAGCATTATATGCATCAGCTCCGAATCATGTCTTGGGTCAATAGTTGGGTTTGCCCGGCTCCCATGTTTTGGTACCTTACGTTCCGTTGTATCGGCTAAGGTAGCACTGGGAGAACCACTGCGATTGCGCCCCAGTTGAGCTGGGTTAACGCCTCAGTGGAGAAAGCTAAAACTGACCGTCATGATGAGGCGAGAGCCGGTCGCTGTTCGAGAGGTTTTTTCGAGTCCCTAAAGACTTATGCCGCTTAGAGCGAGGAACCGGCTTTGTCCGGCCCAGGCGTGGATAGCGCCCCGAATTCGGCCTTCCGAACACTAGGGGCTTCGCCGAAATTTAAAATTATAGAATTCTATGGCTAAGTGAGAGTGTTCAAGCATTATAAGTCCGGTTGCCTAGTTCGTCGTGTTGAGCGCCTCCCTAGATGGACCCAAATATGGGAACAAGAGTGCTCAAATTTATACCGAACACCCCAGCACTCGTGGCATGGGGGCTGAAGCCGACGACTTGCCATCTCTCAGATTTGATAAACAGCCGCACAGAAGGTAATATTTTAAATCAACAAGCGTTGCTTAGCGCATATGAACAAGTTTTCTGCGCACAGGATAACAAAATGCGAGTTTACTCAAATATTACATCTTTGGAGCACTCACCCGCAATAGTGCGGGCACCCTTCAGGACACTCTTATAATACATCTCGGGCGTGCGATACTCCTTGCCCTGCGGTGGCGCGTCCGTCACAAGCTTCTCAGCATCCATCTTGCCCCAGTGCACCTTAGCACGGGCAAGGGCCCGACGGGCACCTTCAATACAGGCGGATCGCTTGATGACCTCAACCCATGGACACGCATCCACCAGCCGCCGCACCAGGCCGAAGTAGCTCCCAGGCATGGCCTCATTGGGCCACAGCCGAACTATGAGGCCCTTCATGGCCTGTTCGGCCACCTTGTGGAGCTCGACCAGCTGCTTCAGCTGGTCGCTAAGGGGAACCGGATGTCCGGCCTCAGCATACTGAGACCAGAAGATCTTCTCCGTCGCGCTCCCCTCCTCGGCCCTGTAGAAAGCGGCAGCATCGGACACGCTGCGGGGCAGATCTGCGAACGCTCCTGGAGAGCTCCGAATTCGGGTAAGTAACACGTAATCCACATCCACATGCTTGCTTTGCATGAAAAATGCCTTACCCGACGCTATTTTCTTCAACGCCTCGATTTCCTGGAGGGCCTTGTAGGCTTCGGCCTTAGCGGCTTTGGCACTCTCAAGAGCTGATGCAAGCTCGGACTCTCGAGTCTTCGAGTCACGCTCCAAAATCTCGTGTTTTTCCACGAGAGCCTGGAGCTCTTTCCGTACCTCCGCCACCTGCGCCTCCTGCTTCTCTCGCTCGGCGCGCTCCGCGGCCGCATTACGTTCGGCCACGGACACTGCCTCCTTCAGGGTCGCCACCTCGTTTGTGGCCCCTGCAATACCCACGTTATCCTTGTCATTCTTTTTGCAACCAAATCCTTTTCTGTAAGGTACAATTTTAATAAGGTGCTACTCACCTTCTTTGTCCTCGAGTTGCTTCTTGGCACGGCCGAGCTCGTTCTCGGACCGCTCGAGGTTTTGCTTCAAAGCATTGACCTCCGCAGTCAGTGCGGCAGAGGTCAGCAGGGTAGCCTGCAATCCCATATCGACATATTTTTTATGACTCCTGCGTATATCTTTTTAGATCCTCAGTCCGGCTTTTCTTTCCGAACACCGAACCGAGCATCAGGGGCTACTGTCTATGCGGTACTATTTTACATATATTAATATTCTTACCTCAAAGCCTGATAGAAGGCTGCTGCAGGCTTCGGTCAGCCCGCTTTTGGCGAGCTGGACCTTCTGAATTACCGCACTCATGACAGTGCGGTGTTCCTCCTCGATGGAAGCACCGTTGAGCGCCTCCAGCAAGTTATCCGGCGCCTCCGGTTGGACGGAGGCCGCCGGCGCCACGGTCTTGCCCTTCTTGCGAAGGGGCCGCCCGCCGGACTCCGGAACCACTGCAGGTTCCGGTGCGGAGTCCGGCACGAAGTCCGGGAGGTCGCCCTGTGCTACCTCCGGGTCCTCCTCCTCCGGATGGGTCCCTCTCTGGGATCCCACCTCGACGTCGTCAGCGTCGCGGGGAGAAGAGGCGGTTGGAAGTGAAGTGTTGTTCACATCCGACGAACCCAAGGACCCGCTCGACGAAGCGGGAAGATCGTCCTTGGGCGGACTGCAGGGTTGTATGCGGCGTTAGAAAGACACCAAGTGGCGAAAAGAAAATCATGAAGTCATTCGGGAGTCCGGATACTTACGATCTCGCCAGGGGCTTGGCCCTCGGAGGCCAATCCTCGTCGTCATCACCGGCGTTGGCAGAACAGTCCGGGGGAAGAGTTCCTCCCTTCTTGGACCCTTCGGCCTCCCTCGTTGGGGAGGCCCTCCTTTTCTTCCCTCCCCCCGCTGGGGGGGAGGCCCTTTTCTTCTTCTCCTCATCCTCGGGGGAGGAGTCCGCCTCGGAGTCATCGGACAACTGAAAACGGGAACTCTTTCGAGTACCCGTGGCCTCCTTCTTGGCCTTCTTCTCCGGCACCACATGGGGTGCCGGAACCAGCAGCCCCGCCAGATGGGCATCCACTGGGTCTTCTGGCAAGGGGGTCAGACAGTTAGTCTGCTCGGACTTCTTCAGCCAGTCGTGTCAAAGGAAGGGGAGTTTAGATCCCGCATAGAGTCAAACTATGAAAAACAAGTATCCCGTAAAGGGCAAAATCATTTAGCTCGTTAGCCTGACGCTGCGAGCAGAATCCGCGATCTTCGGTAGCGGATGCGGGGGCCTCGGCGCCCTTAAAAAGCACCTTCCAGGCATCTTCGTACCTAGTGTCGAAGAGCCCGCTGAAGGTTCAGTGCTGAGCCGGATTGAACTCCCACAGTTTGAAGGCCCGTTGTTGGCAGGGGAGGATCCGGCGGATGAGCATGACCTGGACGACATTGACAAGCTTGAGCTTCTTGTCCACCAGCTTCTGGATACAGTCTTTGAGTCCGGTCAGCTCCTCCGAATTGCCCCAAGTCAGACCACTCTCCTTCCAAGAGGTGAGCCGTGTGGGGATGCCAGATCTGAATTCGGGGGCCGCTGCCCATTTAGGTTCACGCGGCTTGGTGATGTAGAACCACCCCGATTGCCACCCCTTGATGGTTTCCACGAAGGCGCCCTCGAGCCAAGTAACGTTGGGTATCTTGCCCACCATGGCGCCTCCGCATTCCGCTTTGTTCCCCTTGACGACCTTCGGCTTGACATTGAAGATTTTGAGCCACAAGCCGAAGTGGGGCTGGATGCAGAGGAAGGCCTCGCACACGACGATAAACGCCGAAATGTTGAGGATGAAATTCGGGGCCAGATCATGGAAATCCAGGCCGTAGTAGAACATGAGCCCCGGACAAAGGGGTGAAGTGGGAAGCCCAGTCCGCGGAGGAAATGGGGAAGGAATACCACCCTCTCATGGGGCCTAGGGGTGGGGATGAGCTGCCCCTTGTTGGGGAGCCGGTGCGCGATGTCGCTGGACAGGTATCCGGCGCCGCGCAGCCTCTCGATGTGCCCCTCCGTAACGGAGGAGGCCATCCATTTGCCTCCCGCTCCGGACATGGCTGGAGGAGGTCGAGGCGAGATGTGCGGACTTGGGCGCTGGAGCTCGAGTGCGCGGAGATGGATAAGCAAAGGAGGAAGAAGGCGTAGGTGAAAAGGTGGATCCTTATCCCCTTATATATGGACGGACGAAACTATGCGTCCCCACCGGCCTGGTAAAACTCGCTTTTCTCCCAAGCGCCGCAATCAATGGCGCGGTTGGGTTACCCACGTCCGTATTGATGAGAATCCCGGAATAGGGGGAGCACGATCTCTGCTTCAACAAGACGTGCCAAGGAAACCGCTTCGCTAAACGCGCTGAGGCGGTATAATAAAAACAATTCGAGTGAAGGCTTGGTTGTGGTGTGACGTCACGCCACGAAATACGTCAGCAGATTGAACTTGTGTAAATATTATTCTCTCTACGGTGGAGTGTGGAATTTATTTTTGCAGAGCCGGACACTATCCTGGTGTTCACAATCTTCTACAAATTATTCGGAGAAGGAACCCGCCTTGCAATGCCGAAGACAATATGCGCGCCGGACTCGTCGTCATTGAAGCCTGGTTCAGGGGCTACTGAGGGAGTCCTGGACTAGGGGGTGTCCGGATAGCCGAACTATCATCATCGGCCGGACTCCAAGACTATGAAGATACAAGATTGAAGACTTCGTCCCGTGTCCGGATGGGACTTTCCTTGGCGTGGAAGGCAAGCTTGGCGATACGGATATGTAGATCTCCTACCATTGTAACCGACTCTGTGTAACCCTAGCCCTCTCCGGTGTCTATATAAACCGGATGGTTTTAGTCCGTAGGACAACAACAATAACACAATCATACCATAGGCTAGCTTCTAGGGTTTAGCCTCCTTGATCTCGTGGTAGATCTACTCTTGTAATACCCACATCATCAATATCAATCAAGCTGGACTTAGGGTTTTACCTCCATCAAGAGGGCCCGAACCTGGGTAAAACATCGTGTCCCTTGTCTCCTGTTACCATCCACCTAGACCCACAGTTCGGGACCCCCTACCTGAGATCCGCCGATTTTGACACCGACACTCTCCCTCATGGACCTTGTAGGCTTTAGATCGCCGTACTATGCAGCGGGCCTCATTTTGGTCTTCGGGGAGTTCCTGCCTAATTAAGTAGGCTAGGAATGGTTCCGTCCACGGGGCAATGACTTCCATTATTTCGTGGGCTGAAGGTGTTATTTCATTGGCTGAGCCACCGGTTGTGTCAGAATGTTCGGTGTTGGGCGGTGCGGTTGGTTCCGGATTGTTGTTTCCGGACTCCTCTTCCCATACTACGGATGGCTTAAAGAGCCGCTCCAGGAAGATGTTTGGAGGGACGGCATCACGCTTTGCGCCGATGCGTGCCAACACGTCGGCCGCCTGGTTATTATCCTGGGCTACATGGTGGAATTCGAGTCCTTTGAACCGAGCTGACATTTTTAAGACGGCGTTACGGTAGGCTACCATTTTCGGATCCTTGGCATCAATGTCTCCATTTACTTGGGATATTGCAAGGTTTGAATCCCCACGGACCTCTAGGCGTTGAATGCCCATGGAGATTGCCATCCGGAGACCATGTAGAAGGGCCTCGTATTCGGTTGCGTTGTTGGAGTCCGTGTACATTATTTGAAGTACATATTGGACTATATCTCCGGTTGGGGACGTCAAGACGACGCCAGCCCCCAAGCCGGCCAACATTTTAGAGCCGTCGAAGTGCATGATCCAATTGGAGTTTGGCTTCAGTCCATTCAGCGATGAAGTCCGCCAAAACTTGCGACTTTATAGCTCGCCGTGGTTTGTAGGTTATGTAGAATGGTAAGAGCTCAATGGCCCATTTTGCAATCCTGCCCGTCGCGTCGCGGTTGTTTATAATGTCGTTGAGAGGTACTTCGGAGGCCATTGTTATCGAACACTCTTGAAAGTAGTGTCGCAGCTTCCAGGATGCCATGAACACCGCGTACGCTATCTTTTGATAATGTGGGTACCGGGACTTGCATGGAGTTAAGACAGTGGATACGTAGTACACTGGTTTTTGAAGAGGGAATTTGTGCCCTTCTGTTTCTCGTTCAACGACGAGCACCGCTCTTACAACTTGATGTGTTGCCGCGATATATAACAACATTGGTTCGCCCAAGTTGGGCGCGGCCAGGACCGGATTTGTTGCCAATATGGCCTTTATTTCTTCGAGTCCGGCCGTGGCAGCATCCGTCCATTCGAAGTGTTCGGTGCGCCTGAGGAGGCGATAGAGGGGCAATGCCTTTTCTCCCAAATGGGAGATGAAGCGGCTTAGAGCCGCCACGCATCCAGTCAATTTTTGTATTTGTTTGAGGTCTTTTGGGATATCCAACTGTGACAGAGCTCGGATCTTGGCTGGGTTTGCTTCAATTCCTCTATCGGATACAATGAAGCCCAAGAGCTTTCCGGCTGGTACGTCGAAAACGCATTTTTCCGGGTTGAGCTTAATGTCATATGCTCGGAATTTTTCAAATGTGAGCCTCAAATCATCTACTAGAGTTTCGACGTGTTTGGTCTTGAAGACCACAACGTCTATGTATGCCTCCACTGTTTTGCCGATCTGGATAGCCAGACATGTCTGAATCATGCGCTGATATGTTGCGCCGACATTTTTGAGTCTGAAGGGCATTGTGTTGAAGCAGAATGGTCTGTATGGAGTAATGAATGCCGTTGCGGCTTGGTCTGTCTCCGCCATCTTGATTTGATGGTAGCCGGAGTATGCATCGAGGAAGCACAATGAATTGTGCCCTACGGTAGCATCGATGATTTGATCGATGCGGGGAAGGGGGAAAGGATCCTTTGGACAAGCCTTGTTAAGGTCTTTAAAATCGACACACATGCGCCAGGATTTGTCCTTTTTTTGTACCATTACCAGGTTTGCTAGCCAGTCCGGATGTTTGATGTCTCTGATGAATCCGGCTTCTAATAGTTTGGCTAGCTCCTCTCCCATTGCCTGTCTTTTGGGTTCAGAAAATCGCCGAAGAGCCTGTTTGACTGGCTTGAATCCTTTTAGGATGTTTAGGCTGTATTCTACCAACCTGCGTGGGATTCCTGGCATATCTGAAGGGTGCCAGGCAAAGATGTCCCAATTTTCCCGAAGGAATTCTCGTAGTGCGGCGTCTACATCAGGGTTTAATTGTGCCCCAATGGAGGCCGTCTTTGTGGGGTCCGTTGGATGGACTTGGAATTTGACTATTTCGTCCGCTAGTTTCAAAGAGGTGGACTTGGATCTCATATCGAGTATCACATCGTCCCTGTTCACCGTGGAGCGCAGCGCAGTGAGTTCCTCTGCCGCTAGGGCTTCGGATAGTGCCTCTAGGGCTAGTGCGGCTGTCTTATTTTCGGCGCGGAGTGCTATGTCCGGATCACTAACAAGAGTGATGATTCCATTGGGCCCAGGCATTTTAAGCTTCATGTACCCATAATTGGGTATAGCTTGAAAAGTTTTGAATGCCTCTCGCCCTAATAAAGCATGATATCCGCTGCTGAACGGGGCCACTTGGAACATGACCTCCTCGGACCTGTAGTTGTCCGGCGAGCCGAACACCACATCTAGTGTAATTTTTCCTGTGTAGCGTGCTTCCCGACTAGGGATTATTCCTCTAAAGGTTGTGCTGCTTCGCTCAATGCGGCTCCAGTCTATTTCCATTTTTCGAAGGGTTTCCTCGTATATGAGGTTTAATCCGCTGCCGCCATCCATGAGTATCTTGGTAAGACGATAGCCGTCCACTATTGGACCGAGGACCAATGCGGCTGGTGCTCGGGCTGTTCGGAATTTAGGTTCGTCGCTAGCGTTGAAGGTGATAGCCGTGTCGCTCCATGGATTTGTTGTTGCTACTTGGTATACTTCGGCGAGGCTGCGGATTGTTCGTTTCCGCATATTATTTGATGCGAAAGTCTCGAAGACTGTTAATACTGTACTGGTACTGTTGGGCTGGTTCTCCGGGGCTAGAAGCTCTTCGCCACTTTTGGCCACCTGCCGTAGTATCCAACATGCTCAAAGGCTATGTGTTGGAGTGGCGCCCTCTGTACTATGGATTTTACAGGGTCCGCTGAGCCATCCCTCCAGTACGGTTCCGTGCCCTTTAGGGGGTTTTTGCTTTTTGGTTTTTGTCCCAGGTGCCTGAGCATGATGCACCCTTTTATTTTGGACTAGGGTTGTGTTCGGAGCCGGATTGTCCCAAAACTTAGTTTCGGTTTTCCAGGCACTCTCCATCGCACAGTACTTTCGTACTATGGATGCCAGGTCGGCGAAGCGTGTAATTTAGCGACGACTTATGGTGTTCAAGATTCCCTTGTCCGTGCAATTGTTGCAAAAAATTGAGATTGCGTTTTCCTCACGGCAGTCCTTTATCCTGTCCATAACTAGGAGGAATCTAGCCCACTAATGATTTACTATTTCAGCAGGCTCTTGCCGGATTTGAGATAGATCGCTTGTGTTTGGGTGGGCGGGTGGAAATAAATTTGGAACCCCGCCCAATCTGAGGCTCAAGGGCCGAAAAGTTTCCGAATTTGGAAGCTCGGATTGCTGGATGTTGTCCAACGAATCTGGTCCGCTGCCTGACTTTAGGTTCAGTACTTGATTGGCATCCATCCCTCTGCGGGAATCCGGCATGGAGGGATCAGGAATCCGGACATAACTAGTCTTTAATATAGAAGAAGAGTTGCCGCGTTGTTCCTCCACCACCGCAACGTGGTGGGTAGCCTGGGGAGAGTTGATCTCTCTCAGATCGGTTTTAAGCCCAATCTGATCGTAGTCTGTAGCGACTCCCAGGGCAGCGATGCGATCCAAGAGCTCGTTTACTAAGGAGAGCTCCATCGGATCTAGCAGCTCGGCGAATTCCGAGTTGACGTGAAGATCGCTTTTGATGACCCGAGATGTCATTGTCGGAGTGGCGGCCGAACAGGCGGTCATAAGAAAACCACCTAGCCGGATAGTTTGGCCGGTGGCCAAGGCTCCCTTGGCAATGGTACCGTCTTTAAAGACGGGAAGAGGCATCCTTCCTGATTCCGACGGCACAGAGGAACTCTCAATGAAAGCACCAATGTCGGTGTCAAAACCGGCGGATCTCGGGTAGGGGGTCCCGAACTGTGCGTCTAGGCGGATGGTAATAGGAGACAAGGGACACAATGTTTTTACCCAGGTTCGGGCCCTCTTGATGGAGGGAAAACCCTACTCCTGCTTGATTGATATTGATGATATGGGTAGTACAAGAGTGGATCTACCACGAGATCAAGGAGGCTAAACCCTAGAAGCTAGCCTATGGTATGATTGTTCTTCGTCCTATGGACTAAAACCCTCCAGTTTATATAGACACCGGAGAGGGCTAGGGTTACACAGAGTCGGTTACAATGGTAGGAGATCTACATATCCGTATTGCCAAGCTTGCCTTCCACGCTAAGGAAAGTCCCCTCCGGATACGGGACGAAGTATTCAATCTTGTATCTTCATAATCTTGGAGTCCAGCCAATGATGATAGTTCGGATATCCGGACACCCCCTAGTCCAGGACTCCCTCAGCCAGAAGTAATCGAGGGCCGGAAAGGAGCCCAAGAACATATGGGCCGTCAGTAGGCCGAAAGCTAACATGGGATGGAAACGGCCTATGGGAATCATGGGCCGTTAATGGGTACAATGAAATTTACTGTTCAATATGGGCTAGAGTCACGTGGGGCACTAAAGGGCATAAAGATACGAAAGGCCTCATATGGGCCGAAAGACATCATGGGCAATACATGGGCCGAAAGTGAAACGGGCTGGTGTTATATTCGATGGCCCACATGATGCTGTTGGGCCGATTTCGAGAAGGCCCTAACAGGCCGTGAGTTATCAGGCCGTAAAATGGGCTATATGTGAACAGATCGTTAACAGGCTTTTCATGGGTTGGCCGCTAACTTTTGACCAAGTCAAACGGGCCAGCCTTTGTAAGCTAAATGGGCCAGTGGTGGGCCATCGCATGTCTCAACATATCATAGGCGCCTATCTGATCCAATGACGAGCTGGCACGTGTTTCCTTCGGCCAATGAGAATTTTACATGTGGAAAATCCCCATTGGTTCGGGCTGTTAACGGGTTATCGGATCCAAAACCGGACCCGATACCTTAACAGCGACCCATTACGCTGGATGCCATGTGTCGGTTAACCTTGACGAAAGCACTTCCATGACGCGTCATTTATCGTCATGGAAGTGAACACTTCTGTGATGATAATTTTGGTATTGACATGGAACGACAACACAGGTATGACTATCTTGATTCTGTCATAAAATCGTCATGGATGTACATACATGACAGAAAAGGTGACCTACTATGACAAACACGTATCATCACAGAAGTGTATTTTTTTGTACTTGTTGTTGATGAATCTGAAGACCTAAGAAGAATTTCAATTCTCCCATCATAGACAGTTGATATTCCTCACTCATCATATAGGCAAATTCGTCACTGTAACGTTGGTTAGTACAGCCAAAGATAATATCAGCAACATATATTTGGCACACAAATAGTTCAGCATCATAATTTTTGGTGAAACGAGTTGGGTCAAGTGAACCGGGTTTGAAGCCTTTCTTCATGAGGAATTCCTTCAAAGTATCATGTCGCGCCCGAGGTGCCTGCTTGAGGCCATAGAGGTCCTTATTGAGTCTGAAGACTTCGTCAGGATGATTTGGATCTTCAAAACCTAGTGGTCGAGCAACATATACTTCTTCCTCAAGCTTACCAATGAGGAATGCACTTTTCACATCCATTTGATATAAGATGATATTATGATGGTCAGCATAAGCAAGCAATATGCGAATAGCCTCAAGTCTAGCAACAAGTGCAAAAGTTTCATCAAAATAAATCCTTCAACCTGTGTGTGTAGCCTTGAGCTACAAGACGAGCCTTATTCCTCATACCACTAGGCCATTTTCATCTTGCTTGTTGCGATAGATCCATTTGGTACCGATCATATTGTGCTTGCGTGGGTCTAGTCACATGACAAGTTCCCAAACATTGTTGAGCTCGAATTGATGTAATTCCTCTTGCATCGCTTGAATCCACTCAGGCTCCAGAAATGCCTCATCAACTTTGGTACGCTCTATGATAGAGACAAAAGCAAAGTGCCCACAAAAGTTAGACAAATGTGAGGCTTTTGAGCGTGTGAGAGGACTTGGTGCGTTGATGTCGTTGATGATTCTCTCAATTTGCACTTCATTTGCAATGCGAGGATGAGTAGGTTGACGACTTTGAGAGGGCTCAGCATTCTCTTTAGAGCCATTTTTCTCAAATGCACCAACATGATTTTATTCACATTCTAGAATGACTTCTTCATCAGATTTTTCAGTGGATATGACATCCACAGTAGCCTTGAACTTGATGGATTCCTTAGGTGACATTTCATCTAGCATAGGAGGTAGGTGCTCTCTTTGCGAGCCGTTAGTTTCATCAAACCACACATCTACAATTTCAACGGCCTTGTGGTGATAGATGTTGAAGACTCTGTAGGTGTGCGATTCCTTTCCGTAACCAAGCATAAAACCTTCATGTACTCTCGGTGCATATTTGGAATTGTGATGAGGATCTCTAATCCAACATTTAGCACCGAAGATTTGAAATAACTCACATTGGGTTTCTTGTCAGTGAGGAGTTCATATGAGGTCTTCTTGAAGATTTTGTGAATATATACCCTATTGATGATGTGGCACACAGTATCAATAGCCTCAGGCCAGAAGTGACGACGCATTTTGTATTCATCAAGCATAGTGCAAGCCATCTCAACAAGAGTCATGTTCTTGCGCTCCACGACGCCATTCTGCTGAGGAGTGTATGGGGCAGATAACTCATGAGTAATACCAAGTTCATAAAGATAGTCATCAAGACCAGTATTCTTGAACTCGGTCCCATTGTCACTCTAGATATGCTTGATCTTCACACCGAAATTCGTTAATGCCCTTGAGGAAAATCGTTTGAAGACTTCCTGCACTTCAGTTTTGTAAGTGATGATATGCACCCAGGTGTAACAAGAATAGTCATCAACAACAACAAAGCCATATAGAGATGCTGCATTTGTTAGTGTGGCGTAGTGAGTAGGGCCAAAGAGGTCCATGTGTAGCAATTCAAAAGGACGAGTGGTAGTCATTATAGTCTTCGAGGGGTGCTTGGACTTGGTCATCTTTCTAGCCTCACAAGCCCCGCAAAGATGGTCTTTGAGGAATTTGACACCCTCTATGCCAATGTCGTGCTTCTTCTTCGCGAGTGTATGTAAGTTACTCATGCCAGCATAACCTAGTCATTGATGCCATAACCAGCCTTCTGAAGCTTTTACAAGTAGACATGTGGCAGGCTGTGGTCCTGCAGAGAAATCAACAATATACAAGTCTCCTCTCCTAAAGCCTTCGAAGACTTTGGAATTGTCAGATTCCATGAGCACAATGCAACGATATTTTCCAAAGACGACAACCATATCAAGATCACAAAGCATTGAGACAGACATGAGGTTGAATCCCAAGGACTCGACAAGCATGACTTTGTCCATGTGTTGATACTTTGAGATCGCAACCCTACCTAGATCCAATACCTTGCTTTTGCCTTCGTCGGCGTAGGGGATATGCTTCAGATGTGATGGAGATAAAGTAGTGTCCATCAATAAGTTCTTGTCACCAATCATGTGATTTGTACATCCATTGTCGAAGACCCACTCAGTAGCCTTGGGTTGATCAAATTGCAGATGAATTAGTGCATCTTACGAACTCATATACTTCATCAGTGAAGAATATGACATCAAATTCATCAGATAGAATTTCATCAAGCAGTACAACAGGTATAGCAGTATAAGGACGTGAGAAATGAGTAATCATTTCTTCATGATTAGCTTGCATCCTTTCAAGCATATTCAGGTCTCTAGCAAATTCTTCAGACGTTCAAGTTCGTATGGAGACCTGACCCTGCACAAGAGATTAGTTCTTTTTCTTCACCACCCACATCTGGAGGGGTGGCAAAGATTTCATCATTCCGCGAGCTCCATAAGAGAATGGTGGCATTGAAGCCAGTGCACTTTGTTTCACAGAAGAGGGGTTAGAGTATGCATATGAATAAGCAGAGAAATTCTTCGAGGACTTATGAACATAATGATTTGAAGAATAATGCACATATTCATAGCTCTTAGATTTTCCCTGCGAAACAGAAGCATTCGCACGATGATGATCATATGAGGATTTGGATCCACATGAGGAATTTGGTCCATATGAAGAATTTGATCTCGGGTTCCTAATCTTCACAGGTGGTGTCATGAGGACATTCACCTGAAGGCTTTTAAGGCACCTTTTGGGAACCCATATTTTCTTCATAGGGGGGTCGTTCCTGCATTTAGTTCCAACATATCTAGCAAATACTTCACCATTCTGATTTTTGAACAGTTTATAGTTGGAGTCAAATGACTCATCATATGAATATGGAGATTCACATGTAAAGCTAGATAAAGTGGATGCGTTTACGGGAGGTCCTTTCGTAGCAGCCCATGAGGTTTTGGGATACTGCTCAGGTTTCTAGTAGGTTCCATCAGCATTGAGTTTCCTCGGAAAGGCAATACCCTCTTTCCTAGGGTTCCCGTTCAAGATTTGCTTTTTAAGCACATCACAAAGAGCCTGATGCCCTTTTTGGGCTTTTGTACATGCCTGTCACATACAATTCCTTCAACCATGTATTGTCGTCAGTGATACTTGTGGTATCCTCAGATGAGAAATTTGTGACCACAGAGATAGTTAAAGAATTTGCAGCAATAGAAGCATTTGAACTTTTGGGTGAAGAATTAGCAGATTCACGTTCAATGCATTTCAAACATGGTGGAATTAATTCACCGTGAGCATAACTGATCTGTTGAGCAAGCAATGAATCATTTTCCTTCTAAAGATCTTCATAACTCACCCTTAGCTTCTCAAGATCTTGCTTTCTTTGAAGAAATTCATAAGAAAGCTTCTCGTGATCGGTAAGAGAGTGTTATGATGACTTTGAAGGTTATCAAACTTAGGCTGTAGTCACTGGAGATTATCAGTCGATCCATTTCCTCACCCAATAGGTCATCTCTTTTGTTTAGCAAATTTTGAACCTTTTCAAAAGCCTTTTTTTGTTTGACGGCAATCTTAGCAAGTTTGGAGTAGCTAGGTTTGAGATTTTCATCAGATTCATCCTCACTTGATTCAGAGGAGGGATATTTGAGTACCTTGGCACCTTTTGCCATGAAGCAATAGGTGGGAGTGCGGTCATCGTTGTTGTCGTCAGCAGTGTTGGGGAAGCCACTTTCCTCAGTGTTGAAGATGGACTTGCGGACGAAAGCAATAGTGAGAGCTAGGCTCGCCATACCAGAGTCGGACTCCTCATAATACTCCCCTTCCTCATTTTTCTCAGATTCAGCTTCAGGGCCCATTTCCTTGCCAATGAATACTCGAGCCTTTTTGGAACTGCTCTTCTTGTGAGACGAAGACTTTGAAGATTTTGACGATGATGACTTTGAAGATTTCTTCTTCTTCAAATCGTCTGAACTATCATCCTTGTACTTCTTCTTCTTTGATTCCTTTGCCCACTGAGGACAATCATTTATGTAGTGGCCAGGTTTCTTACATTTGTGGCAAGTCCTCTTCTTGTAATCACGAGATGAGGAATCTGATCTTATGTCATCACTTCTTGAAGATTTTCCAAAGCAACCACATCTTGAGAACTTCTGAAATTTTCTCACGAGCACTTCTAGCTCCTGGCTTAGTTCTTCAAGATCACCAAGGCTACTATCAGAATCTTCTCCTTCAGATGAGGAAACTGCCTTGGCCTTCAGTGCATGTGATCTTCCATAGCTAGGCCCGTAGAGATCTCTCTTCTCAGCTTGTTGGAATTCCTGAGTGTTCAGCCTCCCAAGGATATCAGCAGGATCTATTGACTTTTAGTCTCCACGTTCTTGAATCATCAGTGCCAGTGTATCGAATGAGGAATCAAGTGATCTCAGCAATTTATTCACCACCTCATTGTCGGTGATGTTAGTGGCAGCAAGTGCTTGAAGCTCATTTGAGATGTCAGTGAGGCGATCAAAGGTTTGTTGAACATTTTCGTTGTCGAGTCTTTTGAAGCGGTTGAAGAGTTTGCGAAGAACATCAACTCGAGAGTCACATTGAGTTGAGACTCCATCGTTGACCTTGGACAGCCTATCCTAGGTAAGCTTTGTTGTCTCCAAAGCACTCACTCTGCCGTACTGTCCTTTGCTCAGATGGCCACATATGATATTCTTCGCTTGAGAGTCGAGTTGCTTGAATCTCTTCACATCAGCAGCGTTCACGGAAGGAGTAATGGAGGGAACGCCATTTTCCACAACGTACCAGAGATCGTTGTCAATTGCCTCAAGATGCATGCGCATCTTATTCTTCCAGTAGGGTTAGTCCGTCCCATCGAAGGTAGGACACCCAGCCGAGACCTTTATCATGCTTGCAGTCGACATAACTAAATCTCCAAGTGGTTAAACCAAAATAACTCAGAACAAGGAAGTACCTTGCTCTGATATCAATTGAAAGTGCATTATATCGACTAGAGGGGGTGAATAGGCGATTTTTATGAATTCATCACTGAGGAAATACTATGTGAGGAATTTCCTAAGAAACAAACTACAAGCAGTAGAAGGAGTACTCAGGTGCATGCATAGCAAAGCAGTAGCATAGTCATCATGATGAAATGAAACATACACAGAGCACATGTAGCATGAAAACAGGATAAGTAGGCTGAAGATTAGATGACTGAAGAATTAGGATTAAGGAAATTGATAAATTCTTCAGTCAAAGTATTCAAACAGTAACGATCAAGTTCATTAACACATGAATGAGGAAATGGAAGAGTTGAGGAAATAGAACCAGTAGCTCGGTGAAGACAATGATTCAGTAGACCAGTTCCAACTGCAGTGACAGTTGTACGTCTGGTTGGAGCGGCTAGGTATTTAAACCTGAGGACACACAGTCCCAGACACACAGTCCTCACCATATTCTCCTTGAGCTAAAGTCACACAGACCTCGCCCAATAACTCATGGTAAGTCTTCAGGTAACTTCCAAACCTTCACAGACTCGGTCACTTGGCGATCCACAATTCCTCTCGGATGCTCTAGTCCATGACGCCTAATTGTTTGGAGGATGCACAGTCCTCAAAGGTAACAAGCGTTGGTTCCACATAGGACCAATCTCTTTAGTGATGCTCAATCACTTTGGGTTGTAGGTATTTGGGTTTGGGTTTTCCTCACTGATGGTTTTCGCTCAAAGTCCTTTGAGGATGGGATGCTCTCAATGAAAAGTGTCAGTTTCTTTCGGAGCAGCCAAACCAGCTAGTGGTTGTAGGGGGGCAGCTATTTATAGCCGTGGGGCAGCCCGACATGATAAGACATAAATGCCCTTCAATGATATGACCGTTAGGTGGATAGGATATTTTTGGACAGCTGGCGCATAGCACAGCAATAGGCGGAAATTTGAGCTCTCAAATTCCTCAGGGCTATCATGTTCCTCACTTGTAGGCAATCCGCACTGGCAAATTCCTAACTCCTCAGTCAGAACAAATTTCTCAAAGAATAGAAGATCTTCATCTCTATCACTGAAGAAATTGACTGATCTGTATGAGATTTCCAATGGCTTCACTCAAAAGGATTGGGTATGTGTAGGATTTTGAGATGAGCATCACTTGGAAAGTGTTTCCTTAGTTTTCTCGACCCCCTTTAACAGTACAGTGTTTCCTATGACTCAAGAAAGAGAAAATGAAACTACGAAAACAAAAGTCTTCACGCTTCATAATCCTCGCATTAATATAGAAGTCTTCAAGGTCACACAATTTCCTCATTTTCAAAGTCTTCAAGAAAACCAAAGTCTTCAAATGAAGACATTAATTTTTAGGGGTCGACTTTCTTCGTAAATATCAAACTCCTCATAGACTTATAGAACATGTGTACACTCACAAACACATTAGTCCCTTAACCTATAAGTCTTCAATACACCAAAATCACTAAGGGGCACTAGATGCACTCACAAATACGAAAGAAGAATTAAGATAAAATCTAACCATAGCATTAAACATATGGATCAAAATCTGCGCCTTACGGAATAGCGCATAAACTAGGGTCTAAGCTTCTATCACTCTAGCAACCCATCATCTAATAACTACTCCACAATGCATTCCCTTAGGCCCAAAGATGGTGAAGCGTCAAGTAGTCAGCGTTCACATAACACCACTAAGGGAATCAACAACATACATATCATCAAAATATCGAACGAATTCCAAATTCACATGATTACTTATGACAACACTTATCCCATGTCCTCAAGAACAAAAGTAACTACTCACAAAACATATTCATGTTCAAGATCAGAGGCGTATTGAATAGCATAATAGATCTGAACATAGGATCTTCCACCAAATAAACTAACTAGCATCAACTACAAAATGTAATCAACACTACTAGCAACCCACAGGTACCAATCTGAGGTATTGATACAAAGATTGAATACAAGAGATGAACTAGGGTTTGAGATGAGATGGTGTTGTTGAAGATGTTGATGAAGATTTGCCCTCCCATGATGAGAGGGTTGCTGGTGATGATGATGGCTTCAATTTCCCCCTCCCGGAGGGAAGTATCCCCATCGGATCTCTCCACGAGAGAGCAAAAGTGCTCCTACCCAAGTTCCGCCTCAAGATGGCAGCGCTCCGTCCCAAAAGTCCTCCCCTTATTTTTTTTCTAGGGCAAATGGGCTTATATACCAGAAGATGGGCACTGGAGGCTGGCCAGGGGCCCCACTACCCACCAGGCGCGCCAGAGGGGGTAGGCACGCCCTTGTGCTTAGTGGGCACCTAGGTGGCCCCTTTGTACTTCTTTTCTCCAATAATTTTTATATATTCCAAAATAAATCTCCGTAAAATTTCAGCTCATTTGGAGATGTGTATAATAGGTATCTCTAGCATAGCTTTTTCAGATCTAGAATTCCAGCTGTGGGTAATCTCCCTCTTTGTGTAAATCTTGCATATTATGAGAGAAAAGGCATTAAAGTTACTCCACAAAGTGTTATATTAATCAAAAATAATATAAATAAAAGTAGGAAAACATGATGTAGAATGGACATATCAATGATTGCTCCTCCATGGACGGCGGTGGCATGCTAGAAGAATGCTAAGGAGGTGGAGGGGCGCCGCCGCAGCCGCAACAATGACCTTTGCCGCCACACCGCCGCGTGGCTTAGGCGGGGCCTTGGTCTTCGGTGGCACCACATGCTTTTTGGGAATATGCCCTAGAGGCAATTATAAAATGGTTATTATTATATTTCCTTGTTCATGATTATTGTCTAGTGTTCATGTTATAACTGTATTAACTGGAAACCGCAATACATGTGTGAATACATAGACCACAACATGTCCCTAGTGAGCCTCTAGTTGACTAGCTCGTTGATCAATAGATGGTTATGGTTTCCTGGCCATGGACATTGGATGTCATTAGCATAGCACAAGATCGTGTAGTTCGTTTGCTAAGAGCTTTTCCAATGTCAAGTATCATTTCCTTAGACCATGAGATTGTACAACTCCTGGATACTGTAGGAATGCTTTAGGTGTACCAAACGTCACAATGTAACTAGGTGGCTATAAAGGTGCACTACAAGTATCTCCGAAAGGTCTGTTGGGTTGGCACGAATCTAGACTGGGATTTGTCACTCCGTATGACGGAGAGGTATCTCTGGGCCCACTCGGTAATGCATCATCATAATGAGCTCAATGTGACTAAGCAGTTAGTCACGGATCATGCATCACGGAACGAGTAAAGTGACTTGCCGGTAACGAGATTGAACGAGGTATTGGGATACCGACAATCGAATCTCAGGCAAGTAACATACCGATTGACAAAGGGAATTGTGTACGAGATTAATTGAATCGCCGACATCATGGTTCATCCGATGAGATCATCATGGAACATGTGGGAGCCAACATGGGTATCCAGATCCCGCTATTGGTTATTGGACGGAGAACGTCTCGGTCATGTCTGCATGGTTCCCGAACCCGTAGGGTCTACACACTTAAGGTTCGGTGACGCTAGAGTTGTTATGGGAAATTGTATGTGGTTACCGAAGGTTCTTCGGAGTCCCGGATGAGATCTCGGACGTCATGAGGAGTTCCGGAATGGTCTGGAGGTGAAGATTTATATATGGAAGTCCAGTTTCATTCGCCGGAATGGTTTCGGGGGTTATCGGTATTGTACCTGGACGACCGAAAGGTGTCCGGAGGTCCACCGGGTGGGGCCACCTATCCCTGGGACTTAATGGGCTGAATATGGGAGGGAAACAGCCCCCTAGTGAGCTGGTGCGCCCCCCCCCCCCAAGGGCCCAAGACGCCTAGGGTTGGAAACCCTAGGGGAGGGGGCGCCTCTGCCTTGCTTGGGGAGCAAGTCTCCCCCTCCTGGCCGCCGCCCCTCCCCTATAGATGGGATCTAGAGGGGCCAGCCCCCTCTCCCCTTCACCCTATAAATAGAGGGAGGTTGGGAGGGCTGCACCACCCCTTCCCTAGCGCAGGCCCTCGCTCCTCCAACTCTTCCTCCTCCTCTGTAGTGCTTGGCGAAGCCCTGCAGGAATACCACAAGCTCCACCACCATGTCATCGTGCTGCTGGAGCTCTCCCTCAACTTCTCATCTCCCCTTGCTGGATCTAGAAGGAGGAGACGTCCCCGGGTTGTACGTGTGTTGAACGCGGAGGCAGGTTCCACCGACTGACATGCACTTGTTGCATAAGGTGGATACCGGGTGCCAGTCTCTCCCACTTTAGTCGGACCGGATTCGATGAAAAGGGTCCTTATGAAGGGTACATAGCAATTGGCATATCGTTGTTGTGGCTTTTGCGTAGGTAAGAAACGTTCTTGCTAGAAACCCATAGCAGCCACGTAAAACATGCAACAACAATTAGAGGACGTCTAACTTGTTTTTGCAGGGTATGCTATGTGATGTGATATGGACAAAAGGATGTGATGAATGATATATGTGATGTATGAGAACGATCATGTTCTTCTAATAGGAATCACGACTTGCATGTCGATGAGTATGACAACCGGCAGGAGCCATAGGAGTTGTCTTAATTTATTGTATGACCTGCGTGTCATTAAAAACGCCATGTAATTACTTTACTTTATTGCTAACTGTTAGCCATAGTAGTAGAAGTAATAGTTGGCGAGACAACTTCATGAAGACACGATGATGGAGATCATGGTGTCATGCCGGTGATGAAGGTGATCATGCCGCGCCTCAAAGACTAAGAGCGAAGGCACAAGATGATATTGGCCATATCATGTCACTTTATGATTTGCATGTGATGTTTGTCATGTTTACATCTTATTTTCTTAGCACGACGGTAGCATAAATAAGATGATCCCTCACTAAAAAAATTCAAGAAAGTGTTCCCCCTAACTGTGCACCATTGCGAAAGTTCATTGTTTCGAAGCACCACGTGATGATCGGGTGTGATAGATTCTAACGTTCGCATACAACGGGTGTAAGCCAGATTTACACCTGCAAAACACTTAGGTTGACTTGACGAGCCTAGCATGTACAGACATGGGCTCGAAACACAAGAGACTGAAAGGTCAAACATGACTCGTATAGTAGATACGATCAACATGAAGATGTTCACCGATGATGACTAGTCCGTCTCACGTGATGATCGGACACGACCTAGTTGACTCAGATCATGTATCACCTAGATGACTAGAGAGATGTCTATCTGAGTGGGAGTCCATTAAATAATTTGATTATATGAACTTAATTATCATGAACATAGTCAAAAGGTCTTTGCAAAATTATGTCGTAGCTCACGCTTTGGTTCTACTGTTTTAGATATGTTCCTAGAGAAAATTTATGAGAGTTGACAGTAGCAATTATGTGGACTAGGTCCGTAAACTGAGGATTATCCTCATTGCTGCGCAGAAGGATTATGTCCTTAATGCACCGCTCAGTGTGCTGAACCTCGAGCATCGTTTGTGGATGTTGTGAACATCTGACATACACGTTTTGATGACTACGTGATAGTTTAGTGAGTAATTCTAAACGGTTTAGAATTGAGGCACCAAAGACGTTTTTGAAACATCGCAGAACATATGAGATGTTACAAGGACTGAAATTGGATTTTCACGCTAGTGCCCACGTCAAGAGGTATGAGACCTCTGACAAGTTTCTTAAGCCTGCAAACTAAAAGAGAAAAGCTCAATCATTGAGCATGTGCTCAAATTGTCTGAGTACTACAATCGCTTGAATCGAGTGGGAGTTAATCTTCCAGATGAGATAGTGATGGTTCTCCAAAGTCATTGCCACCAAGCTACTAGAGCTTCATGATGAACTATAACATATCAGGGATATATATGATGATCCTTGAGCTATTCGCGATGTTTAACACCGCGAAAGTAGAAATCAAATAGGAGCATCAATTGTTGATGGTTAGTAAAACCACTAGTTTCAATAAGGGCAAGGGCAAGAAGGGATACTTCATGAAACGGCAAATCAGTTGTTGCTCTAGTGAAGAAACCCAAGGTTAAACCCAAACCCGAGACTAAGTGCTTCTGTAATGAGGGGAACGGTCACTGAAGCATAACTACCCTAGATACTTGGTAGATGAGAAGGCTGGCAAGGTCGACAGAAGTATATTGGATATATGTTATATTAATGTGTACTTTACTAGTACTCCTCATAGCAACAGGGTATTAGATACCGGTTCGGTTGCTAAGTGTTAGTAACTCAAAATAAAAGGCTACGGAATAAACGAAGACTAGCCAAAGGTGAGATGATGATAAGTGTTGGAAGTGTTTCCAAGGTTGATGTGATCAAACATCGTACGCTCCCTCTACCATCGGGATTGGTGCTAAACCTAAATAATTGTTATTTGGTGTTTTCGTTGAGCATAGACATGATTGGATTATGTTTATCGCAATACGGTTATTCATTTAAGGAGAATAATGGTTACTCTGTTTATTTGAATAATACCTTCAATGGTCTTGCACCTAAAATGAATGGTTTATTAAATCTCGATCGTAGTGATACACATGTTCATACCAAAATATATAAGATAGTAATGATAGTAGCACATACTTGTGGCACTGCCATTTGAGTCATATTGGTATAAAATGCATGAAGAAGCTCCATGTTGATGGATCTTTGGACTCACTCGTTTTTGAAAAGATTGAGACATGCAAACCATGTCTATTGGTGTATACGCATGAAGAAACTCCATGCAGATGGATCGTTTGGACTCACTTGATTTTGAATCACTTGAGACATGCAAATTGTTGAGGAACGTAGTAATTTCAAAAAAATTACTATGCACACGCAAGATCATGGTGATGCATAGCAACGAGAGGGGAGAATGTGTCCACGTACCCTCGTAGACCGAAAGCGGAAGCGTTAGAACAACGCGGTTGATGTAGTCATACGTCTTCACGGCCCGACCGATCAAGCACCAAAACTACAACACCTCCGAGTTCTAGCACACGTGCAACTCGATGACGTCCCTCGAACTCCGATCCAGCCGAGTGTCGAGGGAGAGTTCCGTCAGCACAACGGCGTGGTGACGATCTTGATGTTCTACCGTCGCAGGGCTTCGCCTAAGCACCGCTACAATATTATCGAGGAGGACTATGGTGGAGGGGGCACCACACACGGCTAAGAGATCAAGAGATCAATTGTTGTCTATGGGGTGCCCCCCTCCCCATATATAAAGGAGTGGAGGAGGGGCCGGCCAAGGGGGGTGGCGCGCCCTAGGGGGGGAGTCCAACTCCCACCGGGAGTAGGACTCCCCCCTTTCCTATTAGGAGAGGAAGAGGGAAGGAAGAGGAAGGAGGGAGGAAGGAAAGGGGGGCCGGCCCCCCTCCCAATTCGGATTGGGCTTGGGGGGCACGCCCCCTCCCTTTCTCCTTTCCCCTCCTTTCCACTAAGGCCCAATAAGGCCCATATACCTCCCGGGGGGTTCCGATAACCTCCCGGAGCTCCGGTATTGTCCCAATCTCACCCGGAACCTTTCCGGTGTCCAAATATAGTCGTCCAATATATCGATCTTTATGTCTCGACCATTTCGAGACTCCTCGTCATGTCCGTGATCACATCCGGGACTCCGAACAACCTTCGGTACATCAAAACTCATAAACTCATAATATAACTGTCATCGAAACCTTAAGCGTGTGGACCCTACGGGTTCGAGAACTATGTAGACATGACCGAGACACGTTTCCGGTCAATAACCAATAGCGGAACCTGGATGCTCATATTGGCTCCTACATATTCTACGAAGATCTTTATCGGTCAAACCGCATAACAACATACGTTGTTCCCTTTGTCATCGGTATGTTACTTGCCCGAGATTCGATCGTCGGTATCTCAATACCTAGTTCAATCTCGTTACCGGCAAGTCTCTTTACTCGTTATGTAATGCATCATTCCGTAACTAACTCATTAGTTACATTGCTTGCAAGGCTTATAGTGATGTGCATTACCGAGAGGGCCCAGAGATACCTCTCCGACAATCGGAGTGACAAAACCTAATCTCGAAATACGCCAACTCAACATGTACCTTTGGAGACACCTGTAGAGCTCCTTTATAATCACCCAGTTACGTTGTGACGTTTGGTAGCACACAAAGTGTTCCTCCGGTAAACGGGAGTTGCATAATCTCATAGTTGTAGGAACATGTATAAGTCATGAAGAAAGCAATAGCAACATACTAAACGATCAAGTGCTAAGCTAACGGAATGGGTCATGTCAATCACATCATTCTCCTAATGATGTGATCCCGTTAATCAAATGACAACTCATGTCTATGGTTAGGAAACATAACCATCTTTGATTAATGAGCTAGTCAAGTAGAGGCATACTAGTGACATTAAGTTTGTCTATGTATTCACACATGTATCATGTTTCCGGTTAATACAATTCTAGCATGAATAATAAACATTTATCATGATATAAGGAAATAAATAATAACTTTATTATTGCCTCTAGGGCATATTTCCTTCAGTCTCCCACTTGCACTAGAGTCAATAATCTAGATTACACAGTAATGATTCTAACACCCATGGAGCCTTGGTGTTGATCATGTTTTGCTCGTGGAAGAGGCTTAGTCAACGGGTCTGCAACATTCAGATCCGTATGTATCTTGCAAATCTCTATGTCTCCCACCTGGACTTGGTCCCGGATGGAATTGAAGCGTCTCTTGATGTGCTTGGTCCTCTTGTGAAATCTGGATTCCTTTGCCAAGGCAATTGCACCAGTATTGTCACAGAAGATCTTCATTGGTCCCGATGCACTAGGTATGACACCTAGATCGGAAATGAACTCCTTCATCCAGACTCCTTCATTTTCTGCTTCCGAAGCAGCTATGTACTCCGCTTCGCATGTAGATCCCGCCATGACGCTTTGTTTAGAACTGCACCAACTGACAGCTCCACCGTTCAATATAAACACGTATCCGGTTTGCGATTTAGAATCGTCCGGATCAGTGTCAAAGCTTGCATCGACGTAACCATTTACGACTAGCTCTTTGTCACCTCCATAAACGAGAAACATATCCTTAGTCCTTTTCAGGTATTTTAGGATATTCTTGACCGCTGTCCAGTGATCCACTCCTGGATTACTTTGGTACCTCCCTGCTAAACTTATTGCTAAGCATACGTCAGGTCTGGTACACAGCATTGCATACATGATAGAGCCTATGGCTGAAGCATAGGGAACATCTTTCATTTTCTCTCTATCTTCTGCTGTGGTCGGGCATTGAGTCTGACTCAACTTCACACCTTGTAATACAGGCAAGAACCCTTTCTTTGCCTGATCCATTTTGAACTTTTTCAAAACTTTATCAAGGTATGTGCTTTGTGAAAGTCCAATTAAGCGTTTTGATCTATCTCTATAGATCTTGATGCCCAATATATAAGCAGCTTCACCGAGGTCTTTCATCGAAAAACTTTTATTCAAGTATCCCTTTATGCTATCCAGAAATTCTATATCATTTCCAATTAACAATATGTCATCTACATATAATATCAGAAATGCTACAGAGCTCCCACTCACTTTCTTGTAAATACAGGCTTCTCCAAAAGTCTGTATAAAACCATATGCTTTGATCACACTATCAAAGCGTTTATTCCAACTCCGAGAGGCTTGCACCAGTCCATAAATGGATCGCTGGAGCTTGCACACTTTGTTAGCACCTTTTGGATCGACAAAACCTTCTGGTTGCATCATATACAACTCTTCTTCCAGAAATCCATTCAGGAATGCAGTTTTGACATCCATTTGCCATATTTCATAATCATAAAATGCGGCAATTGCTAACATGATTCGGACAGACTTAAGCATCGCTACGGGTGAGAAAGTCTCATCGTAGTCAACCCCTTGAACTTGTCGAAAACCTTTCGCAACAAGTCGAGCTTTGTAGACAGTTACATTACCATCAGCGTCAGTCTTCTTCTTGAAGATCCATTTATTCTCGATGGCTTGCCGATCATCGGGCAAGTCAACCAAAGTCCATACTTTGTTCTCATACATGGATCCCATCTCAGATTTCATGGCCTCAAGCCATTTTGCGGAATCTGGGCTCATCATCGCTTCCTCATAGTTCGTAGGTTCACCATGGTCAAGTAACATGACTTCCAGAATAGGATTACCATACCACTCTGGTGCGGATCTTACTCTGGTTGACCTACGAGGTTTGGTAGTAACTTGATCTGAAGTTTCATGATCAATATCATTAGCTTCCTCACTGATTGGTGTAGTTGTCACAGGAACCGGTTCTGTGATGAACTACTTTCCAATAAGGGAGCAGGTACAGTTACCTCATCAAGTTCTACTTTCCTCCCACTCACTTCTTTCGAGAGAAACTCCTTTTCTAGAAAGGATCTGAATTTAGCAACAAAAGTCTTGCCTTCAGATCTGTGATAGAAGGTGTACCCAATAGTCTCTTTTGGGTATCCTATGAAGACACATTTCTCCGATTTGGGTTCGAGCTTATCTGGTTGAAGTTTCTTCACATAAGCATCGCAGACCCAAACTTTAAGAAACGACAACTTTGGTTTCTTGCCAAACCACAGTTCATAAGGCGTCGTCTCAACGGATTTTGATGGTGCCCTATTTAACGTGAATGCAGCCGTCTCTAAAGCATAACCCCAAAACGATAGCGGTAAATCAGTAAGAGACATCATAGATCGCACCATATCTAGTAAAGTATGATTACAACGTTCGGACACACCATTTCGTTGTGGTGTTCCGGGTGGCATGAGTTGCGAAACTATTCCGCATTGTTTCAAATGTAAACCAAACTCGTAACTCAAATATTCTCCTCCACGATCAGATCATAGAAACTTTATTTTCTTGTTACGATGATTTTCCACTTCACTCTGAAATTCTTTGAACTTTTCAAATGTTTCATACTTGTGTTTCATTAAGTAGATATACCCATATCTGCTCAAATCATTTGTGAAGGTGAGAAAATAACGATAACCGCTGCGAGCCTCAATATTCATTGGACCACACACATCAGTATATATGATTTCCATCAAATCAGTTGCTCGCTCCATAGTTCCGGAGAACGGCATTTTAGTCATCTTGCCCATGAGGCACGGTTCGCAAGTACCAAGTGATTCATAATCAAGTGATTCCAGAAGTCCATCAGTATGGAATTTCTTCATGCTCTTTACACCAATATGACCCAAACGGCAGTGCCACAAATAAATTGCACTATCATTATCAACTCTGCATCTTTTGGCTACAACATTATGAATATGTGTATCACTACTATCAAGATTTAATAAAAATTGACCACTCTTCGAGGGTGCATGACCATAAAAGGTATTACTCATATAAATACAACAACCATTATTCTCTGATTTAAATGAATAACCATCTCGCATCAAACAAGATCCAGATATAATGTTCATGCTCAACGCTGGCACCAAATAACAATTATTCAGGTCTAAAACTAATCCCGAAGGTAGATGTAGAGGTAGCGTGCCGACCGCGATCACATCGACTTTGGAACCATTTCCCATGCGCATCGTCACCTCGTCCTTAGCCAATCTTCGCTTAATCCGTAGTCCCTGTTTCGAGTTGCAAATATTAGCAACAGAACCAGTATCAAATACCCAGGTGCTACTGCGAGCATTAGTAAGGTACACATCAATAACATGTATATCACATATACCTTTGTTCACCTTGCCATCCTTCTTATCCGCCAAATACTTGGGGCAGTTCCGCTTCCAGTGACCAGTCTGCTTGCAGTAGAAGCACTCAGTCTCAGGCTTAGGTCCAGATTTGGGTTTCTTCTCTTGAGCAGCAACTTGTTTGCTGTTCTTCTTGAAGTTCCCCTTCTTCTTCCCTTTACCCTTTTTCTTGAAACTGGTGGTCTTATTGACCATCAACACTTGATGCTCCTTCTTGATTTCTACCTCCGCAGCCTTTAGCATTGCGAAGAGCTCGGGAATAGTCTTGTCCATCCCTTGCATATTATAGTTCATCACGAAGCTCTTGTAGCTTGGTGGCAGTGATTGAAGAATTCTGTCAATGACACTATCATCAGGAAGATTAACTCCCAGTTGAATCAAGTGATTATTATACCCAGACATTTTGAGTATATGTTCACTGACAGAACTATTCTCCTCCATCTTGCAGCTATAGAACTTATTGGAGACTTCATATCTCTCAATCCGGGCATTTGCTTGAAATATTAACTTCAACTCCTGGAACATCTCATATGCTCCATGACGTTCAAAACGTCGTTGAAGTCCCGGTTCTAAGCCGTAAAGCATGGCACACTGAACTATCGAGTAGTCATCAGCTTTGCTCTGCCAGACGTTCTTAACGTCGTCAGTTGCATCTGCAGCAGGCCTGGCACCCAGCGGTGCTTCCAGGATGTAATTCTTCTGTGCAGCAATGAGGATAATCCTCAAGTTACGGACCCAGTCCGTGTAATTGCTACCATCATCTTTCAACTTAGCTTTCTCAAGGAACGCATTAAAATTCAACGGAACAACAGCACGAGCCATCTATCTACAACAAACATAGACAAGCAAAATACTATCAGGTACTAAGTTCATGATAAATTTAAGTTCAATTAATCATATTACTAAAGAACTCCCACTTAGACAGACATCTCTCTAGTCATCTAAGTGATCACGTGATCCAAATCAACTAAACCATGTCCGATCATCACGTGAGATGGAGTAGTTTTTAATGGTGAACATCACTATGTTGATCATATCTACTATATGATTCACGTTCGACCTTTCGGTCTCCGTGTTCCGAGGCCATATCTGTATATGCTAGGCTCGTCAAGTTTAACCTGAGTATTCCGCGTGTGCAACTATTTTGCACTCGTTGTATTTGAACGTAGAGCCTATCACACCCGATCATCACGTGGTGTCTCAGCACGAAGAACTTTCGCAACGGTGCATACTCAGGGAGAACACTTCTTGATAATTAGTGAGAGATCATCTTAAAATGCTACCGTCAATCAAAGCAAGATAAGATGCATAAAGGATAAACATCACATGCAATGAATATAAGTGATATGATATGGCCATCATCATCTTGTGCTTGTGATCTCCATCTCCAAAGCACCGTCGTGATCACCATCGTCATCGGCATGACACCTTGATCTCCATCGTAGCATCATTGTCGTTTTGCCATCTATTGCTTCTACGACTATCGCTACCGCTTAGTGATAAAGTAAAGCAATTACAGGGCGCTTGCATTTCATACAATAAAGCGACAACCATATGGCTCCTGCCAGTTGCCGATAACTCGGTTACAAAACATGATCATCTCATACAATAAAATATAGCATCACATCTTGACCATATCACATCACAACATGCCCTGCAAAAACAAGTTAGACGTCCTCTACTTTGTTGTTGCAAATTTTACGTGGCTGCTACGGGCTGAGCAAGAATTGTTCTTACCTACGCATCAAAACCACAACAATAGTTCATCAAGTTAGTGTTGTTTTAACCTTCGCAAGGACCGGGCGTAGCCACACTCGGTTCAACTAAAGTTGGAGAAATTGACACCCGCCAGCCACCTGTGTGCAAAGCACGTCGGTAGAACCAGTCTCACGTAAGCGTACGCGTAATGTCGGTCCGGGCCGCTTCATCCAACAATATCGCTGAACCAAAGTATGACATGCTGGTAAGAAGTATGACTTGTATCTCCCACAACTCACTAGTGTTCTACTCGTGCATATAACATCTACGCATAAAACCTGGCTCTGATACCACTGTTGGGGAACGTAGTAATTTCATAAAAAATCCTACGGACACGCAAGATCATGGTGATGCATAGCAACGAGAGGGGAGAGTGTGTCCACATACCCTCGTAGACCAAAAGCGGAAGCGTTAGAACAACGCAGTTGATGTAGTCGTACGTCTTCACGGCCCGACCGACCAAGCACCGAAACTACGGCACCTCCGAGTTCTAGCACACGTTCAGCTCGATGACGTCCCTCGAACTCCGATCCTGTCGAGTGTCAAGGGAGAGTTCCGTCAGCATGACAGCATGGTGGCGATCTTGATGTTCTACCATCGCACAACTTCTCCTAAGCACTGCTACAATATTAGCGAGGAGGACTATGGTGGAGGGGGGCACCGCACACGGCTAAGAGATCAAGAGATCAATTGTTGTCTATGGGGTGCCCCCCTCCCCGTATATAAAGGAGTGTAGGAGAGGGCCGGCTAAGGGGGGTGGCACACCCTAGGGGGGTGTCCAACTCCCACCGGGAGTATAGGACTCCCCCTTTCCTATTAGGAGAGGGAGACGGAAGGAAGAGGAAGGAGGGAGGAAGGAAAGGGGGCCCGGCCCCCCTCCCAATTCGGATTGGGCTTGGGGGGCGCCCCCTCCCTTGCTCCTTTCCCCTCCTTTCCACTAAGGCCCAATAAGGCCCATATACCTCCCGGGGGGTTCCGATAACCTCCCGGAGCTCCGGTATTGTCCCAATCTCACCCGGAACCTTTCTGGTGTACAAATATAGTCGTCCAATATATCGATCTTTATGTCTCAACCATTTCGAGACTCCTTGTCATGTCCGTGATCACATCCGGGACTCCGAACAACCTTTGGTACATCAAAACTCGTAAACTCATAATATAACTGTCATCGAAACCTTAAGCGTGCGGACCCTACGGGTTCGAGAACTATGTAGACATGACTGAGACACGTTTCTGGTCAATAACCAATAGCGGAACCTGGATGCTCATATTGGCTCCTACATATTCTATGAAGATCTTTATCGGTCAAACCGCATAACAACATATGTTGTTCCCTTTGTCATCGGTATGTTACTTGCCCGAGATTCGATCGTCGGTATCTCAATACCTAGTTCAATCTCGTTACCGGCAAGTCTCTTTACTCGTTATGTAATGCATCATTCCATAAGTAACTCATTAGTTACATTGCTTGCAAGGCTTATAGTGATGTGCATTACCGAGAGGGCCCAGAGATACGTCTCCGACAATCGGAGTGACAAAACCTAATCTCGAAATACGCCAACTCAACATGTACCTTTGGAGACACCTGTAGAGTTCCTTTATAATCACCCAGTTACGTTGTGATGTTTGGTAGCACACAAAGTGTTCCTCCGATAAACGGGAGTTGCATAATCTCATAGTTGTAGGAACATGTATAAGTCATGAAGAGAGCAATAGCAACATACTAAACAATCAAGTGCTAAGCTAACGGAATGGGTCAAGTCAATCACATCATTCTACTAATGATGTGATCCCGTTAATCAAATGACAACTCATGTCTATGGTTAGGAAACATAACCATCTTTGATTGATGAGCTAGTCAAGTAGAGGCATACTAGTGACATTAAGTTTGTTTATGTATTCACACCTGTATCATGTTTCTGGTTAATACAATTCTAGCATGAATAATAAACATTTATCATGATATAAGGAAATAAATAATAACTTTATTATTGCCTCTAGGGCATATTTCCTTCACAAATCATACCACATGGGCAAGATGACTGAAAGACCTCGTTTTTAGTGAGATGGAATAAGAGAGCAACTTGTTGGAAGTAGTACATTTGATGTGTGCAATCCAATGAGTGCTGAGGCACGCAGTGAATATCGTTATGCTCTTACTTCATAGATGATTTGAGTATATTCTAAGTATATTTACTTGATGAAACACAAGCCTGAATTATTGAAAGGTTCAAGTAATATCAGAGTGACGTTGAAGATCGTCGTAACAAGAGGATAAAATGTCTATGATATGATCATAGAGATGAATATCTGAGTTACGAGTTTGGTACACAATTAAGACATTGTGGAAATTGTTTTACAGCTAATACCGCCTGGAACACCATAGCGTGATGGTGTGTCCAAAAATCATAACTGCACCCTATTGGATATGGTGTATACCATGATGTCTCTTATCGAATTACCACTATCGTTTACGGGTTAGGCATTAGAGATAACCGCATTCACTTTAAATAGGGCACCACGTAATTCCGTTGAGATGACACCGTATGAACTATGGTTTAGAGAAACCTAAGCTGTCATTCTTAAAAGTTTGGGGTTGTGTTGCTTATGTGGAAAAGTTTTAGCCTAATAAGCTCGAACCCAAAGCGGATAAATGCATCTTCATAGGACACCCAAGATAGTTGGGTATACCTCCTATTCCAGATCCAGAAGCAAAAGCGATTGTTTCTAGAAACGGGTCCTTTCTCGAGGAAAAGTTTCTCTTGAAAGAATTGAGTGGGAGGATGGTGGGGACTTGATGAGGTTATTGAACCATCACTTCAACTAGTGTGTAGTAGGGCACAGGAAGTTGTTCCTATGGCGCCTACACCAATTGAAGTGGAAGCTGATGATAGTGATCATGAAACTTTGTATCAAGTCACTACCAAACCTCGTAGGTCGACAAGGATGCGTACTACTTCAGAGTGGTACATAATCCTATCTTGGAGGTCATGTTTGTCACGTCCAATATGCGACCCTATCCTAAAGGAACTCGAAGGTCCCACCAAGGATAGAAGCGCATATTGGAGACGCTTTTGCAAGGTGGATATCATTACATAGTACCATTACCTAATAGTTGGGGATACATACAAGAGGCATACAATGCCACACGAATACAACATCATCGTACATAAGAGCAACATCCGACTATGGATGAAACACAAACAGAAACTCAAACGACATCCACCCTTCTAGCCCAGGCTGCCGACCTGGAACCTATCCCCTGATCGAAGAAGAAGCAGAAGAAGAACTCCAAAACAAGTAAACATCGCTCTCGCGTCATGATCATCGCATTACCTATAGCTGCAACTATTGTTGTAGTAATCTTTGAGCCACGAGGACTCATCAATCCCATTACCATGGGTATCAAGACTAGCAAAGCTTAATGGGTGTGGAAAGGATAAGTGGTAAGGTTGTAGCAAGCGATTAATCATGTATGGTGGCTAACTTACGAATACAAGAATGAGATGGGAAGCTACGCAAACAGTCACATACTAGTAATGATCAAGAAGTGATCCTGAACTACTTACGTTCAAACATAACACCGCCATTTTCTCTTCTCGGCCCACTTGAAAAGAGACCATCACGGTCACACACGCGGTTGGGTATTTTAATTTGAGTCTGCTGTCAAGTTCTCTACAACCGGATATTAACAAATTCCCATCTGCCACATAACCGCGAGCACGGCTTTCGAAAGTTTAAACCCTGCTGGGGTGTCCGAACTTAGCCCATCACAAGCTCACGATCCGCGGAGACAATCCTTCATCGTGGGACATCCGATTAGACTCGGGGTCCCGGTGCACAAGACATTTCGACAATGGTAAAACAAAAACCAGCAATACCTCCTGGTGTGCCGACAAATCCCAATAGGAGCCACACGTATCTCGTTCTCAGGGAACAAGGGATTGTCCAAACTTCCGGTAGGCCAAATCCAGAGTTGCCCCTGGCGGTTGACGGTTTGGACCAACACTCAGAGGAGCACTGGCCCGGGGGGTTTATTAAGAAACTAGGGGTCCGGAGAAAATCCCCTATTTAAATTTTAGCTGTCATTAGGCAAATGGGAAAACCAATGTTGGGCCTTGCTGGAAGAGTTTTATTTAAAGCGAACTGTCAAGAGGGTCCCATACCCCTCACCGTGTTAGGGACGCAAAATCAAGGAACATGGTTAGAGGCTGACATGGCAATTTGGGAGGCTTGATAAACAAGTGATAGGTAGCGCAGCATAGCAATAGAACGAAGCAACTAGCATAGCAATGATAGTAGTGAGATCCAGGATAACGGTCATCTTGCCTGAAATCCCGCTAGGAAGAAGAACGAGTCCATGAAGAAAACGAACGGACGAAGACGAACCAAGCGTAGACGAACGAATCCTCACGATTGCAACGAAACAGGAACTATCGAGAAGAAGCACAACCGGAAAGAAGCAAACAACATGTAAACACACAACACATAAACATGACATGATGCTCAACCAAGTATGATGCATGACAAGGATATATGATGCTACTCATGGCAATAGATAATGCATACAAGAACAACACATCAAAGCAAGTTTAAATGAGGCCGGAACAACATATAACAAATCCGATAAGTCCTCATATGCAAATTTCGAAATTGGTCTAGATCTGAATAAACCTTATGTTCAAGTTCTTAAACAGCAAATTCAGATGCACCAAGATGATCTACATGAAATTATAGTCAAGTTTCATATAAAGTTCATTCGGAGCTACGGCCTAGAAGATATGAGCAAAACAAGTTAAACATGGCATTGATGCAAAATGCATCCAAACATCAAGCAAACCCACTCAAAACAAGGATTCAACATGACATGGTGCAACTACATGCAATTCTAAGCAATCTTCATATAGAGCATGCTCAAAACGGTGCAACAGTGCAACACATACACTCCAAACAAGATAGAACAACAATCTGCCCAAAACAGCAGTACGCACTTTACAAACATCAAAACAACATGCTACAAGAATCATATCAACACAAACTTGAAATGCACTTCATGTACAGATAACATACTTCAAATATCATTAAGGTTCAGGTTCATAGGCATCAAGATTAAACCAATATGATCAATGCAATATGCAACTTTATAACATAGGGACATATACATGAGCAGGGTTAATATGATGGCAACTTGAGAGCAAGAAAGAGATAAGCTACAACAAGTTTATATCGCAACCAAGGGCATGGAATCAAAGTACACATAACAAAGAGCAAATAACCTCAAAGTATCATCTACATATGTCTCATGGATAAGTGGGAAACAACATGGCAAGATTGAATGTTGAAACAGTTTCAGCAAGTGTAAAAGAGAAACATTATCATAGCATGTTTGCAAGCATGGAACAGAGGCATATTACATCCAAAATTAGCAAACATGGCATGTGAACAAATTAATCATAGCATACTTCAAAACATGTAATTGGAGCATCTCCAGAATAGGCACAGATTAACTAATATCAAGCTCACAACATAGCATCATGAAGTTAACAGCAATCTGGAACAGTGTATAGGCATGTTCATGGCAATGAAAACATATGCTACCGGGAATATATTAGGCATCCAAAAGCATGGCATGATAGAGCATAAAATAGGCAACAAAACATGTCAACTAAGAATATCCAGATAAAGCATGGATTAAATGGTAGCATCAAGCAAACATGGCATCATGATATAGCAGTTTCAGCATTGACAGAAAGTTAACAGCAAGTAGCCCACTTCACAAGCTTGATTCACTCACTAAAGGGCTATAAAAATACATGGATTTCACCCCTGTAAAGATGGCATAATTTTGCTCCTAAACATGTAGACATCATGCTCATAGGATGCACACACAAAATGCAACAAAAATGACAAATCAGCAAGTTACAACAGTTTTCAGCAGTTAACAGCAACATGCACTTTTGCAACAGGGATTAATATGTCAAGATGCACCCTAACATGAATGCAACAGCACCAAAATGAAGAGCAGAACATGTGCATATCAAGATCATCACCATAGCATCAACAGAGACAAAGTTATAGCACTCACGAGATGCATAAATGATGTTAACAATCAGCAGATTTCAGCATTTCATATCACATAGCAGTTTTGCAATGAAGATTAAGACATCAAGGTGAACCCTAACATGGATGAAAACTACTCCATCACGAAGAGGACTCTGAGATGAACATTTTGACATATCATGCACGCAAAACGGAGTCACGAGCATCAAGTTATCACAAGTCAAACATGCACACATGAGATGATATTTCAGGGACTTGGCCGAATTTTCAGAAGAAAAAAATGTGAGCACTGGATAGTTATAACGTGCACTGGGCGGGGTTTAGGTGGGCTCACCCATGGGCTTCTTGGGCCGATGGATCTGAGCTAGGGCGAGGCTGACTGGGCCGGTCGGTGAGGTGGCTGGCCCACGGGTTGGGGGCGCGGACAACAAGAAGGGGAAGAAGGAATGTCTAAATTTGGAAGGGGGTTCTCCTTTTATAGGCAGGGTTAGGGTTTGGGGGATGATTTCGGGCATTGGATCACGATCCGATGGTCCAGAACGGAGGGGTGTCTAGGCAGTCCTAGGTGGGTTGTGTAGAGGGGCTAGGCTTTGAGGAGAGAAGAGATGTGCAGCCCGAGAAGGGTTTTCATAGACCGAAAACGTCCGATGAAGGTACCGGCAACGGTACCGCTATATGTTTAATGGTTGGGCTATCAAACGAGCTACGAATGCGACGAAACTTGACAGGCGGTCTACCTACACTATAATAAGACCGCACGCCAACTTTCAACCCATTCCAAGAACATTTTTATGCCACTTATTAAATAATATTTTGGAGGTGCTGCGGGCGCGTGCGAGTGTGGTTGGGCTTAGAACGGACAACAGAAAGAACTGGGAGGAGCCGGACGAATGCAAGTTTTGAAAAACATGTACATGATGACATGGCAAAATGCAACACGCAAGCAAATGACATGGCAACGACGGTGAATAATTGGAAGACACCTGGCGCATCGGTCTCGGGGCGTTATAATGTTGCTAGACAACAATGAAGCTACGAGCTATGGAGAAGCGATGGTGGGCCCGGATTCCGATGAATGGCTCGAAGCCATAAAATCCGAGAGAGGATCCATTTATGAAAAGAAAGTATAGACTTTGGAAGAACTACTTGATGGTTGTAAGGCTGTTGGGTACAGATGGATTTTAAAAGGAAGACGTATAATGATGGTAAGTGTCACCATTAAGAAAGCTCGACTTGTCGCTAAGATGTTTTCCGACAAGTTCAAGGAGTTGACTGCGATGAGACTTTCTCACTAGTAGCGATGCTAAGAGTTTGTTGGAATTATATTAGCAGTTACTGCATTATTTATGAAATCTTGCAGATGGGATGTCAAAACATTGTTTCCTCAACGATTTTCTTGAGGAAAGGTTGTATGTGATACAACCAGAAGGTTTTGTCAATCCTAAACGATGCTAACAAGTATGCAAAGCTCCAAGGATCCTTCTAAGGACTGGAGTAAGCATCTCGGAGTTGGAATATACGCTTTGATGAGATGATCAAAGATTTTGGGTTTATACAAAGTTTATGAGAAACTTGTATGTCCAAAGAAGTGAGTGAGAGCACTATAGAATTTCTGATGAATATATGTTGTTGACATATTGTTGATCGAAAATGAGGTAGAATTTCTGGAAAGCATATAGGTTTGTTTGAAAGGTGATTTTCAATGGAAAACCTGGATTAAGCTACTTGAACATTGAGCATCAAGATCTATAAGGATAGATCAAAAACATTTAATAGTACTTTCAAATGAACACATACCGTGACAAGATTTTGAAGGAGTTCAAAATAGATCGGCAAAGAAGGAGTTCTTGGCTGTGTTATAAGGTGTGAGTATTGAGTAAGACTCAAGATCTGACCACAGCAGAAGAGAGAGAAAGGACGAAGATCGTCCCCTATGCTTGAGACGTAGGGTCTACAGTATGCTATGTTGTGTACTGCACTTGAACTGTGCCTTGCCATGAGTCAGTCAAGGGGTACAAGAGTGATCCAGGAATGGATCACAGGACAGCAGTCAAACTTATCCTTAGTAACTAGTGGACTAAGGAATTTTCTCGATTATGGAGGTGGTAAAATAGTTCATCGTAAAGGGTGACGTCGATACAAACTTTGATACTAATCTGGATGACTATGAATAGTAAACCGGATTCATATAGTAGAACAATTATTTGGAATAGCTCCAAATAGCGTGTGGTATCTGCATCTACAAGATGACATAGAGATTTGTAAAGCACACACAGATCTGAAAGGTTCAGACCCGTTGACTAATAACCTCTCTCACAAGCGAGATATGATCAAACCCCATGGGTGTTGGATTCATTACAATCACATAGTGATGTGAACTAGATTATTAACTCTAGTGCAAGTGGGAGATTGTTGGGAATATGCCATAGAGGCAATAATGAAATGGTTATTATTATATTTCCTTGTTCAAGATAATTGTCTATTGTTCATGCTATAACTGTATTAACTGGAAACCGTAATACATGTGTGAATACATAGACCAGAACACGTCCCTAGTGAGCCTCTAGTTGACTAGCTCGTTGATCAATAGATGGTTATGGTTTCCTAACCATGGACATTGGATGTCATTGATAACGGGATCACATCATTAGGAGAATGATGTGATGGACAAGACCCAATCCTAAGCATAGCACAAGATCGTGTCACTACTAGGGAAAAGCCTATACACAGAATCTTATCAGCAGTGCGCTTCAAAATAACTCACTGCTGCTAACTAGCAGTAGCGCGCACAGACGAAACTTGCTGCTGAGACAAATATAGCAGTAGCGCGTCCTCCCAAAGACGCGCTGCTGCTATAATTCCTACGAGGCCGCCGCGAGGCTAGTTATAGCAGCAACGCGTTATAGCGATGCGCGCTGCTGCTACGTAGCATAGTAGCAGCGCATTTCTCAGATAAGCGCTACTGCTAAGTTTCCTACAAAAATTTAGTCCCACCTTGCTCCGTGAAGAGAGTTTCTACCACCTTAAATATGTTACTTCTAAAACTTTGACAAGCACTTGATCTTCATTGAACTCTATGTGTAGAATTTGTGGCTGCAATATGAGTCTTCACATGTTCCTAAACCGATGAGGACTCATATTGACAAATCAGATTGTACACAAAAAGATCGTTGATGATCAATGTATTTTTATATATTGAACAAAGTCTATTTTTACATGCTGACACGTAGCAGTAGCGCTTTATTGTGAAAGGCGCTGCTGCTAGATAGCTTAGCAGTAGCGTCTTTTCCTAAAGTGCGCTACTGCTAAGCCATTCATCTCCCCATCTCCTCCATTCCGATCCACTCACACACACAGCCACTCAATCCTCTCCGATCCGTCTGCGCCGCGCGCCGGTCCACCCCCGTCGCCCCTCCTCCGTCTGTGCCGCGCGCCGTCACCTCCTCCTCCTTGCTGGACTCAGTACCGGCCTCCTCCTCCGTCCTCCCTCTCCACTCGCCGCTAGCCGGCCCCTCCTCGCTCCGCCTTCCTCCTCCGTCCTCCCTCAACTGGCCACGCCGGCCAGCCCCTCCTCGCTCCGCCTTCCTCCTCCGTCCTCCCTCAACTGGCCGCGCCGGCCGGCCCCTCCTCGCTCCGCCTTCCTCCTCCATCCTACTCTCTTCTCCCTCCTCGAGTCGCCCCTCCTTCTCCCTCCTGCTCATATGCAACATTTTGATTTAGTTGATATAATTTAGTTGATTTAGTAGGCTAGTTGATTTAGTTGACTTAGAACATTTTGATTTAGTTGATATAATTTAGTTGATTTAGTAGGCTAGTTGATTTAGTTGACTTAGAACATTTTTATTTAGTTGATTTAGTAGGCTAATTCATTTAGTTAATTTAGTTGACTTAGAACATTTTGATTTAGTTGATTTAGTAGACTAGTTCATTTAGTTGATTTATAACATTTTGATTTAGTTGATTTATTAGGCTAGTTGATTTAGTTGATTTAGAACATTTTGATTTAATTGATTTAGTAGGCTAGTTGATTTAGTTGAGTTAGAACATTTTGATTTAGTTGATTTAGTAGGCTAGTTCATATGCAACATTTTGATTTAGTTGATATGATTTAGTTGATTTAGTAGGCTAGTTGATTTAGTTGACTTAGAACATTTTGATTTAGTTGATTTAGAAGGCTAGTTGATTTAGTTGACTTAGAACATTTTGATTTAGTTGATTTAGTAGGCTAGTTCATATGCAACATTTTGATTTAGTTGATATGATTTAGTTGATTTAGTAGGCTAGTTGATTTAGAGAACATTTTGATTTAGTTGATATGATTTAGTTGATTTAGTAGGCTAGTTGATTTAGTTCACTTAGAACATTTTGATTTAGTTGATCGTTAATCCTTTGCTCATATTACTTTGGGAAGAATGGCGCCACCACCACCACCACTATGTCGACTGTGCAAGTCAAGATGCGCCAGCAGCCTTGCAACTGGCAAGCTGTTCGGCATCTACTTCCAGCCGAGTTTTCGTCATGCAGCGGTAAGAAATTAGATGAAATGTAATAACTATTTTATTTTTAGTGTTGGCATTACTGCATTGTGTCATTTTGCTTATTTTACACAGATCGTCCCATGCAATGTGAGGTTGAAATTCAACAAGCTGACAGGAGACACTATGACATTTGAGGCTCCTGGGGGGCCGTACACTATGGAGGTCGAGAAAGGACGCAATATGTCGCAGATTGGAGGAGATGGATGGGCCCGTTTCGTCGCTCGCATGCATCTTACTGGTGGTGAGTTGATCAGCTTCAACTTCCGAGCAGAAAGACCCAAGCTAGCTGTCATTTATCTCAACCTGGTGGAAGATGATGAAGATGACGAAGATGATGAAGATGATGAAGATAATGAGGACCCACTCGATGAAGATGATGAGGACCCACTTCATGAAGCCATCGTAGCTCAAAGAACAAGGCTGAGTGAGGAGGAGGTGTCCAACCTGTGGGACATAATTCCGCCACATGCTGACTTTGTCGGGGTGCCATTCGTGACACGCTTGATAAATACCATGGTTGATCGACATGATATGGTATGTTATACTTACAAATGCAAATTAATAGTGTGAATTACTTAGTGTACAGTCCAATGATATGGTATGTTGTGTGGAATCTAGTCGATGATATGTTTTAGTGTAGAGTTCGATCACATGCTTATTAATTGATATGTTTTTCTTATTCAGAAATTGGCAAAGAGCATATCTGTGAGTTATGGTATCGAGCCTGATGAAGAAGGCTCAGCTGGACTACACCTTACTGCAAGGGGCTCCGTCACAACCTGTACTTACCGCGTGGACACGAACGGTCGCACACACTTAAACTCGGTTGGGTGGAAGAAATTCCTCGATGGCAAGAATCTTCGTGTTGGACAGGCCACCCTAATTACTATCAGGAACACCAACCGCCCAGGCTTGAGGATGATGATTGTCTTCGATATCATCTAGAACAACATATGTGTGTGTGGCTATATCATCTAGAACTACATATGTGTGTGTGGCTATATCATCTAGAACTACATATGTGTGTGTGGCTATATCATCTAGAACTACATATGGTGATCGTCGCCGATATCATCTAGAACTACATATGATGATGGCCGTTGATATGACCTTGTACTGCTTGAGGATGCATGTTGGCTATGCATGAAATTGTTATCTAGTACTCCCTTTGTTCCAAATTACTCGTCGTGGTTTGAACTAAAACCACGACGAGTAATTTGGAACGAAGGGAGTACTACCTAGTAATGGTTTATGAATTTGATATCTACTAGCAGTACCTAGTATCTAGTATCTAAAAGGAGAACTGAAAGGGAAAGGGGTAATGGAAAAATGATGAAAGATATAGCAGTAGCGAGGGATGGCGAAATTGCTACAGCTAGTTAATAGTAGCGCGTTCACAAAAAGCGCTGCTGATATCATCAACAGTAGTAGCGCGGGTTAGGGCCGCGCTACTACTATGAGTTAGCTATAGCGCCTTATTAGTAGAGCGGCCACCCGCGCTGCTGCTAGCCTCAAAACCCGCGCTACTACTAGGGTTTTCCCTAGTAGTGTGTAGTTCGTTTGCTAAGAGCTTTTCTAATGTCAAGTATCATTTCCTTAGACCATGAGATTGTGCAACTCCCGTATACCGTAGGAATAATTTGGGTGTACCAAACGTCACAATGTAACTGGGTTGCTATAAAGGTGCACTACAGGTATCTCCGAAAGTGTCTGTTGGGTTGGCACGAATCGAGACTGGGATTTGCCACTCCGTATGACGGAGAGGTATCTCTGGGCCCACTCGGTAATGCATCATCATAATGAGCTCAATGTGACTAAGCAGTTAGTCACGGGATCATGCATCACGGAATGACTAAAGTGACTTGCCGGTAACGAGATTGAACGAGGTATTGGGATACCGACGATTGAATCTAGGGCAAGTAACATACCGATTGACTAAGGGAATTATGTACGAGATTAATTGAATCCCCGACATCGTGGTTCATCTGATGAGATCATCGTGGAACATGTGGGAGCCAACATGGGTATCTAGATCCCGCTGTTGGTTATTGGCCGGAGAACGTCTCGGTCATGTCTGCATGGTTCCCTAACCCATAGGGTCTACACACTTAAGGTTCGGTGATGCTAGAGTTCTTATGGGAAATTGTATGTGGTTACCGAAGGTTGTTCGGAGTCCCAGATGAGATCCCGGACTTCATGAGGAGTTCCGGAATGGTCCGGAGGTGAAGATTTATATATGGGAAGTCCAGTTTCAGTCGCCAGAATGGTTTCGGGGGTTATCGGTATTGTACCGGGACCACCAAAAGGTGTTCGGAGGTCCACCGGGTGGGGCCACCTGCCTCGGGGACTTAATGGGCTGAATATGGGTGGGAACCAGCCCCCTAGTGGGCTGGTGCCCCCCCCAAGGGCCCACGGTGCCTAGGGTTGGAAACCTAGGGGAGGGGGGCGCCTCCACCTTGCTTGGGGGGCAAGTCTCCCCCTCCTAGCCACCGCCCCCCTCTATATGGGATCTAGAGGGGTCGGCCCCCTCTCCCCTTCACCCTATAAATAGAGGGAGGGTGGGAGGGCTGCACCACCCCTTCCCTGGCGCAGCCCCTCCCTCCTCCAACTCTTCCTCCACCACCGTAGTGCTTGGCGAAGCCCTACAGGAATACCACAAGCTCCACCACCATGTCGTCGTGCTGCCGGAGCTCTCCCTCAACTTCTCCTCTCCCCTTGCTGGATCAAGAAGGAGGAGACGTCCCTGGGATGTACGTGTGTTGAACGCGAAGGCGCCGTCCATTCGGCGCTAGATCAGATCTTCCGCGATTTGAATCGCCGCGAGTACGACTTCATCAACCGCGTTCTTGTAACGCTTCCGCTTAGCGATCTTCAAGGGTATGAAGATGCACTCCCTCTCTCTCTCTCGTTGCTAGTATCTCCTAGATTGATATTGGTGACACATAGGAAAATTTTGAATTATTGCTACATTCCCCAACACTGTTGTGTTGTGGCAGTGATTCATGGTGATGCAAACATGGCACGGCGGGCGGCCTTGGTGGCAGGGAGTCGAGTGGACGAGGCGCGGTGAGTCTGGTAGGTGCTGTGGGGTCAATGATGGAGGTGCACTCCATGGTGACGCGGTGGCTGCGAGGCAGAGGTGACGCGGATGTGCAGCGCGCGTGGAACTTCCATGCGGGTTTGCTGCACGCTCAGGGTTTCTACGTTTGGGTAGCGGACTGCATGATGCAAATTTGCATCACCTAGTGGTGGTTTTACATTAAGCCCTAATGAGACTCTATAAATATAGATATCTCCTGAAACTCCAAGCTCCCTTGAAACGGAGGCTCCTAGTGAATCGATGCTATATTCAGCGCTCATAGCCCCACATGTAAGGTTGGATGCCTGCATGGCTTGGCCCGATTTTAAGCTGGTTTCTTCTCGTACGAGCGATGGACAATTACCTGGGCCTCCACCCCCTTCCTCTCGACCTGAATGCCTATCTCTCCCTCAAATCATGGTCGTGGAGGCGATAACACCGACACATGGGTGGATGGAAAGATAGCTTAACCAGAGGTGGCATAGCCAACGTCCCTCCCCCTCCCTCTCCCTATCACAGGCCCTGTCCAACCCCGGAGCAGTAGTGACGCGAGCTTGGTGGTGAGTGGCGACTGCAACAAATCCTTCCCCGACGTCCCTCTCCCCTGATTATGTATTGTTAATCCTCTCATCCTCTTCTTTATTCCCTTCTAACCCCCTTAATTTTTCTAGGGTTCATTAATTTTTATGGTTCTTGGTTTGGTTCTTTAATCTTGAAGTGTGAAGATCGAAAACTTGCTCTTATTAGGTCTAGGTTGGGGATTTCGATGCACCAAATTGACTTTCATCCCTCATATGTCAGGAATTTGGTAACATGTTAAAAATAACCTATTTATTCCTTTTCTTATTGTTCTTGTTCATTGTGATTTTGGGATCCTTTCATGGTATGTAGAGGCTTAAGAAACCCAAGAATTTAGGGTCTTGCAGATAAGCAGGACGGGTCGATGGAGGCCAGTTTTCACCGGCCTATTGGGTCTCAGTGCTGGGGGCGCCCAGGGGTACGAAAGGTGGGGCCTTTCCACTCGTCTCCTTGGTTGGGATGGCGGCAGGTCTCGGGTGAGGTGGTGTCAAGGTCTTCGATGCCGGGGCGGCGGCCCTGGTGGTGGTAGCACGGTGCTCATGGGCACAGCCCGTGGCTTGGTGTTGCCCGGTAACCATGGTCGTATGGACGGCATGGTAGCCGGGGTGTGGTGTTCAGTGGCGGTGAGTGTTGGACGGGTTGAAAACCTATTCTATCTTCGGATGGACCGGCGATGGTGAAGCTCATTCCCTTCTTGAAGGTGTTGCCGCTGTCGGTGTCAAAACCGGCAGATCTCGGGTAGGGGGTCACAAACTGTGCGTCTAAGGATCGAAGGTAACAGGGAGGCAGGGGACACAATGTTTACCCAGGTTCGGGCCCTATCGATGGAGGTAATACCCTACTTCATACTTGATTGACTTTGATGAGTATAGGGGTTACAAGAGTTGATCTACCTCGAGATCATAGAGGCTAAACCCTAGATGTCTAGCCTGTATGATTATGATCGGTTTATATAGACACTTGGGGAGGCTAGGGCTATACAGAGTCGATTTACAAAGAAAGGAATCTTCATATCCGTATGCCAAGCTTGCCTTCCACGCCAAGGAGAGTCCCATCCGGACACGGGGGAGAGCCTTCCATCTTGTATCTTCACGGCCCATGAGTCCGGCCCATGTCCCATAGCCCGGACGCCCGAGGACCCCCTAATCTAGGATTCCCTTAGTAGCCCCCGAACAAGTCTTCAATGACGATGTATCCGGTGCGCACATTGTCTTCGACATTGAAAGGAGGGTTCCTCCTCCGAGTATTTCAAAGTATCTGAGCCGAAGGACTATATTCGGCTTTTACATCTTCGGTCTTGGTAAGGTGAATCTTTCAAACAGCTCAGTTTTACATTAAATGCCATACCCTTCGGCTTCTGTGCCTCCATCGCCTTAGCTTCCATGTGGCAAACGAATACGAAGGGTCCAAGCGCTTTTGCAAATAACCCCTTGACATCGTATGGAAGGTGCCTATTTAAGGAGATTAGATCTTAGATGTCGTTCCATACCAGACGAAAATCCTCTGATCTTGCCTCAAGAATCCACGCAATCATGGCCAGTGCTCCTTGTCATGGAATTGTCACGTCAGATGTCCTAGTGAAAGGACTTAGTCGTGGAGCCATCGCAACTAGGAAGCTTGAAGGGATTAATCAGGACAAGAGACACGAGAGGTTTATACTAGTTCGGCCCCTTACGATGAAGGTAAAGCCTACGTCTAGATGTGATTGGAATTATGTATGTCTTGAGAACCAGGAAGCAGAATCGCTTGACCTAGCTCTCGAGAAGTTGTTTCGTGTCTTGAACCGCCGCCCCTTATATACTGAGGTTGACGCCCAGCGGCTCTACAGAGTCTCGACCGGCTTATAAATTGTATCCGGCTCGGTCTCCTAATCTTTCTTGCCTTACAGTACAAGTTACATGATCAAGGCGGTTTAACACTACGGGCCTTAGGTCACCTCTGGGCCATTGGGCCTTTACTAAGCCACCGTCTTCAAGCTTGAGCTTCTGTCTTCAAGAATGCTTGTAAGTATAACCCGGCTCCTTTCGGCGGGTCATACTAGTAGTTATATCCCCAACATTAGGCCCCAGGCTGATTTGAACTAGTTCATGTCAGTCTTCAATATTTAAGAAAAAGTTCTCCGCCTCTTATTTAAGAAGATTCATGTAACCCGCCATGACGTCATCCTTCAAATTTGTGGAAACCCGCCATGACGTCACCTGTCATAAATGTATACTTTGTCCAACATATCTTAACGGATCTTTGTCTTAATGACCATCCGAAAATCGAGGCGCCTTTATAGTTGGATAACTATGTTTTTCGGCCTCCTTGTTTTTCGCGCCCACTTCACAGGTCTTTCCTTATAAATAGACCCGACTAGGTCTCCTTGCATTCTCCATTTCGCATCTTCTTCCTCTCGCCCCCATATTCCACTAGAGCTCCGCCGTTGTCACCACTGCACCCTTCATCCTCGTCGAGCTTGGCCGCTGCATCGACCTGATCTTGACCAGAGAACGGCAGCGCTCCTCCTCCATAGATCCATCGCAGTAAGTTCTTCCCCTTTCTGGGCCATAGATCTGTATTAGAGCTAGCGCGTTCCTCTGTACGGGCACAGTTCATCCGAGCTCCTGCATTTTTCTTGCCATAGCTTTGTCAGATCCAAAAGATCCTATAAATCTGATGCGGTTCGTATTCCGCATCCATTTTGAGTAGCAGTAATCCACCTTTGCTTGTAGGAAAACCTAATCACAGCACATGAACTTGTCTGTGCTCTGTTTTTAGGTCTAGTAATTTTTCTTTTCTAAACCTTTGTTTGATCCAAAACAATTTCTGCAAACTGTGAAACTTGTTTATCCTATACTTAGGAAAAATCCATAACTTGTTAAACTTGCTAGTCATGGCGGCTCTGACTGCCGGCTTAAGAAAGTGATAACCTGAACTTCCCCTATTAGTTGAAATAACACTGATGGCTTTAAAACACTTATGGCGGCTTACGTAACCCAGATGGAAATATCCTTATGCCATTAGGCCCCTTCATAAGTCGCCATAGTTCATTCCAGCAATGTTTTTCCTGCCCGGCTTAGATTTGAACCGGCCTTATTTACCTTGCATTTAGGTTTTCAAACATAATGGCGCCCAAGGCACCTACCACTTGCAATTGGGTGAAATCCATTATTACTGACAGCTCCTTAGATGACTTCGTCAAAATCGGCTATCTGCCCAAGAAAGAAGTCATGCCTTACCGTGCTCCTCACCCGGACAAAGAAATCCCTCAGCCCAAAGACGGAGAGGTGGTTGTCTTTACTGATCATATGAACTGGGGCTTTACTCCTCCTAGTTCAAAAAATTTCAGAGATGTGCTGAAGTTTTTGACCTTCGCCCACAAGACATTGGACCCAATTCCGTGTCTAACATCTGCAACTTCCAAGTGTTCAGCGAAGTTTATCTTGGTGAAGAACCAAACTTGCTACTTTTCAGAGAGCTCTTCTATTTGGACCACCAGACAGAGTGTGCCAGCGGTCAGAGCTTGGGACTTGGTGGGATTTCAATTCAGCGTCGCAAGGATGCACTTTTCCCCTATGCCAACCCGCCAAGCCATCCAAAAGATTGGAACATGACATGGTTCTACTGCAAGGACACCTCCTCGGCTCATGAGAATCCTCTGCCCGGCTTTCGTGCCCTCCGGCTTGACACCAATCATCACTTGCCTGACAAGATTACCACCGCAGAACGCAGATCCCTCTCTCCTACCATAGCCAAGATTAAAGCTCTGTTGGGGAATGGGTTGACGGGCATTGACCTGGTTCGAGTCTGGCTTGCCTGGCGGGTTATCCCATTAAGCCGCCGCACCGTCTTAATGTGTGAATACACTGGCGCCAAGAATGACCCCCTGCGCCATAGCTCTGTCGACTTACCTGCTCATGTTGTTGATGACATGACCAAATCTCTTCTCAACGAGACTCTGGCGGATTGTGGCAGAGTGGATCTCGCTCTGTTCTGCAAAGACAACCCGGCTCCAAAGGTAAAACACCCATATAAAAATGTTTACCTTATTTTCTTTAATGCTTCATCCATATTCACAATATGATTAATCCTTGCAGGCGGGTGATAAATTTTGGAAAGTTAAATATGATCATGAAGCGGCTAAGAAAGCCAAGAAAGAAAAGAGAGCCGCCAGGAAGGAAGCTGCCCAAAGGAAGGGCAAGAAAGCTACTGCTTCCGACTTGCTTCGGCTGTCAGACTCTTCTGAGTCAGAGGTAGCCCTTGACTCCCTTGGCTTATTCTTTAATCATCTTATTGACACTGATCATCAGCAGGAGGACACTGGGACAAGCCGTAGCAAGGCTGACGAGGTAACTATCCTTTCCTCCGACTCCGAGCCTTTGCCAAGACAGAAAATCCGCAGAGTGACCCGGAAAGTAAGATTTTCTCATCCTCTAGCTCATCACGATCCTCAATTTCTTTTGAAGCGGCAAATTCATGAGAGCCGGAGGCAGACCCGGACCAGCAAGGACGCGGAGCTCTCCTCCGGCTTACCAAATACTCCAAGGAAACGCCGAAACGAGGTTACCTCTATTTTAACTAAGTTTTATCCTTTAGCGGGTCTCTTTCGTCAACCACTCAATTCCTCTGACTCAGATTATCAGGATACTTCCCCTCCTTCCGGCGAGTCATTGCAGTCCAATCTGCCGACTTTCAAGACTGTACCAGGGTATAATAAACCACTCACTTTTGTAGTTATTGTAATCTTCTTACTTCTGTATTAATCTTTTATTTGAATGCAGTGGTCAAGCTAAACCCAGCAAGAGGGTTAAAAATAATAAACCGGCTGATGAAAGAGTCACCACTGATGAACTGGTTCTGGAAACAACCATGCCGGAGTTAAGCACTCATGAGCCGCAACAGAACTAGCACAAGATGTGTCACCTCCTAGTGACTTGCCCACTGACCAAGGTGCTTCCGGGTCAGAAAATCCTCAACCTCCAAGCCCAACCCGGACGGCTGATCCTTCCAATACTGATGTCGAGATCACCGGAACTGGTCATACTGACCCGGGAGGCCAACCGTGCTGGCCAAATGCCCCGCCAATGAAGAACTTCTGGACCAGCGCCGAGTCAAGATGGATGTCACCAATTATACTCATATGAGTATTGGAGATGTCTTCTCTGGCTATATGGGTCAAGTGCACAACAGCCGGAATCTTGAAATTGATATGGTGAAGCAGATGCACCGTAAATTCGAGGTATAACCCGTTTTGTCTTTTGTTCATGATCCTTCAGTATGTTAGCCCCCAAGTCTGCTGCTTAAGATGCTTATGTTGTAGACTTAGAAATAAATGAAGACAAAATAGACTTCCGGCTTACCATGTAGTCCCCAAGGGGCGGTTTAACCAATATGGTTAAGACGGCTCTTTATAGAGAAATTCTTATTGGTCTTTAAACAACAATATGCATTAGCCCCCAAGTGCCAAGTGTTATTGTTTACAAAATGCTTGGGACTTACTCATATGAATCACCATATAATGAATCGTCATAGAACAGAAAAACTCTGCAAGACATTAGCCCCCAAATGCCAAGTATTATTGCTGGCAAAGTGCTTGGGACTTTGAATACTACATAAAGAACTTACTTGATTTTATATTTGCACAGGCTACCACAAGCCAACTCGAATCAGAGGTGACCAATTTGAAGAGCCGCCTTGAATTCCAAGAGTCAGAAGTTGAGAAGGCCAACAATAAGTTCGAGTTCAGTGTTTCTGAATAGGAGAAACTGAAGAAAAATTTTGAAACTGAAAAGAAAGCCTGGGCGGATGAGAAGACCGCTTTGATAAGTCGAGCTAAAAAAGCAGAAGCGGCTCTTGAAGAAGTCACTGGAGAGTTGTCCGGATTAAAGCGCCATATTTCCCGAATGGTTGCAGCCATCTTCGGTAAGTCGCCTTGCTGTTGTATTCATGTGTTAAGCCGTGCAATAGAATATATGCTAGAATTTAACTTTCCTGAGTATGCTTTGTACAGGCCCCAGAAGGCAAATTTAACCACAACATGCTGACGAAGCTGAAAGCCGTGTATACCTTGGTGGAACAATTGTACACCGGGTCACAACGTACCCTTGCTTCGGTGGCCTTATCCAATGAGATTCCAACCCTCCTACCACGGGTCTTGAGTAAGCTTTCAGTCCTTCCGCAACGGATCAATGAATTGAGACGGTCAGTTGCAAGATCCGGAGCCATAAATGCTCTAAGCCGGGCTAAGGCCTGGCTACCTGAATTAGACCCGGAGGATATCGCCATTGGTTATCCAAGTCTCAAGGAAGATGTCACGCCGTTTGAAGAGTCGGATTTCCTTGCCTGTGTCCAAGAGGTACACCCCATGGCGACTCTGGTAGCCGCGGAAGTAGATTACACCAAGTACCAGGCGGGTTACGATGAAAAAATTCGAAGGATTCCGACACCTGAATATGACGTGACCAGTCTGATTCCCCCGATTCGTAAGCATACCTTTGCTCCTAAAGTTGACCCGACTGGTCTTGTTGATGATGAAGCAGAATTTGAAGCCTTAAAGAACATTTACTGGTCATCATCAACCTTCCAGGAAAAGGAGGACACAAGCGCGGAGAGGGCTAACCCGGACGCTTCCGGTCAATCTTGAAGGTGAAGCTGTCATGGCGACTCAGCACCTGGTGTTTAAAAACAATGCAAACTATTTGGACTTCATAAGTCCTATAATAGGGTAGAGATAACTCTGTTGTGGCCATGCCATCGTGCATGTTTTTGATGTGTAACATTGTTAAGCCGCCTTGCCATATTTATGCACACAGTTTGATTGTTGTTGAAAAAATTGTCCTTCAAATAAGCTGCTAGGCAGGTCAAAATGTGATAAACATAGATTAGCTGGTTGACGAAAACACAACTATAATAAAAAAAATCACTGGCTCCACCGGTTCATATGACCCGCCCTGTAATGATGAAGATCAGATATTTGGATACACGGAAAGTACATCTATGTTTAAGGGTTGACGACTCGTCAGTCAATATTGAACCAGGCTGCAAACATTATATTTATAGTTGTAAGCCTCAGGAAAAATCTTTAAGCCAAATAATGGGGCTTCCAAAGAGAACAACCAAAAAGAGAAGTAATAATGGCAAGGCCGTTGATTCGAATACGATCAGTGAACCGCCCCAGAGGGGTTTAAGCTAGGATTCGAATACGATCATGTAGCCCCCAATGGCTTTGGCGTTGCGCCGATCAAGAGGGTACCAACAGTTGTGTTCTCTTTGGTTCGAATACGACCTATGTTTGAACAGGAAGCCCCCTAATGACCTTGAGAGTTTTTTAACAACTCTGATTCGAATACGATCAAAGTCGGTTCCCAAATGGGGTTAAGCTATGATTCGAATACGATCAAGAAGCCCCCAAGTGAGCTCGGCAGTGTGCCAATCAAAAGGGTATCGACAGCTATGTTCTCTTTGCTTTGAATACGACCTATGTTTGAACAGGAAGCCCCCTAGTGACCATAATTTTGAACAGCTAGATTTGAATAGAATCGTAAGGCGGATCATAACAGGCTGAGCCGGATCAAATATGAGCCTCCCCCGAATGATCATGTGATAAAAAGATGATAATGATAATGACAAATTTACCTTGGGAGAAGGGAAAAGGACAGAGGTCCTGCTTTATTATTTATCATAATATATACATTGGCAAAATATGTACATCAATGGAGCCTATGGCTCAAGTGTAGTAGGGCCGGAGATGAGCAATATTCCACGGCCTCCGGGTCTCCTCCTCCGACTTACGTGAGTCTTTGTGCTCTCGAACGTCAATAAGGTAATATGACCCGTTGTTCAAGTTCTTGCTGACCACAAATGGCCCTTCCCAAGGTGGGGATAACTTGTGAGCATCAGTTTGATCCTGGATGAGCCGGAGCACTAGATCACCTTCCTGAAAAGATCTGGACTTAACTCGGCGGCTGTGGTAACGGCGCAAGTCCTGTTGATAAATCGCCGAACGAGCCGCGGCCAAGTCCCAGTGCTCGTCTAACAGATCAAGAGCATCCTGGCGTGCTTGTTCATTGTCTTCCTCCACATAAGCCGCCACACGAGGTGAATCATGACGGATGTCACTAGGGAGAACCGCCTCAGCTCCGTAGACCATGAAGAAAGGCGTATAACCCGTAGATCTGTTAGGAGTAGTGTTGATGCTCCATAACACTGAAGGTAACTCCTCAACCCAACAACCCGGCGTCCGTTGCAAAGGAACAAAAATCCGGGGCTTAATGCCTTTCAGGATCTCTTAATTGGCTCTCTCGGCTTGACCATTGGACTGAGGGTGAGCCACTGATGAAACATCAAGCCGGATATGCTCACGTTGACAGAACTCCTCCATGGCGCCTTTAGACAGATTAGTGTCATTGTCAGTTATAATGTTGTGTGGAAAACCAAAACGAAATATCACCTTCTTCATGAATTGAACCACCGTGGCTGCATCACACTTACTGACCGGCTCTGCCTCGACCCACTTTGTAAACTTATCAACTGCCACCAAAAGGTGAGTCTTTTTATCTTTGGATCTCTTGAAAGGCCCAACCATGTCAAGCCCCCAGACTGCAAACGGCCAAGTAATTGGAATCATCCTCAACTCTTGAGCTGGCACATGAGCCCGTCTTGAGAACTTCTCACAACCATCACATTTACTGACCAGATCCTCTGCGTCTGCATGAGCCGTCAGCCAATAAAACCCATGACGAAAAGCCTTAGCCACAAGAGATTTTGACACGGTGTGATGACCGCAATCTCCTTCATGAATCTCATGGAGAATTTCTTGGCCTTCTTCAGGAGAGATGCAACGCTGAAAAGCCCCTGTAACACTGCAATGATGTAACTCGCCATTGATAATCGTCATGGACTTAGACCGCCGGGTTATCTGCCTGGCCAAGGTTTCATCCTCAGGCAACTCGCCCCGTGTCATATAAGCCAGATACGGCACCGTCCAATCTGGGATGATATGAAGAGCCGCCACCAACTGTGCCTCAGGGTCAGGAACAGCCAAATCTTCCTCTGTAGGTAGCTTGACAGAAGGGTTATACAAAACATCCAAGAAAGTATTAGGCGGCACCGACTTACGCTGAGATCCCAGCCGGCTTAAGGCGTCAGCCGCCTCGTTCTTTCTACGGTCAATGTGTTCCACCTGATAACCCTTGAAGTGCCCCGCAATTGCATCAACCTCCCGGCGATAAGCCGCCATGAGAGGGTCCTTTGAGTCCCACTTGCCTGACACTTGCTGAGCCACGAGATCTGAGTCGCCGAAGCACCTTACCCGGCTTAAATTCATCTCTTTAGCCATCCGGAGACCATGGAGCAAGGCTTCATACTCAGCTGCATTGTTAGTACAAGGAAACATCAACCGGAGTACATAACAAAACTTATCACCCGAGGGGAAGCCAAAATAACTCCAGCCCCCGAGCCTTCCAATTGCCTAGACCCATCAAAATGAATTGTCCAATAGGTATTGTCCGGCTTTTCCTCAGGCATCTGCAATTCTGTCCAGTCATTGATGAAATCCACCAATGCTTGAGATTTAATAGCTGTGCGTGGCACATATTTTAAACCATGAGGCCCAAGCTCAATGGCCCATTTGGCGACTCGCCCTGTGGCCTCTCTGTTCTGAATAATATCCCCCAAGGGGGCAGAACTAACCATAGTGATGGGATGGCCCAAGAAGTATTGCTTAAGCTTCCGGCTGGCCATAAATACCCCATAGACAAGCTTCTACCAGTGCGGATATCGCTGCTTGGACTCAATCAGTACCTCACTGATGTAGTAAACCGGCCGCTGAAGTGGGTGCTCCTTGCCAGCCTCCTTGCGTTCCACCACAATAGCCACACTGACAGCACGTGTGTTAGCAGCCACATATAGGAGCAAGGGCTCCTTATAAATGGGAGCAGCAAGAACCGGCGGCTCAGCCAACTATCTCTTTAGATCTTCAAAGGCAGTATTGGCGGCGTCATTCCAAGTAAAGTTGTCTGTCTTCTTCATCATCTGATACAGCGGCATAGCCTTCTCCCCTAACCGGCTTATGAACCGGCTTAAGGCGGCGATACGACCCGCCAAACGCTGGACATCATTAATACACGCCGGCTTGGCCAGGGAGGTGATGGCTTTGATCTTCTCGGGTTAGCTTCGATGCCTCTGTTAGAAACCAGAAAACCCAAAAGCTTGCCTGCAGGCACACCAAAAACACACTTGGCCGGGTTAAGCATCATCTTGTAAACCCAGAGATTATCATAGGTTTCCTTGAGATCATCGATCAAGGTCTCTTCCTCTCTGGACTTAACCACTATGTCATCCACATAAGCATGAACATTGCGTCCAATCTGATCATGGAGACAATTCTGTACGCATCGCTGGTAAGTCGCCTGGGCACTCTTGAGCCCAAAAGGCATTGAAACATAGCAGAAGGCTCCAAACGGAGTGATGAACGCCGTCTTCTCCTGGTCCTTAACAGCCATCTTGATCTGATGATAACCAGAGTAAGCATCCAAAAGCTCAAACGCTCACAACCCACCGTAGCATCTATGATCTGATCAATACGAGGGAGAGCAAAAGGATCAGCAGGACAAGCTTTGTTTAAGTCCGTGTAATCCACACACATACGCCAAGTGCCGTTTTTCTTAAGAACAAGCACCGGGTTAGCCAGCCACTCTGGATGAAACACCTCAATGATGAACCCAGCCGCCAAGAGCCGGGCCACTTCCTCACCGATAGCTTTCCTTCTCTCCTCATTAAACCGCCGAAGAAATTGCTTGACCGGCTTAAACTTTGGATCGATATTAAGAGTGTGCTCAGCGAGTTCTCTCGGTACACCCGGCATGTCAGATGGCTTCCATGCAAAAATGTCCCGATTCTCACGGATGAACTCGATGAGCGTGCCTTCCTATTTGGAATCCAAATTAGCACTGATACTGAACTGCTTGGTTGAGTCGCCTGGGACAAAATCGACAAGCTTAGTCTCCTCCGCCGACTGAAATTTCATGACCGGCTCATGCTCTGTAGTTGGCTTCTTCAAAGATGTCATATCCGCCGGGTCAACATTGTCCTTGTAGAACTTTAACTCTTCCGTCGCGCAGGCCGACTCAGCATAAGCCGCGTCACCCTCTTCACATTCCAGAGCCACCTTGCGGCTCCCGTGCACTGTAATGGTTCCCTTATAACCCGGCATTTTGAGCTGCAAGTACACATAACACGGCCGTGCCATGAACTTGGCATAAGCCGGCCGCCCAAACAGAGCATGATATGGGCTCTTGATCTGAACTACTTCAAATGTTAATTTCTCGGCTCTGGAATCATATTCATCTCCAAATGCTACCTCCAACTCTATCTTGCCGACCGGATACGCCGACTTACCAGGTACAACTCCATGGAAAACAGTGTTGGACTTCTTAAGGCTCTTATCAGTCAGCCCCATGCGACGGAAGGTCTCATAATAAAGGATATTGATGCTGCTGCCTCCATCCATCAGCACCTTGGTGAACTTGTATCCACCCACTTGAGGGGCTACGACCAGGCTAAGTGACCCGGATTGTCAACCCGGGGAGGGTGATCCTCTCTACTCCATATGATAGGCTGTTCAGACCACCTCAAATAACGAGGGATTGCCGGCTCAACCGCATTCACGGCCCTCTTATGAAGCTTCTGGTCCCGTTTACACAAACTGGTGGTAAACACATGATATTGCCCACTGTTCAGCTGCTTTGGATTGCTCTGGTATCCACCTTGCTGCTGTTGCTGACTGCCCTGACCGACCTGTTGGTTATATCCCCCCTGGTTTCCCTGGGAATTTTGAAAATTGGGATTTGACCCGCCGCCCGGGCCATGAAAGCCGCCACCACCTGAGCCGCCCGGGCCATTATTACCGTCAAACATGTTGGAATTCTTGAACGCCTTCATAATCATGCAGTCCTTCCACAAATGTGTAGCCGGCTTCTCCTTAGTACCGTGTCTCGGACAAGGTTCATTCAACAACTGCTCAAGTGTGGGTCCTGACCCGCCGGACCGAGGAGGTGGCCTTCCCTTGCGCCGCTGGTTATGACCCTGTGCATTGGTGTTAGCCACAAAATCCAAACTACCATCAGCCTTACGTTTGTTACCTCCTTGATTTGTCGGGTTGTGCTGAGAGCCCTTGCCGTTGTCGTTCCTCTTTCCCTTCCCTGCCTTCTCATCATCAGACTTGGGATCCTTGGTACTATCGGAATCGGCATACTTGACCAGAGCCACCATTAGCGTGCCCATATCATTGCAATCACGTTTGAGCCGCCCCAGCTTTTGTTTCAAAGGTAAGAAATGGCAATTCTTCTCCAACATTAAGACTGCAGAGCTGGCATCCATCTTGTTAGATGAATGTATTATATCCTTAACCCGGCGTACCCAATGGGTTGTAGACTCACCCTCTTCCTGCTTACAATTCTTCAAATCCACGATCGACATGGGCTGCTTGCACGTGTCTTTGAAGTTCTGGATGAACCGGGCCTTTAACTCCGCCCATGAACTTATTGAATTAGGTGGCAGGCCTTTCAACCAGGTGCGGGCGGTTCCATCCAACATCATGGTGAAGTACTTAGCCATGGTTGCATCAGAAACCTCCAACAGCTCCATAGCCATCTCGTAGCTCTCAATCCATGCCCCAGGCTGTAAGTCGGCTGTATAATTCAGCACCTTCCTTGGTCCTTTAAAATCTTTGGGTAACCGCTTGTTACGTAGATCCGGCACTAGACACGGGACTCCTCCAGTCCGGGTGGCTATACCTGCCTCAACAGAAGTCGCCGGGTAAACCGGATATGGCTAATAAGCCATCAACTGAGCCGCTTGCTCAGCTGCCCGTTCAGCCTCTTGCCGTAGTCTCTCTTGCTCTACCAAGTTAACGGCCTCATGACATGGCGGGTTACCGCCACCCGGCTGATCACGGTGTCTGACATTGCTTGATACGGTCGCTGAATCCATGTGCATGTTGTAACTCGGGCTTTGGCTTGGACGAGGGGTCGAGTGGATCCTGTCTCGGCTGTATGAGTACGCTTCCTGCTGTACTAAAGCCGTCTGAAGAAGTTCCCTGACCCGGCGGGTTTCAACTGCAGTCGGAGAGTCACCATCGATTGGTAGAGCCGCCAATCGGGTTGCCGCTGCTATCATGTTTTCCAACGGGTTGGAGTAATGACCCGGGGGTGTTGGTACGTACTGAGGCGGTGCCATGTTCACACGGGGAGGTTCCATCACTGGCGGCTGAAACGGTGCTCCGTCCCCGAGTGTCACAACATGGTCTGTTCCTGTGCATGGAGGGAGCCACAGCGGGTTGCCTGTCTGTGGAATAAGCCACAGCGGGTTACTGGGTCCTGATCCTGGCGTGTTAAAAAGGTTCCGATGGTCATAAACCGGGGGAAGTCGAGACTGGGTCTTCTGATGCCTTCTCCTCATGACCTCATTAGCCGCATTCTGGTCATGCGTAAGCCGGAAAGCGTGCGCCTGGATCTGCTGAGCCTGAACGTCCAGAGCCGCCCGCTCCACGGTTATCCTAACATCTTCTGCTGCCAGGTCCTCCTTAGCTTGTGCGATATCCAACTTTAACTGTGCCACCTCTGCATCATGACTGGCTTGATCCGCCGGGCTGACTACGGCGGTTAATAGGGTGGTCAGCTTGTCGGTGAGATCCATTAACACCTGAGCCGGTGAACGCACTGGGCCTCCTGCCCTGGCCGCCGCTGACCCGGAAGTTACAGCTGCTGCAGTTGCAGAGTGTTGATTGGGTTGGGTGCCGGCGATGAAGATCCCGACCCTGCATGACGGCTCTAGACAATCCGGAATACTGCTTCCATAGGAATAGTCGCCGAGCCCGCCATCCTGCAGTTGGTACAATGAATCCGTCTCACCAGTGGACGACTCACCATCAGAGTAGATGGCCGCCTCACCATCAGAGGCAGATCCTTCAAAGAGCCCTCCGTGGATGCATCCCACGAAGGCACGCTTCACAGCCGGAAGAGCTTGGGCGGGTCTCGCACGCTGAGCCGTTTTGACGAGGTCGGTGCAGATGTCCAGCTCAGGGCCCGGCTCGCCGATCTTGCCGATGAAGACGTGGATTCTGTCGAAGGGGACCCGGTACCCGTACGCAATTGAGCCGACCTCGGGGCCCCAGCCTGCGTCGTCGATGTAGAGCTTGCCGCGATGACTCTTGGTCATCCGGCCCACAGCGTATCCCTTGAGCCCTTCGGAGCTGCCCTTCAAGAACTCAAATCCACCGTGCGCTGGCCCCATGGTGGGCACCAACTGTCGTGAAATTGTCACGTCATATGTCCTAGTGAAAGGACTTAGTCGTGGAGCCATCGCAACTAGGAAGCTTGAAGGGGTTAATCAGGACAAGAGACACGAGAGGGTTATACTAGTTCGGCCCCTTACGATGAAGGTAAAGCCTACGTCTAGTTGTGATTGGGATTATGTATGTCTCGATAACCAGGAAGCAGAATCGCTTGACCTAGCTCTCGAGTAGTTTTTCGTACCTTGAACCGCCGCCGGGTCGTCCCTTATATACTGAGGTTGACGCCAAGCGGCTCTACATAGTCCCGGCCGGCTTATAAATTGTATCCGGCTCGGTCTCCTAATCTTTCTTGCCTTACAGTACAAGTTACATGATCAAGGCGGTTTAACACTATGGGCCTTAGGTCACCTCTGGGCTGTTGGGCCTTTACTAAGCCGCCGTCTTCAAGCTTGAGCTTCTGTCTTCAAGAATGCTTGTAAGTATAACTCGGCTCCTTTCGGCGGGTCATACTAGTAGTTATATCCCCAACACTCCTAGTTCCTCCTCCCGCCCTCACGGCCCTCAAAAAGGCGATTGAGAGAGTTGTTCTGTATCCCACACCCAGCTAACCAAGCTCCAGCTGCAGGGTTATCTCCCCCCTGTGGATCTAGTCCCTGTTCGCGCGGGATCAACTTCCTTTACTGGCGAAGCCCTGGTAGAAAATTTCCTGAATCCTTTGGAAGGGGAGCGAGTGTGCTTTGTTTCCTTTCTTTTTAGAGGTGTTGGATTTCCAATCCATCCCTTCCTCCGGTGTCTCCTGGAGTACTATGGCCTCCAACTGCACAATCTCACGCCAAGCTCCATTCTTCGTATCATGGCTTCGTCGCTCTCTGCGAGTTGTTCCTGGGCTGCGAGGCCCATTTCGAGCTATGGAGGAAGCTTTTCTGCCTCGTCCCTCATTCCCAAGAGGGATCCATATTCGAGGTGGGCGGCGCCGAAGTATGGTGCATCGCCGGAACAGGATACCTATCCGGCACTCCGAAGAAGGCAACCGAAGAGTGGCCCTCGGAGTGGTTTTATATTGAAGATGTCGTTCTTTCGGACCCGATCCGATGAGGCGTTCCTGGATTTTCCAACGCTCCGTTAAAGAAGCGCCATAGCTGGCGCCCCCGGAGCCTCGTGGAGACAGATAGTGCGGAGGTTAAGATGTTAATGGACAAGATAAAAGTACTTGCCAAATCCAGACTGTCCATAATTGAGGTCATGGCAATTTCTGTAACGCGAGGTGTTCAACCACTCCAATCCAGAGAACTCCCCATGTGGAACTTCAACAGGGAGGTTCATACATCTCGCTATGTGCGCAAGGGTCCGTACAACTTTGTCGCCCTAGCCGCCATGTTGGCCGATCTTTATAAAGGGGAGAAAGAGGAATTCACTCGCCTTAAGTGCCAAGATGGCTTTTCCATGCACAACCCCCCTAGCTGGGTAAGCTTTTAATCCAGAACCTTACTCAATCTTCTTCCTGAGTTGCAACTAGTTGAACTTAACATGTCCACTTATAACAGGGATGAAGGCTATCGCAGGGATCTATAGCCCCGCTCCGCAACCGGAGGGCCAGATTTGGGACCTAGATCCCGGATTTGAGGAGGATCCAGATATATCCACGGAGCTTAAGGAGGGGGTCTTCTATCAGGCGAGCTACAACGGCACAGAAGTGGCCATTGTAGCCGATTACCCCGGCTTTCTCCCTTCTTCCCACGTAAGTACACAAGGAACATTTCCTCCAAAGGAGTTTGCCCATTACACCTCACCTGCTACACTGTCTCGTGCTTCAAAGGGGCAGCGCTCGTCTCGCCACGCCACATCAGGATCATCCATTAAGAAGGGGACGCTAACACAAGGCGCATCCTCGAAGAGAAAGGTGGACGGCAATACTTCCAAGCCTCTACCTTCATCAAAAAGGTACAGTCTTCAATTCGTCCAACGGTAAACATATCGAACTGTGACGTTTTTCTACTATGCCATATTTCAGGAAGAGCATTCACCCGACTGTATCCAGAGATACTGCTGGGCATATATCCACCAACCGGACGCCGAACCCTGCCTCTAGGGCTAGAGCTGATGCGAGTGCAATGCCGGATTGTCCTCTCTCCGACGATTTGGATAATGTATCTGTCACCAACTCCAAAGTGGAGAGTGCAATGAACCATCGGCGTCGGAGGGCAGCTATGCGTGATCCTAACTTTACTAAAGAGGCATCCAATGCTTTTAGCTCGGCAGATGCATATATCCGAGCTGCTCGAGATGGGCTTGCTGGAGCCACTTACCAGCTTTCGAAGGATATGTGGGTAAGATTATGTAGATTCAATAGTGATATACCAGTAGCCCCCGAGACTTGAAACTAGTTGAAGCAACTGATTTTAAGGATCGATTTATAAGCAGGTACTTACAAAGAAGAAAAACATGCTATCTCGGGAGCTAGAACAGTGTCAGACCCAGCTGACTGTTGTTACCGCCGAACTGGCAAAATTCAAGGAGGCAGCGACTGGTAATGCCCCCTTCTATTCGGGAACTATGATCATGTGCCTGCAATGTTTTATGCGAATAAATGTTGTTGTATTTTATGACAGGAGGATCATCCGATTAGCTGGAAGAGAAGCTGAAGGCCGCACATGCGGATAAAGAACATGTCGAAAGGCAAGATGTCGTTGGTCAACGTGTACTTACACGGACCAGGGATGAGAAGAACAAGCTGCAGGATGCCCCCAACTTGGCGAAGAGCTGAAAGACGTGCGAGCCCAACTGGCGGATGCCCTAAAGGAGAACAGAAAGCTGAGAGGCGGCATATTCAGCATGCCTTTGAACTTAGTGTCGTACAGTCCGCTGATACGAATCATCACAAGCTTGTTTCTGTAGGTGTGTTCGCAGGGCAACCCAAACAGGAGATGTCCGGATCTCAAGGTGACCTGCTGCAAGAGCTGTCCAATGTGCATGAGCGAGCTTGGAAGGCAATGAGAAACATTGCTAAGGCTTTAGGCCAGCCGATTCTCCTCCGGGAAGTATGGAGGAACTTGTCAATTTATTCAAAGGAGCTCAGCGCCGTTTTGCACTGTGGAAGATATCAACATGCCAAGAAGGTGCTCGGGAAGCCCGGGCCATGGTAAAAACATGGTACACCAAACTTGATCCAAATCATGTGGCATGGGTCGGACCTCGGGGCTCCAATGGACAGGAAATTCCGGTCAGTCTGCTGTACGACCAAGTGAAAATGGCCACCAAGTATTCACAACAAGATTGTGAACTAGACCAGCTGTTAGAGGGTCTAGAGGAAGAAGAAGTTTTTTAGTCCAAGTAGCAATGTACTTTCATCAACAAACTTGTCTCCAACCGAATTTGTAAAACTATTGTTTTGGTAGACTTTCTGCTTCAACCTCCGAAGACCCGAGGGTTGGAGTGTTTCCGAATACTATACCGTAAGTAAACACCAAAGTATGTTTGGAAACCAGGCAATCTGGTCATAATTGCTTGAACAAACAAGTTGTATTTGGGGAGTTATGTTATATTACATTTAATTGTAAGAAACATCTTCCAGGGAGAATAGTACCGTTAAGGGTTCCTTTCCCTGGGCCAGCATGCGTTGTTTGTATGCCGAAGTTGTGATGCTAAAGATCACAATGTACTTTATAGTCTGGGATTGTGCATTGCAACGAGGGCAATTCATCTTTTGTCCGCCGACCACTTATTCTCTTAAGAACGCTAGCTTTCTCGGCTTCACCCAATCTGAGGTACATGCCCGGATAACCCGGTTGTAACAATCGTAGAGGTGCTCCCTTTATGCCCTAGCCGAACAAGCGGGAACGTAGGGCATAAGCACAGGAGCCATGCAACCCAGCTTGGCAAAATCGTAAGTTATAAAAGGTGCATATAATGGCGAAGGAGAGACATATATGAGTAGACGACACATATATAGGGTGAGCTTGATTCTCAAAAAATAAGAATAAGCTTCTTGTAAAAAGAAGCCCCGAGATATTGTGGGGTTTTGTACATTTAAGGATGTAGACCCTCAGGTGTGCGGTTTATCCGAACATGAGCTAAAAGTCGCACAAAAATGCAAGAAAAGAAAACAATGAAGAAAGAGAAAAGAAGGAACGAGGAAAAATGGGTATATGTGCGGACTTTAGGCGTAGAATCTTTGGAGCCTTGCAGCGTTCCATGGGTTTGGCTCCAGGCGATTATCCGAAGCATTGCGAAGGCGATAGGCTCCTCTAATGAAAACTTCATCTATAATGAAGGGACCCTCCCATTTGGGCTTGAGCTTGTCCTTTTTCTTCTCTGGTAGGCGTAGAACGAGTTCACCGACATTGTAAATCTTAGCCCGTACTTCTCTGCTTTGATATCGCCGAGCCTGCTGTTGATAGAATGCGGAAAGGGCCTTTGCGACATCGCGCTCCTCCTCCAGGCGTCCAAGTCGTCCTGCCGATCGAGCTCGGCTTCTCTCTCTTCATACATGCGCATGCGGGGTGAATCATGAATAATGTCACAAGGCAAGACTGCCTCCGCACCGTACTGTCAGGACCGGATTTTCGGGCTATTAATTTCTAGAAAATGGTCCTTGTGCTCACTAGCCCCAGGATTACTGTTAGCTGATGAGACACTAACTTGTTATAGAAGCTCCAAGAAAAATACATAATATGTAGTACAAGACCATTCTGGCCTATGAGTACAACACAAGGTTTCTAGTGGTTGATGGCGGAAGCGGTTTGTGGTTCATTGGCGTCTATGGGACTCCATTTCCCACAGGAACAGCTCACCTGGATAACTCCTATCTCCGTGAGGCTGTTATCACCATTGCTTAGGTTCCGGGGCTGTCATCGCAATGCTTCTCTCCAAGCAAGAAATCTAGCCAAGACAATAGCCAGGGACAAGCCAGTGAGTACTTTGAATGTACTCGCAAACATTATGAACACGGGTATAATATAACAAATGATATTCATGCTCTGAAATATTCTATGATCACAACGTCAGTCATGAAATAAAAATCCATGATGCACGCAAGCAGGTTGTTCATATAAAACATGAATATGCAATCAGAGAACAAAAATAGAATGCACCGATCGGGTGTCTGAAGCGACGCCTCGAAAGGATAATAATATAAAGCATGCCTCAGTCGGGCGTCTGAGCGACACCACATAAAGGGCTTATAGGTAAAATAAGTAACAAACATGCCACAGTCGGGCATCTATGCGACACCACATAAAGGGCTTACAAAGTAAATAAATACAAGCATGCCACAGTCGGGCGTCTCAGCGACACCACATAAAGGGCTTATAAAAATAATAATCACAATGAATATCCAGGAGGTAGAACCGTCCTAGGGATACTCAATAATTCAAATAATAGAAAGGGTTAGTCCATAATAATAATCACAATCATCATAAGTCACAAGTCATGATCCATGTTCTGGTTTAGCTGTTTTTCACCCGAAGACCGACACTAAGACCGACACTTGACCCATCCCAGACTGTAGTCCTTAACCATGGACACGGCTATTCGAATAGATATGACCTCTACAGAGGGTGTACTCTTTACCCACGAGTAACGGATTCTTTTAGTCCATCGGGACTAATTCCATTTACGGTCGTTTAATTGAAAACACACCTGACCCGCACACACCACCTTAACTTACCGGTGTCTGGAATCACCCACGACACCTATCAAGCAAAACTCTAAGTGGGGAGGCTACAACCTCGATTAGCATGGGATCAAATTTATACGGCATGCTACTAAGGGGTGCCCCCCTCTCGGTCCCAACCTGAAACACCCATGCCCCCGGACCAGGTGGCCTGCCTACCGGATGCAACCGGTATCTTCCACCATGGCCTCTCTGTACGGTGTGTGCCAAGAAAGGGGTTGAAAATTTACTGAAATGTACCCTACCTACGGCAGGGACAAGTGGTAGTACGAAACAAGTATGAGGGTTACTAGAACAAGACTCGATCTATGGTCGACTCAGGAGGTTTAAGTATTCCCTGCATGATTAGCATAACAAATGTATTTTCAACCAACAGACAGAATCACCACTCATCATACCCTGTCATGCCATACCGGACACAACCGTCTCGACGAGGAACTAGGGACAAGCTCGTGTCTACCCAAGACAGAGACTTTCCCGGCTTCCTTCCGGTAGGTATGAAAGGCACACGAGGATGATAGCTATCACAAGCATAACCATTTCCAACAGCAAGAAATCTTCATTGTGCATTCGTGCGTATGATTGTATCATCACATAAAATAACGAATGCCCCATGTCAAGGTGGTGTTGTAATCGTATCAAACAACACACAAAAAATATTATGCCAGTGTTCAGAATGCTTGCCTTCAAGAGTATGCAAGTGGGGTGCATTTTTGAAAGTTGCCTTCTTCTTCAAAATCCTATTTTTGAAAATATTCAAATTAACACCAACTTTAAAAACAGTACAAAAAGTTTTCCTAATAATTTTTGAAATAAATCTTAAAATAAACTAGGTGAAATTTGAGAGAGGTACGAAAAAGAATAAACTCATTTGGAGTTATATTTAAAAAGTTATAGCCAGTCAAAGTTTAGTCAAATTTCTGATTTTAAATAAAACAGAAAAAGAAAAACGTTTCGAATAATAAAAAAAACACGTAGGAGGCGTACTCTGGGCTTTACGTCTCCACTAATGCCAGCGTGGACCGGCTCGGGGTCACTGAAAGTGGGTCCCTTGGGCCCACTGGTCAGGTTTGACCGGTCGCCCCCGCCTCCTTCCTCCTCTGGCCGAACAGAGGCGGGGCTCCGGCGATCGACGCCGGTGATTGGCGGCTTCTCGCGGGGTTCTGAGGGCGGGGATGGATCGACCAGTCTAGGGCGGTCCTCCCGGTGGTCGACAGGCTGGCGGGGACGAAGGGAGTCGCCGGCGGCGAGCTCCGTGGTGGAGGTGGCTTCGGGAGGATTTGGGGGTCTGGGCTATGGTGGTTCCCTGTCGTGTTTGAGAGGCTGGGCAGCTCCGCACGGTCAAGGGGAGTCGGGTGGTGGTGCTAGATGGACGGGGGAGGGCCTGCTCGCGACGAATGGAGCCGGAGAGTGGCGGCGGCTGAACTGGCCGGAGGTGAGGAAGACGGCCTCCCGCCGTCGACTGCTGGCTGTGGGGGGCACTAGTGGGATGGTAGGAGGTTGCCTGAGGGCCTTGACGAGCTCGGGGCTCCTTTTATAAGTGGTTGAGGTCAGTTCCACGGCGGCCGTGGATAAGCTCGACGACGAACCGCCATTCTGTAGCTGCAGGGCAACGTGGCGGCGGTGTGCACTAGCAGACGAGCTCGTGGATGACCTCGAGTTGTTCCAGGGGCAGCTGGCGTGCGCGTATGGCTCGAGCGGCGCCGTCCATGGCAGAGGCTTACTGTGGACGTCCGCTAGCTGCCACGGCCGACCTAACGGCGATGCTGCGGGGCTCCAGGGGCAGCTCTGCGGCGAGGGAGGGATCCGGGCGCGCTGGTTGTGAGTGGGGAAGGACCAGAACAAGTGCTGGGAGGCGGCAGTGAGACGCGGCGGCTTGGTGCATGCGCGTGCAAAACTTGCGCTCTAGGCGCGCCCAGAGCACGCACGCCATGTGTTCGACCGAATGCCATCGCGTGCTAGGCCCCTCTGCTGCCTCTACAACTAACCAGGGCTAGGTTAATGATCATATGGGAGCTAATAGACATGCTAGTAAGGCCATTAGGGCAGCTTCATAATGCAAGTCCAAAAGCATGCCAAAACTGGCCATGCTCCTAACCTGCTCGATGAAATGCCAAGTGCATCTAGGCATCTCTTGGGGTGGCCAAAAGCTCCAGACCAGTGTCTCTTTAGGTGATGAAGAGGTTGGCAAGGTTAGTTTGGCAAAAACAGAAACTTGTTAGTGCAAGTTTTTGAGAAAACCAATTCTGGACAGAAAGAAAAGGGCATAGTTTCATGGACCAAAAATACTCCAATGGGTTCACTCTCCTGGACTTCAGGGTTTGGCAGGGAGGACTATAAGCAGCAAGAAGAATCATGGGCAACAGAGCAACATAAAATGGGGTTGAAGTAGAAAATGCAAAACTGGACCAGAGAGCAAAAGAGGATGATTTGCTCAAATTTTTTAAAGAACATTAGTGGGTTTTTGCACAAAGATGAATAATATACTCCTACTAACATCCCCTAATTTTGGTGGAAGTTTTAAAGAAATATATAAATAGGTTGTAGTGCAAAAGTGCAACTGGACCAGATTTGAAAACTTGGGGTAAAGCTCAAAATCTCCAAAAGACCAAAGGATATTTTTGCATAAAAGTGATTTAGGGACATCATATGTCATCCCCAATTTTTGGTGGGATTTTTAAATAAATTTATCAAAGGGTTGTAGTGCAAAAGAGGGTCTAAAGCTTATGAAAATCATTTTTTTTAAAGAAATAAAGCTCAGGGAAAAATAATTATATAAATAATCCCATTGATAAAAGAAATATTTCTTGAGAGGGTATATAAGTCCAACAATATTTTTGAGAAGTTTTCACTTGGGAGTAAAAACTCCACAATAACAAAGAAAAGAGAGGTTCTGAAATCAAAAGCTAATCGAGAAAATAAAAATTTAATTTCCTGGCAAAATTTTAATAAACAATTCATGGTTAAAATTTTTGGGGTGTTACAACACTACCCCCCTTAAAAAAATCTCGTCCTCGAGATTTGCTAAGGGTTGTTTTGGAAATATTACTCCCATTAGCTAGAACCAAACAGTTTACTCATAGCACAAACTTTGTGTCGTCGGGGTTGGTTTTTGGTATCTACGCCCGGAAAAAAAATGCAATCATACACCAACATACTTATGCATGGCTACTATTTAAAATAGGGGTGCACAAGCAAACAACATTTAATTATGGCGATATAGGATCACACAGTTACAGGGCATGGACTAAGATTCGGTACTACTCGAGTGACTTTAGTCTACCTCGTTAATATCTAAGCGGGCGTGCCTTGTGGACGCTGAGGCTTCTCCACGGGTTTCACCGTCGGGGTTAGCTGGAGGGGGTTAAGGGGCTGCAGGGTCGGGGTAGCGATGATGACCATCCTGGGGATTGTAGGCCACAATCCCGTTGGGGCGCGTTCCAAAAAGGCGATGAAGCACTTCTGGGGACATCAAAGTATTTTGGTCGATGGCTGGGGCTGACCTCATGGACTCGATCGGTTGTCCGAACAGCACGACTAGGTTGTCGGCCTCGGGCTCATCTTCTCCTCTCGCCGGGGTTCGCGAACCAATTCTCCATGAGCTGCGATCAGATCAAGGGTGATTTGATCGAACAGTTCCTCTAGTGCACTTACATAGCGCACCAGATGCAACAATGCAGGATCCATCTCGTGATCTCCATTGGCAAGCTGGGGTGGCCTACCATACCCGTCACGGCTGGGGTAGTAGTAGAACAAGCGATAGTTAACTCTGGGCGACAAGTGCCAGAGTTGAACTATAACCTCTCGAGCAGCTAGTTGGATGGCTTGTGGCTCAAAGGAAGTTGTCCTTCCGGTGAACCTGTAGGGGCGTTCTGGCGATAGACCCCTAACATAGACGTGCACAGTGGCCCAGAATTGACGGCTCTCACCGCTCATGGGTCCTTGGTACACCACATATTCTGGGGGCTCTTCTAATGCAAAGGCACGGCGGGTGAGGTTTGCTAGCACGGTCACAAATCCTCCAAGGTTGGTTGTTGTGGTCTCATTGTGAACAATGGGGCCAGGAATTATAGCTCGGTTTGGGGAAGAGGCTGTGTTGTGCTGTGTTGAGGCTAGCGTGCCCTTTTTATAGAAAAAGGGGACGGAGTCTTCCTTCACACGCTTGCAAATGAGACAATTTAGGTGTCGGTCACTGGCGCGTGATTGACAGGCTAGGCTGATAGGTTGGGCACCGACTGCCAAAAGGTGTCTGGGTCACTTTGTGGCTATCTTACACGAGAAGCTTGGCTGGGGTTAGGTTAAGGTCTGGTCGAATGGTTAGTCTAGGTTTTTCGACCTGGCTAAGATAGGAATAGCCAATGGTCAGCCTGGCTCTGATACCAAGTTTGTCAGGACCGGATTTTCGGGATATTAATTTCCAGAAAATGGTCCTTGTGCTCACCAGCCCTAGGATTACTATTAGCTGATGAGACACTAACGTGTTACAGAAGCTCCAAGCAAAATACATAATATGTAGTACAAGACCATTCTGGCCTATCAGTACAACACAAGGTTTCTAGTGGTTGATGGCGGAAGCGGTTTGTGGTTCATCAGCGTCTATGGGACTCCATTTCCCACAGGAACAGCTGACCTGGATAACTCCTATCTCCGCGAGGCTGCTATCACCATTGCTTAGGTTCCGGGGTTGTCATCGCAACACTCCTCTCCAAGCAAGAAATCTGGCCAAGACAATAACCAGGGACAAGCCAGTGAGTACATTGAATGTACTCGCAAACATTATGAACATGGGTATAATATAACAAATGATATTCATGGTCTGAAATATTCTATGATCACAACGTCAGTCATGAAATAAAAATCCATGATGCACGCAAGCAGGTTGTTCATATAAAACATGAATATGAAAATAAAAATAGAATGCACCGATCGGGTGTCTGAAGCGACACCTCGAAAGGATAATAATATAAAGCATGCCTCAGTCGGGCGTCTGAGCGACACCACATAAAGGGCTTATAGATAAAATAAGTAACAAACATGCCACAGTCGGGCGTCTGTGCGACACCACATAAAGGGCTTACAAAGTAAATAAATACAAGCACGCCACAGTCGGGCGTCTCAGCGACACCACATAAAGGGCTTATAAAAATAATAATCACAATGAATATCCAGGAGGTAGAACCGTCCCAGGGATACTCAATAATTCAAATAATAGAAATGGTTAGTCCATAATAATAATCACAATCATCATAAGTCACAAGTCATGATCCATGTTCTGGTTTAGCTGTTTTTCCCCCGAAGACCGACACTAAGACCGACACTTGAACCATCCCAGACTATAGTCCTTAACCATGGACACGGCTATTTGAATAGATATGACCTCTGCAGAGGGTGTACTCTTTACCCACGAGTAACGGATTCCTTTAGTCCATCGGGACTAATTCCATTTACGGTCGTTTAATTGAAAACACACCTGAACCGCACACACCAGCTTAACTTACCGGTGTCTGGAATCACCCATGACACCTGTCAAGTAAAACTCTAAGTGGGGAGGCTACAACCTCGATTATCATGGGATCAAATTTATACCGCGCGCTACTAAGGGGTGCCCCCCTCTCGGTCCCAACCGGAAACACCCATGCCCCCGGACCAGGTGGCCTGCCTACCGGATGCAGCCGGTATCTTCCACCATGGCCTCTTTGTACGGTGTGTGCCAAGAAAAGGGTTGACAATTTATTGATAGTATGAAACAAGTATGGGGGTTACTAGAACAAGACTCGATCTATGGTCAACTCAGGAGGTTTAAGTATTCCCTGCATGATTAGCATAACAAATGTATTTTCAACCAACAGGCAGAATCACCACTCATCATACCCCGTCATGCCATACCGGACACAACCGTCTCGACGAGGAACTAGGGACAAGCTCGTGTCTACCCAAGACAGAGACTTCCCCGGCTTCCTTCCGGTAGGTATGAAAGGCACACGAGGATGATAGCTATCACAAGCATAACCATTTCCAACAGCAAGAAATCTTCATTATGCATTCATGCGTATGATTGTATCATCACATAAAATAACGAATGCCCCATGTCAAGGTGGTGTTGTAATCGTATCAAACAACACACACAAAAATATTATGCCATAGTTTAGAATGCTTGCCTTCAAGAGTATGCAAGTGGGGTGCATTTTTGAAAGTTGCCTTCTTCTTCAAAATCCTATTTTTGAAAATATTCAAATTAACACCAACTTTAAAAACAGTACAAAAAGTTTTCCTAATAATTTTTGAAATAAATCTTAAAATAAACTAGGTGAAATTTGAGATAGGTAGGAAAAAGAATAAACTCATTTGGAGTTATATTTAAAATGTTATAGCCAGTCAAAGTTTAGTCAAATTTCTGTTTTTAAATAAAATAGAAAAAGAAAAACGTTTCGAATAATAAAAAAACACGTAGGAGGCATACTCTGGGCTTTACGTCTCCACTAATGCCAGCGTGGACCGGCTCGGGGTCACTGGCAGTGGGTCCCTTGGACCCACTGGTCAGGTTTGACCGGTCGCCCCCGCCTCCTTCCTCCTCTGGCCGAACAGAGGCGGGGCTCCGGCGATTGGCGGCTCCTCGCGGGGTTCTGAGGGCGGGGATGGATCGACCAGTCTAGGGCGGTCCTCCTGGTGGTCGACAGGCTGGCGGGGACGAAGGGAGTCGCCGGCGGCGAGCTCCGCAGCGGAGGTGGCTTCGGGAGGATTTGGGGGTCTGGGCTACGGTGGTTCCCGGTCATGTTTGAGAGGTTGGGCAGCTACGCACGGTCAAGGGGAGTTGGGTGGTGGTGCTAGATGGACGGGGGAGGGCCTGCTCGCGACGAACGGAGCCGGAGAGTGGCGGCGGCCGAACTGGCCGGAGGCAAGGAAGATGGCCTCCCGCCGTCGACTGCTGGCTGTGGGGGGACTAGTGGGATGGTAGGAGGTTGCCTGAGGGCCTGGACGAGCTCGGCGCTCCTTTTATAGGCGGTTGAGGTTAGTTCCGCGGCGGTCGTGGATAAGCTCGACGGCTAACCGCCATTCTGTAGCTGCAGGGCGACGTGGCGGCGGTGTGCGCTAGCAGACGAGCTCGTGGATGAGCTCGAGCTGTTCCAGGGGCAGCTGGCGTGCGCGTATGGCTCGGGTGGCGCCGTCCATGGCAGAGGCCTACTGTGGTCGTCCGCTAGCTGCCACGGCCAACCTGACGACGGTGCTGCGGGGCTCCAGGGGCGGCTCTACAGCGAGGGAGGGATCGGGGCGCGCTGGCTGTGAGTAGGGAAGGACCAAAACAAGCGCGGGGAGGCGGAAGTGAGACGCGGCGGCTTGGTGCGCGCGCGTGCAAAACGTGCGCTCTGGGCGCGCCTAGAGCACGCACGCCAGGTGTTCGACCGAATGCCATCACATTCTAGGCCCCTCTGCTGCCTCTACAACTAACCAGTGCTAGGCTAATGATCATGTGGGAGCTAATAGACATGCTGGTAAGGCCATTAGGGCAACTTCATAATGCAAGTCCCAAAGCATGCCAAAACTGGCCATGCTCCTCACCTGCTCGATGAAATGCCAAGTGCATCTAGGCATCTCTTGGGTTGGCCAAAAGCTCCAGACCAGTGTCTCTTTAGGTGATGAAGAGGTTGGCAAGGTTAGTTTGGCAAAAACAGAAACTTGTTAGTGCAAGTTTTTGAGAAAACCAATTCTGGACAGAAAGAAAAGGGCATAGTTTCATGGACCAAAAATACTCCAATGGGTTCATTCCCCTGGAATTAAGGGTTTGGCAGGGAGGACTATAAGCACGAAAAAGAATCATGGGCAACAGAGCAACATAAAATGGGGTTGCAGTAGAAAATGCCAAGCTGGACCAGAGAGCAAATGAGGATGATTTGCTAAAAAATTTCAAATACATTAGTGGGTTTTTGCACAAAGATGAATAATATACTCCTACTAACTGTTGGGGAACGTTGCAGAAAATTAAAAAAATTCCTACGGTTTCACCAAGATCCATCTATGAGTTCATCTAAGCAACGAGTGATAGGAGTGCATCTACATACCCTTGTAGATCGCGAGAGGAAGCGTTCAAGAGAACGGGGATGATGGAGTCGTACTCGCCGTGATCCAAATCACCGATGACCAAGTGCTGAACGGACAGCACCTCCGTGTTCAACACACGTACAGATCGGATGACGTCTCCTCCTTCTTGATCCAGCAAGAGGGAAGGAGAGGTTGAGGAAGAAGACTCCAGCAGCAGCACGACGGCGTGGTGGTGGTGGAGAAGCAGTACTCTGACAGGGCTTCGCCAAGCAACCGCGGGAGGAGGAAGAGGTGTAGCAGGGGGAGCGAGGCGCTAAGACTCAGGGGTGCGGCTGCCCTCCCTCCCCCCTCCTTTATATAGGCCCCTAGGGGGGTAGCCGACCCTAGAGATGGGATCTCTAGGGGGGCGGCGGCCAAGGGGGGTGGAGTGCCCCCCAAGGCAAGTGGAGGCGCCCCCTCCCCTAGGGTTCCCAACCCTAGGCACGGAGGGGGGCCCGGGGGGCGCACCAGCCCACCAGGGGCTGGTCCCCTCCCCACTTCAGCCCACGGGGCCCTCCGGGATGGGTGGCCCCACCCGGTGGACCCCCGGGACCCTTCCGGTGGTCCCGGTACAATACCGGGTGACCCCGAAACTTTCCCGATGGCCGAAACAGCACTTCCTATATATAGTATCTTCACCTCCGGACTATTCCGGAACTCCTCGTGACGTCCGGGATCTCATCCGGGACTCTAAACAACATTCGGTAATCACATACAAGTCTTCCTAATAACCCTAGCGTCACCGAACCTTAAGTGTGTAGACCCTACGGGTTCGGGAATCATGCAGACATGACCGAGACAGCTCTCCGTCCAATAACCAACAGCAGGATCTGGATACCCATGTTGGCTCCCACATGTTCCACGATGATTTCATCGGATGAACCACGATGTCGAGGATTCGATCAACCCCGTATACAATTCCCTTTGTCAATCGGTACGTTACTTGCTTGAGACTCGATCGTCGGTATCCCAATACCTCGTTCAGTCTCGTTACCAGCAAGTCACTTTACTCGTACCGTAATGCATGATCCCGTGACCAAACACTTGGTTACTTTGAGCTCATTATGATGATGCATTACCGAGTGGGCCCAGAGATACCTCTCCGTCATACGGAGTGACAAATCCCAGTCTCGATCCGTGTCAACCCAACAGACACTTTCGGAGATACCTGTAGTGCACCTTTATAGTCACCCAGTTACGTTGTGACGTTTGGTACACCCAAAGCACTCCTATGGTATCCGGGAGTTACACGATCTCATGGTCTAAGGAAAGGATACTTGACATTGGAAAAGCTCTAGCAAACGAAATACACGATCTTGTGCTATGCTTAAGATTGGGTCTTGTCCATCACATCATTCTCCTAATGATGTGATCCCGTTATCAACAACATCTGATGTCCATAGTCAGGAAACCTTGACTATCTGTTGATCAATGAGCTAGTCAACTAGAGGCTTACTAGGGACATATTATGGTCTATGTATTCACACGTGTATTACGATTTCCGGATAATACAGTTATAGCATGAATAAAGACAATTATCATGAATAAGGAAATATAATAATAACCTTTTATTATTGCCTCTAGGGCATATTTCCAACAGTCTCCCACTTGCACTAGAGTCAATAATCTAGTTACATTGTGATGAATCGAACACCCATAGAGTCCTGGTGTTGATCATGTTTTGCTCGCGAGAGAGGTTTAGTCAACGGATCTGCGACATTCAGATCCGTATGTACCTTGCAAATATCTATGTCTCCATCTTGAACATTTTCACGGATGGAGTTGAAACGACACTTGATGTTCCTGGTCTTCTTGTGAAACCTGGGCTCCTTGGCAAGGGCAATAGCTCCAGTGTTGTCACAGAAGAGTTTGATCGGCCCCGACGCATTGGGTATGACTCATAGGTTGGTGATGAACTCCTTCACCCAAATTGCTTCATGCGCTGCCTCCGAGGCTGCCATGTACTCCGCTTCACATGTAGATCCCACCACGACGCTCTGCTTACAGCTGCACCAGCTCACTGCTCCACCATTCAACATATACACGTATCCGGTTTGTGACTTAGAGTCATCCAGATCTGTGTCAAAGCTAGCGTCGACGTAACCCTTTACGACGAGCTCTTCGTCACCTCCATAAACGAGAAACATGTTCTTTGTCCTTTTCAGGTACTTCAGGATATTCTTGACCGTTGTCCAGTGTTCCTTGTCGGGATTACTTTGGTACCTTCCTACCAAACTTACAGCAAGGTTTACATCAGGTCTGGTACACAGCATGGCATACATAATAGATCCTATGGTTGAAGCATAGGGGATGACACTCATCTCTTGTTTATCTTTTGCCGCGGTCGGGCATTGAGCCGAGCTCAATCTCACACCTTGCAACACAGGCAAGAACCCTTTCTTGGACTGATCCATTTTGAACTTCTTCAAAATCTTATCAAGGTATGTGCTTTGTGAAAGACCTATGAGGCGTCTCGATCTATCCTTATAGATCTTGATGCCTAATATGTAAGCAGCTTCTCCAAGGTCCTTCATTGAAAAACACTTATTCAAGTAGGCCTTAATGTTGTCCAAAAGTTCTATATCATTTCCCATCAAGAGTATGTCATCTACATATAATATGAGAAATGCTACAGAGCTCCCACTCACTTTCTTGTAAACGCAGGCTTCTCCGTAAGTCTGCATAAACCCAAACGCTTTGATCATCTCATCAAAGCGAATGTTCCAACTCCGAGATGCTTGCACCAGCCCATAAATGGATTGTTGGAGCTTGCATACTTTGTTAGCATCTTTAGGATCGACAAAACCTTCCGGCTGCATCATATACAGTTCTTCTTTAAGATGTCCGTTAAGGAATGCTGTTTTGACGTCCATCTGCCATATCTCATAATCATAGTATGCGGCAATTGCTAACATGATTCGGACGGACTTCAGCTTCGCTATGGGAGAGAATGTCTCATCATAGTCAACCCCTTGAACTTGTCGATAACCCTTAGTGACAAGTCGAGCTTTATAGATGGTAACATTTCCATCCGCGTTTGTCTTCTTCTTAAAGATCCATTTGTTTTCTATCGCTCGCCGATCATCGAGCAAGTCTGTCAAAGTCCATACTTTGTTTTCATACATGGATTCTATCTCGGATCGCATGGCTTCAAGCCATTTGTTGGAATCTGGGCCCGCCATCGCTTCTTCATAGTTCAAAGGTTCACCGTTGTCTAACAACATGATTTCCAAGACAGGGTTGCCGTACCACTCTAGTGCGAAACGTGTCCTTGTGGACCTACGAAGTTCAGTAGCAACTTGATCCGAAGTACCTTGATCATCATCATTATTTTCCTCTCCAGTCGGTGTAGGCATCACAGGAACATTTTCCTGAGCTGCACTACTTTCCTGTTCAAGAGGTAGTACTTCATCGAGTTCTACTTTCCTCCCACTTACTTCTTTCGAGAGAAACTCTTTTTCCAGAAAGGATTCGTTCTTGGCAACAAAGATCTTGCCCTCGGATCTTAAGTAGAAGGTATACCCAATGGTTTCCTTAGGGTATCCTATGAAGACGCATTTTTTCGACTTGGGTTCGAGCTTTTCAGGTTGAAGTTTCTTGACATAAGCATCGCATCCCCAAACTTTTAGAAACGACAGCTTAGGTTTCTTCCCAAACCATAATTCATACGGTGTCGTCTCAACGGATTTAGACGTTGACCTATTTAAAGTGAATGTAGCTGTCTCTCGAGCATATCCCCAAAATGATAGCGGTAAATCGGTAAGAGACATCATAACCGCACCATATCCAATAGAGTGCGATTACGACATTCAGACACACCGTTACGCTGAGGTGTTCTAGGCGGCGTGAGTTGTGAAACGATTCCACATTTCCTTAAGTGTGTACCAAATTCGTGACTTAAATATTCTCCTCCATGATCTGATCGTAGGAATTTTATCTTTCGGTCACGTTGATTCTCTACCTCATTCTGAAATTCCTTGAACTTTTCAAAGGTCTCAGACTTGTGTTCCATTAAGTAGACATACCCATATCTACTCAAGTCATCAGTGAGAGTGAGAACATAACGATATCCTCCGCGAGCCTCAATGCTCATTGGACAGCACACATCGGTATCTATGATTTCCAATAAGTTGGTTGCTCGCTCCATTGTTCCGGAGAACGGAGTCTTGGTCATTTTGCCCATGAGGCATGGTTCGCATGTGTCAAATGATTCATAATCGAGAGACTCTAAAAGTCCATCAGCATGGAGCTTCTTCATGCGCTTGACACCAATGTGACCAAGGCGGCAATGCCACAAGTATGTGGGACTATCGTTATCAACTTTACATATTTTGGTACTCACACTATGAATATGTGTGACATTACGCTCGAGATTCATTAAGAATAAACCATTGACCATCGGGGCATGACCATAAAACATATCTCTCATATAAATAGAACAACCATTATTCTCGGATTTAAATGAGTGGCCATCTCGTATCAAACGAGATCCAGATACAATGTTCATGCTCAAACTTGGCACTAAATAACAATTATTAAGGTTTAAAACTAATCCCGTAGGTAAATGTAGAGGTAGCGTGCCGACGGCGATCACATCGACCTTGGAACCATTCCCGACGCACATCGTCACCTCGTCCTTCGCCAGTCTCCGCTTATTCCATAGCTCCTGTTGTGAGTTACAAATATGAGCAACGACACCGGTATCAAATACCCAGGAGTTACTACGAGTACTAGTAAGGTACACATCAATTACATGTATATCAAATATACCTTTAGTGTTGTCAGCCTTCTTGTCCGCTAAGTATTTGGGGCAGTTCCGCTTCCAGTGACCCTTCCCTTTGCAATAAAAGCACTCAGTCTCAGGCTTGGGTCCATTCTTTGACTTCTTCCCAGCAACTGGCTTACCGGACGCGGCAACATCCTTGCCGTCCTTCTTGAAGTTCTTCTTACCCTTGCTCTTCTTGAACTTGGTGGTTTTATTGACCATCAACACTTGATGTTCTTTCTTGATTTCTACCTCTGCTGACTTCAGCATTGAAAATACTTCAGGAATAGTCTTCACCATCCCCTGCATATTGTAGTTCATCACAAAGCTCTTGTAGCTTAGTGGGAGCGACTGAAGGATTCTGTCAATGACCGCCTCGTCCGGGAGGTTAATGTCCAGCTGGGATAGGCGGTTGTGCAACCCAGACATTTTGAGTATGTGCTCACTGACAGAACTATTTTCCTCCATCTTACAACTGTAGAACTTGTCGGAGACTTCATATCTCTTGACCCGGGCATGAGCTTGGAAAACCATTTTCAGCTCCTCAAACATCTCATATGCTCCGTGTTGCTCAAAACGCTTTTGGAGCCCCGGTTCTAGGCTGTAAAGCATGCCGCACTGAACGAGGGAGTAATCATCAGCACGTGACTGCCAAGCGTTCATAACGTCTTGGTTCTCTGGGATGGGTGCTTCACCTAGTGGTCCATCTAGGACATATGCTTTCTTGGCAGCTATGAGGATGATCCTCAGGTTCCGGACCCAGTCCGTATAGTTGTTTCCATCATCTTTCAGCTTGGTTTTCTCTAGGAGCGCGTTGAAGTTCATGTTGACATGAGCGTTGGCCATTTGATCTACAAGACATATTTGCAAAGGTTTTAGACTAAGTTCATGATAATTAAGTTCATCTAATCAAATTATTTTAATGAACTCCCACTTAGATTACACATCCCTCTAGTCATCTAAGTGTTACACGATCTCAGTCGACTAGGCCGTGTCCGATCATCACATGAGACGGACTAGTCATCATCGATGAACATCTCCATGTTGATCGTATCTTCCATACGACTCATGTTCGACCTTTCGGTCTCTGTGTTCCGAGGCCATGTCTGTACATGCTAGGCTCGTCAAGTTAACCCTAAGTGTTTTTGCATGTGTAAAACTGTCTTACACCCGTTGTATGTGAACGTAAGAATCTATCACACCCGATCATCACGTGGTGCTTCGAAACGACGAACTTTAGCAACGGTGCACAGTTAGGGGAGAACACTTCTTGAAATTGTTGTAAAGGATCATCTTATTTACTACCGTCGTTCTAAGTAAACAAGATGCATAAACATAATAAACATCACATGCAATAATATAGTAGTGACATGATATGGCCAATATCATATAGCTCCTTTGATCTCCATCTTTGGGGCTCCATGATCATCTTCGTCACCGGCACGACACCATGATCTCCATCATCGTGTCTTCATGAAGTTGTCACGCCAACGACTACTTCTACTTCTCTGGCTAACGCGTTTAGCAATAAAGTAAAGTAATCTACATGGCGTTCTTCAATGACACGCATGTCATACAAAAATAAAGACAACTCCTATGGCTCCTGCCGGTTGTCATACTCATCGACATGCAAGTCGTGATTCCTATTACAAGAACATGATCTCATACATCACAATATATCATTCATCATTCATCACAACTTTTGGCCATATCACATCAGAAGACACTTGCTGCAAAAACAAGTTAGACGTCCTCTAATTGTTGTTGCAAGTTTTTTACGTGGCTTCTATAGGTGATCTAGCAAGAATGTTTTCTTAAGTACGTTAAAGCCACAACGTGATTTGTCAACTTCTATTTACCCTTCATAAGGACCCTTTTCATCGAATCCGCTCCAACTAAAGTGGGAGAGACAGACACCCGCTAGCCACCTTATGCAACTTGTGCATGTTAGTCGGTGGAACCTGTCTCACGTAAGCGTACGTGTAAGGTCGGTCCGGGACACTTCATCCCACAATACCGCTGAAGCAAAATAAGACTAGTAGCGGCAAGAAAGTTGACAACATCTACGCCCACAACAAAATTGTGTTCTACTCGTGCAATAGAGAACTACGCATAGACCTAGCTCATGATGCCACTGTTGGGGAACGTTGCAGAAAATTAAAAAAAATCCTACGGTTTCACCAAGATCCATCTATGAGTTCATCTAAGCAACAAGTGATAGGAGTGCATCTACATACCCTTGTAGATCGCGAGCGGAAGCATTCAAGAGAACGGGGATGATGGAGTCATACTCGCCGTGATCCAAATCACCGATGACCAAGTGCTGAACGGACAGCACCTCCGCGTTCAACACACGTACGGAGCGGATGATGTCTCCTCCTTCTTGATCCAGCAAGAGGGAAGGAGAGGTTGAGGAAGAAGACTCCAGCAGCAGCACGACGGCGTGGTGGTGGTGGAGAAGCAGTACTCCGGCAGGGCTTCGCCAAGCAACCGCGGGAGGGGGAAGAGGTGTAGCAGGGGGAGGGAGGCGCCAAGACTCAGGGGTGCGGCTTCCCTCCCTCCCCCTCCTTTATATAGGCCCCCAGGGGGTTAGCCGGCCCTAGAGATGGGATCTCTAGGGGGGCGGCGGCCAAGGGGGGTGGAGTGCCCCCCAAGGCAAGTGGAGGCGACCCCTCCCCTAGGGTTCCCAACCCTAGGCGCAGAGGGGGGCCCAGGGGGGACACACCACCCCGCCAGGGGCTGGTCCCCTCCCCACTTCATCCCACGGGACCCTCCGGGATGGGTGGCCCCACCCGGTGGACCCCCGGGACCCTTCCAGTGGTCCCGGTACAATACCGGGTGACCCCGAAACTTTCCCGATGGCCGAAACAGCACTTCCTATATATAAATCTTCACCTCCGGACTATTCCGGAACTCCTTGTGACGTCGGGGATCTCATCCGGGACTCCGAACAACATTCGGTAATCACATACAAGTCTTCCTAAGAACCCTAGCGTCACCGAACCTTAAGTGTGTAGACCCTATGGGTTCGGGAATCATGCAGACATGACCGAGACAGCTCTCCGGCCAATAACCAACAGCGGGATCTGGATACCCATGTTGGCTCCCACATGTTCCACGATGATTTCATCGGATGAACCACGATGTCGAGGATACGATCAACCCCGTATACAATTCCCTTTGTCGATCAGTACGTTACTTGCTTGAGACTCGATCGTCGGTATCCCAATACCTCGTTCAGTCTCGTTACCAGCAAGTCACTTTACTCGTACCGTAATGCATGATCCCGTGACCAAACACTTGGTTGAGCTCATTATGATGATGCATTACCGAGTGGGCCCAGAGATACCTCTCCATCATACGGAGTGACAAATCCCAGTCTCGATCCATGTCAACCCAACAGACACTTTCGGAGATACCTGTAGTGCACCTTTATAGTCACCCAGTTACGTTGTGACGTTTGGTACACCCAAAGCACTCCTACGGTATCCAGGAGTTACACGATCTCATGGTCTAAGGAAAGGATACTTGACATTGGAAAAGCTCTAGCAAACGAACTACACGATCTTGTGCTATGCTTAAGATTAGGTCTTGTCCATCACATCATTCTCCTAATGATGTGATCCCGTTATCAACGACATCTGATGTCCATAGTCAGGAAACCTTGACTATCTGTTGATCAATGAGCTAGTCAACTAGAGGCTTACTAGGGACATATTATGGTCTATCTATTCACACGTGTATTACGATTTCCGGATAATACAGTTATAGCATGAATAAAGACAATTATCATGAATAATGAAATATAATAATAACCTTTTATTATTGCATCTAGGGCATATTTCCAACACTAACATCCCCTAATTTTGGTGGAAGTTTTAAAGAAATATATAAATAGGTTGTAGTGAAAAAGTGCAACTGGACCAGATTTGAAAACTTGGGGTAAAGCTCAAAATCTCCAAAAGACCAAAGGATATTTTTGCATAAAAGTGATTTAGGGACATCATATGTAATCCCCAATTTTTGGTGGGATTTTAAAATAAATTTATCAAAGGGTTGTAGTGCAAAAGAGGCTCTAAAGCTTATGAAAATCATTTTTTAAAGAAATAAAGCTCAGGGAAAAATAATTATATAAATAATCCCACTGATAAAAGAAATATTTCTTGGGAGGGTATATAAGTCCAACAATATTTTTGAAAAGTTTTCACTTGGGGGTAAAAACTCCACAATAACAAAGAAAAGAGAGGTTCTGAAATCAAAAGATAAATCCAGAAAATAAAAAATTTATTTCCTAGCAAAATTTTAATAAACAATTCATGGTTAAAATTTTTGGGGTGTTACACGTACACCATGAAAAAGGGTGTATATTCGGTCGTGCGATTGGGCGTAGTTCGCAGCCCCCAGAGTATGGAATCAAGTTCCTCGACCCAGTGTTTCTCTGATTCTTGCAGAGATCGCACTAGTCTGGGTTTGATGCCGCTCATGATCATGCCGTTAGCCCGTTCGACCTGACCATTTGTCTGAGGGTGATATACGGAGGCGTAATCGAGCTTGATGCCCAAATTGGCACACCAGTTTTTCACCTCATCGGCTATAAAATTAGAGTCGTTGTCAGTAATAATACAGTGTGGGACACCATAACGGTGCACGACGCCGGATATAAAGTCTATCATCGGTCCGGCTTCAGCCGTTTTAACTGGTTTGTCTTCTATCCACTTAGTGAACTTGTCGACCATAACCAATAAGTATTTCTTCTTATGGCTTCCCCCTTTAAGAGGTCCGACCATGTCAAGCCCCTAGACTGCAAAGGGCCAGGTGATGGGGATTGTTCGGAGGGTAGTGGGCGGCATGCGGCTTTGACTAGCAAAAAGCTGGCATCCCACGTAGCGCTGAACGAGGTCCTGTGCATCTGCTCGGGCCGTGGGCCAAAAGAAACCCGTATGGAAGGCCTTGCTTACAAGGGCCCGAGCTGCAGCGTGATGGCCGCCAAGACCAGCATGTATTTCAGCCAAGAGCTGTCGTCCCTCTTCTTCAGAGATGCATCCTTGAAGGACTCCGGTAGTACTTTTCTTGTATAGTTCCCCTTCACGGACTTTGTAGGCCTTCGAGCGTCGAACAATACGACGGACCTCAGTCTGATCCTCGAGGAGCTCATTCCTAGTCAGGTAGGCAAGGAAAGGCTCGGTCCATGGGGCAATTGTTGGAAATATGCCCTAGAGGCAATAATAAAAGTATTATTATTATATTTCCTTGTTCATGATAATTGTCTTTTATTCATGCTATAACTGTATTATCCGGAAATCGTAATACACGTGTGAATACATAGACCACAATATGTCCCTAGTGAGCCTCTAGTTGACTAGCTCGTTGTGATCAAAAGATAGTCATGGTTTCCTGGCTATGGGCATTGGATGTCGTTGATAACGGGATCACATCATTAGGAGAATGATGTGATGGACAAGACCCAATCCTAAGACTAGCACAAAAGATCGTGTAGTTCATTTGCTAGAGCTTTGCCAATGTCAAGTATCTCTTCCTTCGACCATGAGAGTGTGTAACTCCTGGATACCGTAGGAGTGCTTTGGGTGTATCAAACGTCACAACGTAACTGGGTGACTATAAAGGTGCACTACAGGTATCTCCGAAAGTATCTATTGTTTTATGCGGATTGAGACTGGGATTTGTCACTCCGTGTAAATGGAGAGGTATCTCTGGGCCCACTCGGTAGGACATCATCATATGCGCAATGTGACCAAGGAGTTGATCACGGGATGATGTGTTACGGAACGAGTAAAGTGACTTGCCGGTAACGAGATTGAACAAGGTATTGGATACCGATGATCGAATCTCGGGCAAGTAACATACCGATAGACAAAGGGAATTGAATACGGGGTTGATTAAGTCCTTGACATCGTGGTTCATCCGATGAGATCATCGTGGAACATGTGGGAGCCATCATGGGTATCCAGATCCCGCTGTTGGTTATTGACCGGAGAACGTCTCGGTCATGTCTACATGTCTCCCGAACCCGTAGGGTCTACACACTTAAGGTTCGATGACGCTAGGGTTATAAAGGAAGTTTGTATGTGGTTACCGAATGTTGTTCGGAGTCCCGGATGAGATCCGGGATGTCACGAGGAGTTCCGGAATGGTCCGGAGGTAAAGATTTATATATGGGAAGTCCTATTTTGGCCACCGGAAAATCTTCGGGATTTTTCGGTATTGTACCGGGAAGGTTCTAGAAGGTTCCGGAGTGGGGCCCACCTGCATGGGGGGACCCACATGGACGTGGGTAGTGGGGTCAAGGCCCCACACCCCTGGTCAAGGCGCACCAAGATCCCCCCTTAGAAGGAATAAGATCATATCCCGAAGGGATAAGATCAAGATCCCTAAAAAGGGGGATAACAATCGGTGGGGAAGGAAATAATGAGATTTCTTTCCTCCCACCTTGGCCAACGCCCCAATGGACTTGGAGGGCAAGAAACCAGCCCCTCCACCCCTATATATAGTGGGGAGGCGCATGGGAGCTAAACACGAAGTTCTGGCACAGCCCTACCTCTCTTCCTACTCCTCCTCTCCCATGGTGCTTGGCGAAGCCCTGCTGGATTGCCACGCTCCTCCACCACCACCACGCCGTTATGCTGCTGTTGGATGGAGTCTTCCTCAACCTCTCCCTCTCTCCTTGCTGGATCAAGGCGTGGGAGACGTCACCGGGCTGTACGTGTGTTGAACGCGGAGGTGCCGTCCGTTCGGCACTAGGATCATCGGTGATTTGAATCACGACGAGTACGACTCCATCAACCCCGTTCACTTGAACGCTTCCACTTAGCGATCTACAAGGGTATGTAGATGCACTCTCTTTATACTCATTGCTGGTCTCTCCATAGATAGATCTTGGTGACACGTAGGAAAATTTTGAATTTCTGCTACGTTCCCCAATAGTGGCATCATGAGCTAGGTCTATTGCGTAGATTCTTTGCACGAGTAGAACACAAAGTAGTTGTGGGCGTTGATGTTTTTCAATATGCTTACCGTTACTAGTCCAATCTTGTTTCGACGGTATTGTGGGATGAAGCGGCCCGGACCGACCTTACACGTACTCTTACGTGAGACAGGTTCCACCGATTGACATGCACTTGGTGCATAAGGTGGCTAGCGGGTGCCAGTCTCTCCCACTTTAGTCGGAACGGATTCGATGAAAAGGGTCCTTATGAAGGGTAAATACAAATTGGCATATCACGTTGTGGTCTTGCGTAGGTAAGAAACGTTCTTACTAGAAACCCATAGCAGCCACGTAAAACATGCAACAACAATTAGAGGACGTCTAACTTGTTTTTGCAGGGTATGCTTTGTGATGTGATATGGCCAACAAGAATGTGGTGAATAATATGTGATGTATGAGATTGATCATGTTCTTGTAATAGGATTCACGACTTGCATGTCGATGAGTATGACAACCGGCAGGAGCCATAGGAGTTGTCTTTATTTATTGTATGACCTGCGTGTCATTGAAGAACGCCATGTAAACTACTTTACTTTATTGCTAAACGCGTTAGTCATCGAAGTAGAAGTAGTCGTTGGCGTGACAACTTCATGAAGACACGATGATGGAGATCATGATGATGGAGATCATGGTGTCATGCCGGTGACAAGATGATCATGGAGCCCCGAAGATGAAGATCAAAGGAGCTATATGATATTGGCCATATCATGTCACTACACTATTTGATTGCATGTGATGTTTATCATGTTTATGCATCTTGTTTACTTAGGACGACGGTAGTAAATAAGATGATCCCTTACAAAATTTCAAGAAGTGTTCTCCCCTAACTGTGCACCGTTGCTACAGTTCGTCGCTTCTAAGCACCATGTGATGATCGGGTGTGATGGATTCTTACGTTCACATACAACGGGTGTAAGACAGTTTTACACAGCGAAAACACTTAGGGTTAACTTGACGAGCCTAGCATGTGCAGACATGGCCTCGGAACACGGAGACCGAAAGGTCGAGCATGAGTCGTATGGTAGATACGATCAACATGAAGATGTTCACCGATGATGACTAGTCCGTCTCACGTGATGATCGGACACGGCCTAGTTGACTCAGATCATGTGATCACTTAGATGACCAGAGGGATGTCTATCTAAGTGGGAGTTCATAAGATGAACTTAATTATCTTGAACATAGTCAAAAGACCTTTTGCAAATTATGTCGTAAGCTCGCGCTTTAGTTCCACTGTTTAGATATGTTCCTAGAGAAAATATAGTTGAAAGTTGATAGTAGCGATTATGCGATCAGTAGAAAGCTTATGTCCTTAATGCACCGCTCAGTGTGCTGAACCCCAACGTCGTTTGTCGATGTTGCGAACATCGGACATACACGTTTTGATAACTATGTTATAGTTCAATTAAATGGTTTAAGTAGAGGCACCAAAGACGTTTTCGAAACGTCGCGGAACATATGAGATGTTTCGAGGGCTGAAATTGGGATTTCAGGCTCGTGCCCACGTCAAGAGGTATAAGACCTCCGACGATTTTCTTAGCCTGCAAACTAAGGGAGAAAAGCTCAATCGTTGAGCTTGTGCTCAGATTGTCTGAGCACAACAATCAGTTGAATCGAGTGGGAGTTGATCCTCCAGATGAGATAGTGATGTTTCCCCAAAGTCATTGCCACCAAGCTGCTAGAGCTTCGTGATTAACTATAACATATCAGGGATAGATATGATGATCCTTGAAATATTCATGATGTTTGACACCGCGAAAGTAGAAATCAAGAAGGAGCATCAATTGTTGATGGTTGGTGAAACCACTAGTTTCAAGAAGGGCAAGGGAACAAAGGGATACTTCATGAAACGGCAATTCAGCTGCTGCTCTAGTGAAGAAACCCAAGGTTGAACCCAAACCCGAGACTAAGTGCTTCTGTAATAAGGGGAACAACCACTGGAGCAGCATTACCCTAGATACTTGGTAGATGAGAAGGCTGGCAAGGTCGATAGAAGTATATTGGATATACATTATGTTAATGTGTACTTTACTAGTACTCCTAGTAGCACCAGGGTATTGGATACCGGTTCGGTTGCTAAGTGTTAGTAACTCGAAATAAAAGCTACGGAATATACGGAGACTAGCTAAAGGTGAGCTGACGATATATGTTGGAAGTGTTTCCAAGGTTGATATGATCAAGCATCGCACGCTCCCTCTACCACCGAGATTGGTGTTTGCGTTGAGCATAGACATGATTGGATTATGTCTATCGCAATACGGTTATTCATTTAAGGAGAATAATGGTTACTCTATTTTTGAATAATACCTTCAATGGTCTTGCACCTAAAGGAATGGTTTATTGAATCTCGGTCGTAGTGATACAAATTTTCATGCCAAAAGATATAAGATAGTAATGATAGTACCACTTACTTGTGGCACTGCCATGTAAGTCATAATGGTATAAAACGCATGAAGAAGCTCCATGTTGATGGATCTTTGGACTCACTCGTTTTTGAAAAGTTTGAGACATGCGAACCATGTCTATTGGTGTATATGCATGAAGAAACTCCATGCAAATGGATCGTTCGGACTCACTTGATTTTGAATCACTTGAGATATGCAAATCATACCACATGGGCAAGATGACTGAAAAGCCTCATTTTCAGTAAGATGGAACAAGATAGCAACTTGTTGGAAGTAACACATTTTGATGTGTGCAGTCGAATGAGTGCTGAGGCATGCAGTGAATATCATTATGTTCTTACTTCACAGATGATTCGAGTAAATGTTGAGTATATTTACTTGATGAAACACAAGTCTGAATTATTGAATGGTTCAAGTAATTTCAGAGTGAAGTAGCAGATCATTGTGACAAGAGGATAAAATGTCTATGATATGATCATAGAGATGAATATCTGAGTTACGAGTTTTGGCACACAATTAAGACATTGTGGAAATTGTTTCGCAATTAATACCGCCTGGAACACCATAATGTGATGGTGTGTCCGAACATCATAGTTGCACCCTATTGGATATGGTGCGTACCATGATGTCTCTTATCGAATTACCACTATCGTTCATGGGTTAGGCATTAGAGACAACCACATTCACTTTAAATAGGGCACCACATAATTCCGATGAGATGACACCGTATGAATTATGGTTTAGAGAAACCTAAGTTGACGTTTCTTAAAAGTTTGGGGCTGCGACGCTTATATGAAAAAGTTTCAGGTTGATAAGCTCGAACCCAAAGCGGATAAAATGCATCTTCATAGGAAACCCAAAACAGTTGGGTATACCTCCTAATTCAGATCCGAAAGCAATATGGATTGTTTCTAGAATCGGGTCCTTTCTCGAGGAAAAGTTTCTCTCGAAAGAATTGAGTGGGAGGATGGTGGAGATTTGATGAGGTTATTGAACCGTCTCTTCAACTAGTGTGTGACAGGGCACAGGGAGTTGTTCCTGTGGCACCTACACCAATTGAAGTGGAAGCTTATGATATTGATCATGAAACTTCGGATCAAGTCACTCCCAAACCTCGTAGGATGACAAGGATGTGTACTACTTCAGAGTGGTACGTAATCCTGTCTTGAAGGTCATGTTGCTAGACAACAATGAACCTACGAGCTATGGATAAGTGATGGTGGGCCAGGATTCCGATAAATGGCTTGAGGCCATAAAATCCGAGAGAGGATCCATGTATGAAAACAAAGTGTAGACTTTGGCAGAACGGCTCGATGGTCGTAAGGCTAATGAGTACAGATGGATTTCAAAAGGAAGACGGACAATGATGGTAAATGTCACCATTAAGAAAGCTCGACTTGTCGTTAAGATGTTTTCCGACAAGTTCAAGGAGTTGACTACGATGAGATTTTCTCACTCGTAGCGATGCTAAGAGTCTGTTGGAATTATATTAGCGATTACTGCATTATTTATGAAATCTTGCAGATAGGATGTCAAAACATTGTTTCCTCGACGATTTTAATGAGGAAAGGTTGTATGTGATACAACCGGAAGGTTTTGTCAATCCCGAAAGATGCTAATAAGTATGCAAAGCTCCAGCAATCCTTCTAAGGACTGGAGTGAGCATCTTGGAGTTGGAATGTATGCTTTGATGATGATAAAAAAATTTGGGTTTGTACAAAGTTTATGAGAAACTTGTATTTCCAAAGAAGTGAGTGGGAGCACTATAGAATTTCTGATGAGTATATGTTGTTGACATATTGTTGATCAGAAATGACGTAGAATTTCTGGAAAGCATATAGGGTTATTTTGAAAGTGTTTTTCAATGGAAAGCCTGGATTAAGCTACTTGAACATTGAGCATCAAGATCTATAAGGATAGATCAAAATGCTTAATAATACTTTCAAATGAGCACATACCTTGACATGATCTTGAAGGTGTTCAAGATGGACCAGTCAAAGAAGGAGTTCTTGCCTGAGTTGTAAGGTACGAAGTTAAGACTTAAAGCTCGACCACGGCAGAATAGAGAGAAAGGACGAAGGTCGTCCCCTATGCTTAAGACGTAGGCTCTTCAGTATGCTATGTTGTGTACCGCACCTGAAGTGTGCCTTGCCATGAGTCAGTCAAGGGGTACAAGAGTGATCCAAGAATGGCTCACAGGACAGCGGTCAAAGTTATCCTTAGTAACTAGTGGACTAAGGAATTTTCTCGGTTATGGAGGTGGTAAAAGAGTTCGTCGTAAAGGTTACGACGATGCAAGCTTGACACCTATCCGGATAGCTCTGAGTAGAGAGACCGGATACATATAATGGAGCAATAATTTAGAATAGCTCCAAGTAGAACAGTTGTTTGGAATAGCTCCAAATAGAGCGTGGTAGCTGCATCTAGGAGATGACATAGAGATTTGTAAAGCACACACGGATCTGAAAGGTTCAGACCCGTTGACTAAAACCTCTCTCACAAGCAACATGATCAAACATAAAACTCATTGAGTGTTAATCACATAGTGATGTGAACTAGACTACTGACTCTAGTAAACCCTTGGGTATTAGTCACATGGCGATGTGACCTATGAGTGTTAATCACATGGCGATGTGAACTAGATTATTGACTCTAGTGCAAGTGGGAGACTGTTGGAAATATGCCCTAGAGGCAATAATAAAAGTATTATTATTATATTTCCTTGTTCATGATAATTGTCTTTTATTCATGCTATAACTGTATTATCCGGAAATCGTAATACACGTGTGAATACATAGACCACAATATGTCCCTAGTGAGCCTCTAGTTGACTAGCTCGTTGTGATCAACAGATAGTCATGGTTTCCTGGCTATGGGCATTGGATGTCGTTGATAACGGGATCACATCATTAGGAGAATGATGTGATGGACAAGACCCAATCCTAAGACTAGCACAAAAGATCGTGTAGTTCATTTGCTAGAGCTTTGCCAATGTCAAGTATCTCTTCCTTCGACCATGAGAGTGTGTAACTCCTGGATACCGTAGGAGTGCTTTGGGTGTATCAAACGTCACAACGTAACTGGGTGACTATAAAGGTGCACTACAGGTATCTCCGAAAGTATCTATTGTTTTATGCGGATTGAGACTGGGATTTGTCACTCCGTGTAAACGGAGAGGTATCTCTGGGCCCACTCGGTAGGACATCATCATATGCGCAATGTGACCAAGGAGTTGATCACGGGATGATGTGTTACGGAACGAGTAAAGTGACTTGCCGGTAACGAGATTGAACAAGGTATTGGATACCGACGATCGAATCTCGGGCAAGTAACATACCGATAGACAAAGGGAATTGAATACGGGATTGATTAAGTCCTTGACATCGTGGTTCGTCCGATGAGATCATCGTGGAACATGTGGGAGCCATCATGGGTATCCAGATCCCGCTGTTGGTTATTGACCGGAGAACGTCTCGGTCATGTCTACATGTCTCCCGAACCCGTAGGGTCTACACACTTAAGGTTCGATGACGCTAGGGTTATAAAGGAAGTTTGTATGTGGTTACCGAATGTTGTTCGGAGTCCCGGATGAGATCCCGGACGTCACGAGGAGTTCCGGAATGGTCCGGAGGTAAAGATTTATATATGTGAAGTCCTATTTTGGCCACCGGAAAATGTTCGGGATTTTTCGGTATTGTACCGGGAAGGTTCTAGAAGGTTCCGGAGTGGGGCCCACCTGCATGGGGGGACCCACATGGACGTGGGTAGTGGGGGCAAGGCCCCACACCCCTGGTCAAGGCGCACCAAGATCCCCCCTTAGAAGGAATAAGATCATATCCCGAAGGGATAAGATCAAGATCCCTAAAAAGGGGGATAACAATCGGTGGGGAAGGAAATAATGAGATTTCTTTCCTCACACCTTGGCCAACGCCCCAATGGACTTGGAGGGAAAGAAACCAGCCCCTCCACCCCTATATATAGTGGGGAGGCGCATGGGAGCTAAACACGAAGTTCTGGCACAGCCCTACCTCTCTTCCTACTCCTCCTCTCCCATGGTGCTTGGCGAAGCCCTGCTGGATTGCCACGCTCCTCCACCACCACCACGCCGTTATGCTGCTATTGGATGGAGTCTTCCTCAACCTCTCCCTCTCTCCTTGCTGGATCAAGGCGTGGGAGACGTCACCGGGCTGTACGTGTGTTGAACGCGGAGGTGCCGTCCGTTCGGCACTAGGATCATCGGTGATTTGAATCACGACGAGTACGACTCCATCAACCCCGTTCACTTGAATGCTTCCACTTAGCGATCTACAAGGGTATGTAGATGCACTCTCTTTCTACTCGTTGCTGGTCTCTCCATAGATAGATCTTGGTGACACGTAGGAAAATTTTGAATTTCTGCTACATTCCCCAACAGCAATCATAGCCATGAGTTCATGGGCTGATGGTGTTATTTCAGTGCCCGAGCCCCCGACGATATTAGAACTGTGTTCGGAATCTGGGGGTGTGACTGGCCCCAGGCCAGTGTTGTCGTTCTCATCCTGCCACACCACGGATGGCTTGAAGAGCCTTTCCACGAAGGTGTTAGCTGGGACAGGGTCGTGCTTAGCACCCATGCGAGCAAGGATGTCCGCGGCTTGATTACTCTCTTGAGCCATGTGATGAAACTCAAGCCCCTCAAACCGAGCCAATATTTTGAGTATGGCATTGCGGTAAGCCACCATCTTCGGGTCTTTTGCGTCGAATTCTCCGTTTATTTGGGATATTGCAAGGTTTGAATCCCCGCGCACCTCAAGGTGTTGTATTCCCATGGAGATAGCCATCCAGAGACCATGCAATAGGGCCTCTTACTCGGCTGCATTGTTAGAGTCTGTATACAATATTTGGAGCACATAACAGACTGTGTCTCCTGTGGGGGTGTCAAAACGGCACCATCCCCAAGTCCGGCTAACATTTTGGAGCCATCGAAGTGCATCACCTAGTTGGAATACGAGTCATACTCTTTAGGGAGTTTGACCTTTGTCCATTCAGCGACGAAGTCAGCCAACACTTGAGATTTAATGGCTCGGCGTGGTTTGTAAGTTATTTCGAATGGTAAGAGCTCAATGGCCCACTTGGCAATCCGGCCGATGGCGTCCCGGTTGTTTGTAATATCATTGAGTGGTACTTCTGAGGCCACCGTGATTGAGCATTCTTGAAAGTAATGTCGCAGTTTGCGGGATGCCATAAAGACCGCATAGGCTATCTTTTGATAATGCAGGTATCGGGATTTGCATGGTGTAAGGATCGTCTACATAGTATACTGGTTTTTGGAGTGGGAACTTATGCCCCTCTTCCTCTCGTTCAATGACGAGCACTGCACTCACCACCTGGTGAGTTGCGGATATGTAGAGCAACATTGGTTCGTTGACGTTTGGTGCGTCCAGGATGGGGTTGCTTGCTAGCAAGGTTTTTATTTCCTCCAGTCCGGTTGTTTCCACGTCCATCCATACAAAGTGGTCGATGCGTCAGAGTAGGTGATACAATGGCAATGCCGTTTCTCCTAATCTGGAGATAAAGCGGCTCAAAGCTGCCATGCATCGGCTAGTTTTTGGACCTGCTTTAGGTTAGTTGGTGTTGCCGACTATGAAGGGGCTTGTATTTTGGCTGGGTTTGCTTCAATTCCTCTGTTGGAGACAATAAACCCGAGTAGTTTGCCGGTGGGAACACCGAAAACGCACTTTTCCGGATTGAGCCTTATGTCATATGTTCGAAGGTTGTCGAATGTAAGGCGTAAGTCGTCCACCAATGATTCGACATGCTTAGTTTTGATGACTACGTCATCTACATATGCCTCCACAGTCTTTTCGATTTGCTTTTCCAGGCATGTTTGAATCATGCGTTGGTAGGTAGCGTCGGCGTTCTTGAGCCCGAAAGGCATAGTGTTGAAGCAAAAATGCCCGTAATGGGTGATGAATGCCGTTGCGGCTTGGTCGGATTCCTTCATCTTAATTTGATGGTATCCGGAGTATACATCAAGGAAACACAGTGAATCATGTCCTGCGTTGCATCGATAATCTGGTCGATGCGCGGTAGTGGGAAGGGGTCCTTGGGGCAGGCCTTGTTAACGTCTTTGAAGTCGACACACATGCGCCAGGATTTCTCCTTCTTTGGTACCATGACCAGGTTTGCTAGCCAATCCGGATGCTTGATTTCTCTGATAAACTCGGCTTCGAGTAGCTTGGCTAGTTCCTCACCCATAGCATGTCGTTTGGGTTTGGAAAATTGCCGGAGTGTTTGCTTCACTGGCTTGTATCCCTTCACTATATTGAGACTATGTTCGGCCAGCGGGCGTGGGATTCCTGGCATATCCAAGGGGTGCCAGGTGAAGATATCCCAGTTCTCGCGCAGGAATGCGCATAATGCAGCATCGACCGTTGGGTCCAGCTGTGCCCCAATGGAGGTTGTTTTCTTGGGATCCTTCGGGTGAACTTGGAATTTGACTATTTCGTCAGCTGGCTTGAAAGAGGTGGATTTGGGCCTTTTAACAGAATTATGTTGTCCCTATCCACTGTGGAGCATGCTACGTCTTGAGCTTGCGTTGATTTTCCTTGAAGAGGAAAGGGTGATGCAGCAAAGTAGCGTAAGTATTTCCCTCAGTTTTTGAGAACCAAGGTATCAATCTAGTAGGAGGATCCTCAAAAGTCCCACGCACCTACACAAACAAACAAAGAACTCGCAACCAACGCAATAAAGGGGTTGTCAATCCCTTCACGGCCACTTGCGAAAGTGAGATCTGATAGAGATAGTATGATAAGATAAATATATTTTTGGTATTTGATAATATAGATGCAAATAAAAGTAGATTGGAAGCAAATATGATAAGAGATAGACCCGCGGGGCATAGGTTTCACTAGTGGCTTCTCTCAAGATAGCATAAGTATTACGGTGGGTGAACAAATTACTCTTGAGCAATTGATAGAAAAGCGAATAATTATGAGATTATCTAGGCATGATCATGTATATAGGCATCACGTCCACAACAAGTAGACCGACTCCTGCCTGCATCTACTACTATTACTCCACACATCGACCGACTCCTGCCTGCATCTAGAGTATTAAGTTCATAAGAACAGAGTAACGCCTTAAGCAAGATGGCATGATGTAGAGGAATAAACTCATGCAATATGATATAAACCCCATCTTTTTATCCTCGATGGAAACAATACAATACGTGCCTTGCAACCCCTGCTGTCACTGGGTAAGGACACTGCAAGATTGAACCCAAAGCTAAGCACTTCTCCAATGGCAAGAAAGATCAATCTAGTAGGCCAAACCAAACTGATAATTCGAAGAGACTTGCAAAGATAACTCAATCATACATAAAAGAATTTAGAGAAGATTCAAATTTTATTCATAGATAAACTTGATCATAAACCCACAATTCATTTGATCTCGACAAACACACCACAAAAAGAGTTTACATCGAATATATCTCCACAAGAGAGGGGGAGAACATTGTATTGAGATCCAAAAAGAGAGAAGAAGCCATCTAGCTAATAACTATGGACCCGAAGGTCTGTGGTAAACTACTCACAACTCATCAGAGTGGCTATGGTGTTGATGTAGAAGCCCTCCATGGTCGATTCCCCCTCCGGCGGAGCGCCGGCGAAGGCTCCAAGATGGGATCTCACGGATACGGAAGGTTACGGCGGTGGAAATTGTGTTTCGTTGGCTCCCTGGATGTTTTCGGGGTACGTATGCTTATATAGGAGGAAGAAGTATGTCGGTGGCCGCCCGAGGGGCCCACGAGACAGGGGGCGTGCCCTATAGGGGGGGCGTGCCCTACCCTCTCGTGTCTGCCTCGGCTGCTTCTTGACTTGCACTCCAAGTCCTCTGGATCACGTTCGTTCCAAAAATCATGCTCCCGAAGGTTTCATTCCGTTTGGACTCCGTTTGATATTCCTTTTCTTTGAAATACTGAAATAGGCAAAAAAACAGCAATACGGGCTGGGCCTCCGGTTAGTAGGTTAGTCCCAAAAATGATATAAATGTGTAAAATAAAGCCCATAAACATCCAAAAGGGGTAATATAATAGCATGGAACAATCAAAAATTATAGATACATTGGAGACGTATCAAGCATCCCCAAGCTTAATTCCTGCTCATCCTCGAGTAGGTAAATGATAAAAAGAGAATTTTTGATGTGGAATGCTACCTAGCATAATTCTTAATGTAATTTTCTTTATTGTGGCATGAATGTTCAGATCCAAATGATTCAAAATAAAAATTCATATTGATAAAAGAAATAGTAACACTTCATGCATACTAATCAAAGTAATCATGTCTTCTCAAAATAACATGGCAAAAGGAAGTTCATCCCTACAAAATCATATAGTTAGGCTATGCTTCATTTTCGTCACACAAAGATGTTCCCAACTTCTATACCCCCGATGACAAGCCAAGCAATTGTTTCATACTTAAATAATCTCAAACTTTTTCAACCTTCACATAATACATGAGCGTGAGCCATGGATATAGCACTATGGGTGGAATAGAATATGATGATGGGGATTGTGTGGAGAAGACAAAAAAGGAGAAAGTCTCACATTGACGAGGATAATTAACGGGCTATGGAGATGCCCATCAATTGATGTCAACATGAGGAGTAGGGATTGCCATGCAACAGATGCACTAGAGCTATAAATGAATGCTCAACAAAAGAAAACTAGTGTGCATCCAACTTGCTTGCTCACGAAGACCTAGGGCATTTGAGGAATCCCATCGTAGGAATATACAAGCCAAGTTCTATAATGAAAAATTCCCACTAGTATGAAAAAGACAACTTATGAGACTCACTATATCAAAAACATGGTGCTACTTTGAAGCACAATATATGAGACTCACTACATGAAGAACAAGGTGCTACTTTGAAGCATAATATATGAGACTCACTACATGAAGGACAAGGTGCTACTTTGAAGCACAAGTGTGGAAAAGGAGATTGTAACATTTCCCTTTTCATTTATTTTCTTTTTTTCTTCTTTTTTTATTTTTCTTTTTTTTGGCCTTTCTTTTTTTGGCCTTTCACTTTTTTTCTTTTGGGGCAATGCTCTAATAATGATCATCATCACACTTCTATTGATTACAACATATGAATTACAACTCGAAACTAGAACAAGATATGACTCTATATGAATGCCTCCGGCGGTGTACCGGGATGGTGCAATGAATCAAGAGTGACATGTATGAAAAATTAATGCATGGTGGCTTTGCCACAAATACGATGTCAACTACATGATCATGCAAAGGCAATATGACAAAAGTAAAGTATGTCATGATGATGAACAGAACGGTGGAAAGTTGCATGGCAATATATCTCGGAATGGCTATGGAAATGCCATAATAGGTAGGTATGGTGGCTGTTTTGAGGAAGATATAAGGAGGTTTATGTGTGATAGAGCGTATCGTATCATGGGGTTTGGATGCACCGGCGAAGTTTGCACCAACTCTCAAGGTGAGAAAGGGCAATGCACGGTACCGAAGAGGCTAGCAATGGCGGAAAGGTAAAAGTGCGTATAATCCATGGACTCAACATTAGTCAAAAGAACTCATATACTTATTGCAAAAATTTAGAAGTCATCAAAAATCAATTACTATGCGCATGCTCCTAGGGGGGTATATTGGTAGGAAAAGACCATCGCTCGTCCCCGACCGCCACACATAAGGATGCACAAGCCAGGTACACTTCATGTTTCAAATTTGTTACACAACTTTAACCATACGTGCATGCTACGGGACTTGCTAACTTCAACACAATCATTCTTTAAATCCATAATCACCCAACTAGCATGACTTTAATATCACTACCTCCATATCTCAAAACAATTATCAAGTATCAAATTGATCATAGCATCCAATTCACTTCCTATGGTAGTTTTTATTATACCCAACTTGGATGCCTACCATTCTAGGACAAATTTTATAACCATAGCAAATACCATGCTGTTCTAAAAGACTCTCAAAATAATATAAGTGAAGCATGATAGACTAGCAATTTCTACAAAAATAAGTCACCGCCGTGCTCTAAAAGATATAAGTGAAGCACTAGAGCAAAACACTATCAAGCTCAAAAGATATAAGTGAAGCACATAGAGTATTCTAGCAAATTCTAATCAAGTAGGCTTCTCCCAAAAAGGTGTGTACAGAAAGGATGAATGTGGTGAACTAAAAAGAAAATACTAATATAACACATGACGCTCATAGCAAAACACATATCATGTGGCGAATAAAAATATAGCTCCAAGTAAAGTTACCAATGAACGAAGACGAAAGAGGGGATGCCTTCCCGGGGCATCCCCAAGCTTAGGCTTTTGGCTATCCTTGAATATCTAGGGGTGTCATGGGCATCCCCAAGCTTAGGCTCTTGCCACTCCTTATTCCATAGTCCATAAAAGCTTTACCCAAAACTTGAAAACTTCACAACACAAAACTCAACAGGAAATCTTATAAGCTCCGTTAGTGAAAGAAAACAAAACCACCACATAAGGTACTGTAATTAACTCATTATTTATTTATTTTGGTGTTAAACCTACTGTAATCCAACTTCTATATGGTTTATAAACTATTTTACTAGCCATAGATGCATCGAAATAAGCAAACAACACACGAAAAACAGAATCTGTCAAAAACAGAACAGTCTGTAGAAATCTGTAACTAACGCAAACTTCTGGAACTTTAAAAATCCTACCAAAATAGGAAGTCCTGGAAAATTTGCCGATTGATCAGCAGAAAAACGAATCAACGCAAAATCTCATTCCTGTGATTTAACAAAACTAAATTCGTGCGCACAAAGTTTCTGTTTTTCAGCAGAATCAAATCAACTATCATCATAGGTTATCCTATAGGTTCTACTTGGCACAAACACTAATTAAAAGATAAAAACACATCTAAACAGAAGGTAGATGCAAGATTTATTGCTAAACAGGAACAAAAACAAAAAACACAAAGAAAATTGGGTTGCCTCCCAACTAGCGCTATCGTTTAACGCCCCTAGCTAGGCATAAAAGCGAAGATAGATCTAAGTAGTGCCATCTTTGGCACTAAATTCATAAGTAGCCCGCATGATAGATTCATAAGGTAATTTGACTTTCTTTCTTGGAAAGTGCTCCATGCCTTTCTTTAATGGAAATTGGAATCTAATATTCCCTTCCTTCATATCAATAATTGCGCCAATTGTTCTAAGGAAAGGTCTACCAAGAATAATAGGGCAAGCAAGATTGCAATCTATATCAAGAACGATAAAATCTACAGGCACCAAATTTCTATTTGCAACAATGAGAACATTATTGATCCTTCCCATTGGCTTTTTAATGGTGGAATCCGCAAGGTGCAAATTTAAAGAGCAGTCATCAAGATCATGGAAACCTAGAATATCACATAAAGTTTTCGGAATCGTGAAAACACTAGCACCCAAATCACACAAGGCAAAACACTCATGATCTTTAATTCTAATCTTTATAGTAGGTTCCCACTCATCATTAAGTTTTCTAGGTATAGAAACTTCCAAATTTAGTTTTTCATCATAAGATTGCATCAAGGCATCAACGATATGTTTGGTAAAAGCTTTATTTTGACTATAAGCATGATGAGAATTAACAACGGCTTGCAACAAGGAAATACAACCTTCTAAAGAACAGTTATCATAATCAAATTCCTTGAAATCCGAGATAGTGGGTTCAATACTATTTAAAGTCGTGACCTCTCCAATCCCACTTTTACCAAATTTAGCATCAAGATCTAAAAACTCCGAATTTTTGGGACGCCTTCTAGGTAAAGTTGACTCATCATCAGTCCCATAATTATCAAGATTCAAATTGAAAAACATAGATCTAATAGGACACGCATCAATAACTTTAAGATCTTCATCATTATTTTCATGGAAACTAGAAGAACACGCTTTTATAAAGCAATCTTTCTTTACACGCAATCTAGCGGTTCTTTCCTTGCACTCATCAATGGAAATTCTCATTGCTTTGAGAGACTCATTGATATCATGCTTAGGAGAAGATCTAAGTTTAAGAGAATCAACATCAAGCGAAAGTCTATCAACGTTCTTAGCCAAATCATCAACTTTGAGCAATTTTTCTTCAAGCAAAGCATTAAAATTCTTTTGAGTGATCATAAATTCTTTCACACTATTCTCAAAATCAGAGGGCATCTTATTAAAATCACCATAAGAATTATTGTAGGAATTTCCATAATTATTGGAGGAATTACTAGGGAACGGTCTAGCATTAAAGTTTCCTCTATAAGCATTGTTTCCAAAACTATTCCTACCAACAAAAATCACATCCATAGATTCATTATTATTCTCAATCAAAGTAGACAAAGGCATATAATTAGGATCAAGAGGAGTATTTTTAGTAGCAAACAACTTCATAAGTTCATCCATCTTTCCACTCAAAACATTGATTTCTTCTATAGCATGCACTTTTTTACTAGAAGATCTTTCGGTGTGCCATTGAGAATAATTAGCCATAATATTATCAAGAAGTTTTGTAGCATCTCCTAACGTGATTCCCATAAACATGTCTCCCGCGGCCGAATCTAAGAGATTTCTAGAATCAAAGTTCAAACAGGCATAAAAAATTTGTATGATCATCCATAAATTCAAACCATGAGTAGGGCAATTGCGAATCATCAATTAAATTCTTTCCCAAGATTGGGCAACATGTTCATGATCAAGTTGTTTAAAATTCATAATATCGTTCCTAAGAGTGATAATCTTAGCGGGAGGAAAATACTTAGAGATAAAAGCATCTTTGCACTTGTTCCAAGAATCAATACTATTTTTAGGCAAAGACGAAAACCAAACTTTAGCATGATCTTTAAATGAAAATGGAAATAACTTCAATTTAACAATATTGTTATTCGTATCTTTCTTCTTTTGCATATCACACAAATCAACAAAGTTGTTTAGATGAGTAGCGGCATCTTCACTAGGAAGGTCGGCGAATTGATCTTTCATAACAAGATTCAGCAAAGTAGTATTGATTTCACAAGAGTCAACATCATTAAGAGGAGCAATCGGAGTACTAAGGAAATCATTATTATTGGTATTCGAGAAATCACAAGATTTGGTATTATCTTGCGCCATGGCAACAAGTAATCCAAGACACAAGCAAACAGAAAAAGGCAAGCGAAAGAGAGAGGAGGAGATTGGGAAAGAGAGGGTGAATAAAACGGCAAAGGTGAAGTGGGGGAGAGGAAAACAAGAGGCAAATGGCAAATAATGTAAATGCGAGGGAGATGAGTTTGTGATGGGTACTTGGTATGTCTTGACTTGAGCAAAGACCTCCCCGACAACAGCGCCAGAAATCCTTCTTGCTACGTCTTGAGCTTGCGTTGGTTTTCCTTGAAGAGGAAAGGGTGATGCAGCAAAGTAGCGTAAGTATTTCCCTCAGTTTTTGAGAACCAAGGTATCAATCCAGTAGGAGGATCCTCAAAAGTCCAATGCACCTACACAAACAAACAAAGAACTCGCAACCAACGCAATAAAGGGGTTGTCAATCCCTTCACGGCCACTTGCGAAAGTGAGATCTGATAGAGATAGTATGATAAGATAAATATATTTTTGGTATTTTATAATATAGATGCAAAAAGTAAAGATGCAAATAAAAGTAGATTGGAAGCAAATATGATGAGAGATAGACCCGGGGGGCATAGGTTTCACTAGTGGCTTCTCTCAAGATAGCATAAGTATTACGGTGGGTGAACAAATTACTGTCGAGCAATTGATAGAAAAGCGAATAATTATGAGATTATCTAGGCATGATCATGTATATAGGCATCACGTCCGCAACAAGCAGACCGACTCCTGCCTGCATCTACTACTATTACTCCATACATCGACCGACTCCTGCATGCATCTAGAGTATTAAGTTCATAAGAACAGAGTAACGCCTTAAGCTAGATGACATGATGTAGAGGGATAAACTCATGTAATATGATATAAACCCCATCTTTTTATCCTTGATGGCAACAATACAATACATGCCTTGCAACCCCTGTTGTCACTGGGTAAGGACACTGCAAGATTGAACCCAAAGCTAAGCACTTCTCCCATGGCAAGAAAGAACAATCGAGTAGGCCAAACCAAACTGATAATTCGAAGAGACTTGCAAAGATAACTCAATCATACATAAAAGAATTCAAAGAAGATTCAAATATTATTCATAGATAAACTTGATCATAAACCCACAATTCATCAGATCTCGACAAACACACCGCAAAAAGAGTTTACATTGAATAGATCTCCAGAAGAGAGGGGGAGAACATTGTATTGAGATCCCAAAAGAGAGAAGAAGCCATCTAGCTAATAACTATGGACCTGAGGGTCTGTGGTAAACTACTCACAACTCATCGGAGGGGCTATGGTGTTGATGTAGAAGCCCTCCATGGTCGATTCCCCCTCCGGCGGAGCACCCGCGAAGGCTCCAAGATGGGATCTCGCGGATATAGAAGGTTATGGCGGTGGAAATTGTGTTTCGTTGGCTCCCTGGATGTTTTCGGGGTACGTAGGCTTATATAGGAGGAAGAAGTACGTCGGTGGCCGCCCGAGGGGCCCACGAGACAGGGGCGCGCCCTATAGGGGGCTCACCCTACCCTCTCGTGGCCGCCTCGGCTGCATCTTGACTTGCACTCCAAGTCCTCTAGATCATGTTCGTTCCAAAAAGCACGCTCCCGAAGGTTTCATTCCGTTTGGACTCCGTTTGATATTCCTTTTCTTTGAAATACTGAAATAGGCAAAAAACAGCAATACGGGCTGGGCCTCCGGTTAGTAGGTTAGTCCCAAAAATGATATAAATGTGTAAAATAAAGCCCATAAACATCCAAAAGGGGTAATATAATAGCATGGAACAATAAAAAATTATAGATACGTTGGAGACGTATCAGAGCGTAGAGCGATGAGTTCTCCGGCCGCTAGGGCTTCGGACGGTGCCTCAAGGGCTAGGGATGCGGTTTTATTTTCAGCGCGGAGTGCTATGTCCGGATCACTGGAGATAGTGATAACACCATTGGGCCCGGGCATTTTAAGCTTCATATACCCATAATGTGGTATAGCTTGAAAGCGTGTGAATGCATCTCATCCTAACAGGGCATGATATCCACTGTTGAAAGGAGCCACCTGGAAGATTATCTCCTCGGACCTATAGTTTTCTGTGTGCGGAATATGACATCCAATTTAATTTTCCTTGAGCATCTTGCTTCCCTGCTAGGGATGATTCCCCTGAAGGATGTGTTGCTCTGCTCAATGTGACTCCTGTCCATTTGCATTTTGTTGAGCATGTCCTCATAGATGAGGTTTAGTCTGTTGCCCCCGTCCATTAGCACTTTAGTGAGCCGAAAACCGTCCACTATTGGGTTTAGGACCAGAACAGCTGGTGCTCGGACTGAGCGGGATCTTGGTTCGTCATCAGCATTGAAAGTAATCGCCGTGTCGTTCCAAGGGTTTATTGCTGCTACTTGGCAGACTTCGGCGAAGTCGCGAGCGCCGATTTGCACCGATTATTCGACGAGAAGGTCTCAAAGACAGTGAGTACTTCGGGATCTTCGTCCTATGAATAGTACTTTTTGGGGTAGTGTTGGTGAGGATACCCTCGCCGCTCTTGGCCACTTGTCGGAGTATCCAACATGCCCGTAGGCTGTGCGTGGGTTTGGTATTTGGTGTCGTGTGTATTTTACATGGCCCATCGAGCCATTCCTCGAAGAAAGTTCTATGTCCTGTAAGGGGCTTAATCTTCTTGTCTATGGGGTGACGATCCAGTGACCTGCGAGAGGGCGTCCTTTTTGCTCGTCCGAGAGATGGCTTAAAGGCCTGCGGTTCCCAGTGAGCGGTTTGAGTTTTCCAGGCGCTTTCCATTGCGCAGCACTTCTGTACTATGTGTGCCAAATCTGCAAAGTGCTGTACGCGACAGCGGTTGAGGGCATTAAGGATTCCCTCATCCGTACAGTTGTTGCAGAATACTAAAATTGCATCGTCATCGCAGCAGTCTTTTATCTTGTTTTTAACAAGGATGAATCTGGCCCAGAAGTGATGGACTATCTCACGAGGCTGCTGTCGCACATACATTAGGTCACATATGTCTGGAGGGCCAGAATTACTTGGCGAATATTGCTTGTGGTGGGTGGGCGAGCTTGAATTCGTGCCCTGACCCACTGTGGAATCTGGAGTTTGAATAATTTCCGGGGTTACCGGCCCGGGCTCTGGAGTGTCCGGTGAATTATCGGGCTTTACGTCCAATTTTGTGTTCGAAGGACAAGGGATGTCCCCCCGAAGATGAGTGTCCGGCTCTCTAGACTCGGAAATCCGAACATAATTTGTCCTCAACATGGGAGAAGAGTCATTGTCGGCTTGTTCCTCCACAACCGCTACCTGATGGGTGATCGATGGAGATTTGATTTCTCTCTGATCCAGTTTAAGCCCGATCCGATCGTAGTCAGTGGAGACCCCCAGGGCGGTGATGTGATCTAGCAATTCGTTCAAAGAAGATAGGTCTGCTGGATCCATCTTGTCGGAGTATTCGGGTCCGACACAGAGATGGTTTTCAGTAACTTGGGGAATTGCTTTTGGCTTAATGGCCAAAACGGGCACCAAAGGTAAAGCTGCCGAGCCAGAGGGTTTGCCCTAAAACAAGGGCTCCTCCGAAAGTGATACTATCCTTGATGACAAGGCGAGCCATCGATCCCTGTTGTTGACGTCACATAGGAACTCTCAATGAAAGCACCAATGTCAGTGTCAAAACCGGCAGATCTCGGGTAGGGGGTCCTGAATTGTGTGTCTAAGGATCGAAGGTAACAGGAGGCAGGGGACACGATGTTTATCCAGGTTCGGGCCCTCTCGGTGGAGGTAATACCCTACTTCTTGCTTGATTGACCTTGATGAGTATAGGGGTTACAAGAGTTGATCTACCTCGAGATCGTAGAGGCTAAACCCTAGATGTCGAGCATGTATGATTATGATCGTCTCTACCTCCAGTTATATAGACATCGGGGGAGGCTAGAGCTATATAGAGTCGGTTTACAGAGAAAGGAATCTTCATATTCGTACGCCAAGCTTTCCTTCCACACCAAGGAGAGTCCCATCCGGACATGGGGGAGAGCCTTCCATCTTGTATCTTCACGGTCCATGAGCCCGGCCCATGTCCCATAGCCCGAATGCTCGAGGACCCCCCTAATCCAGGACTCCCTCAGCCACGGCCCTCATTGCCCTCATGTTGCTCTAGGGGAAACTCTGACCCTCGGGTCGGGCAGTGGCGGCGCTCTGGTGTTGTTTCCTTCCTAAAGGTGCCGCCTTGGAGCCCACGGTTCATCATATGCGGCTTCATCTCTTCACGGTGGCGTGTTCACGTTTGAGGACCTCGGTTGCTCTTGTAGTGCTTGGGGTGGTGTTGCTGCGCTCAGTGCCTATGTATCTTGCCTTGGGTGTGTGCATGTGTGATACGTCTCCAACGTATCTATAATTTATGAAGTATTCATGTGATACGTCTCCATACTTATCACTTCCACCTTTGGAAATTGCTAGGATGATTCCTTGCACTTAGGGATTATCAGTGTGTTGTGGTGGCGTGTGTCTATACCGGGTTGTTGGTGATCATTGCTTTATATATAAAGTGGGGCAAAAGCCTTTTTCGGTAACCATGCAATTACATGTTTTTTAGCTTGCAGAAGTTGGAGTAGAATCCTGAAAAGAAATTGTTGATGTATGACTAAGTTGCGATTGTAGAGTACTCTCAAACCTTCTGATATTATTCATGTATTATGTTCGTGTTGTTGGTAGTCTCGGGCTATCAGCTGATAGAACCTATTTACTTCTGTCCTATGTTCGGCAGAGTGTAGTGTAGTGGATGCTTTCTCTGCATGGTACATAAGATTTTCTTTTTATTCAGGAGTAGTGACTTCTGTTGTTGCTAGCATAATACTAATGCTAATTGGGTAAATTCTCCAGGGATATTTCTTAGGGTCTTTTACATCTGTGTCCCTAACTCGAACCCACTACTCAGATTTGCCCCTAATTTCAAAGCCTGCTCAAATTTTCCCCTCCGCCATCAAGTCTCCTTATAGAAATGCCCCTCCGTGCCGTTTCCGTCAGGTCAAAGGGCTTTTACCGTTTTTTTGGGCGTTTGTTGGATGTTTTGCCCCTGAAAAAAATAAGACATAAATTTAAAAAGAAGAGAGAGAGCGCACGCTAGCTTTTGGCCCAGAAAAGCCCAGCCAGCCCAGCCCACTGGCTGGTCATCTTCTTCGTCTTCAGAGGCTAAGGGCGTGTCCGCCCGCCCGTTCACCCGAGCGCCACGGTTAACGTGGCCAACGACAGCAAGAAGCCGGACCGCCATGTCTGCAAGGCCCGCCGTAGAATGGAGCATCACCACACCATAGATCTGGACCTCGGGTGCCTTGCAACTACGCAACCGACGAGATCACCGCCACCTCTGCCCACCGACCGCCGTCTTTGATTTGTTGTCGTACGAGGTCCCTTGGTGCTCCCTTATCGTACAGGAGATCCATATGGTGTTCCAGAACTTCCGGACATGTCGCCGACGAGCTCTTCTTCATCCAGCTGCCTCCCCATGACGCCTTGCTCCGGCGGCTGTAGGCAAGGTCCATGTGCTCATGCTCGGCCGTCCCCAGACCCTTTGAAGACTCTGGCATGCTCGCAGTGAGATGCTGATGCCGACCACTCTCCCCCCTGCTTTCTAGCCCCTCTGCCACCTAGCTTTGACCACCGCCGCCGGTGGCCTCGGCCATGCCCGACACTCTAGTTGTCCTTGCTCGCCCTGCCACTTCTATTCAACGCGGATCAAGCCCAGGAGCGCAAAGGACCATTCTACCAGTCGTTTGGTCACCGGAACAGAGCTCCCCCACTGCGGCGGAGGCAGGAATGCATATAATTGGATGTTGGGGAGGGTCGGTTGTAGGTAACAGTAAAAAGATGTCACTGTTCATATCATATTACCAAGGAAATTAGGATGTTGGGGTGGGCCCGGGCCCTGGCTGGCCCCCCTGTGCCTCCGCCACTGCTCCGCTGTGGCGTGTGCTCGCCGACGGCTTAAAGCCAGTGGTTCGATTAGTACTGATGGGCTTCCTATGACATGTGGGGCCCATTAGCTAGATTAGCACTAATCCTATCGTGTGTTAAATATTATGCTAATTACCGAGACTAATCGGTAGGCCCTACCAATAACCAAACTGCTAAACTAATTAGAAAATAATACATGTGGGGTCCCATGTGTAAGTGAGAGAGAGGGTGGAGAGAGAGGGTAGAGAGAGTGAGGGGTGAGAGAAAGTGTTTTCCTTTTTATTTTTTTCTCACTCAGTCCCACTTGTAAGTGAGACATTGAGGCAGGGGCAAATTGTCCAAAAAACATCAGTTAGACGATCAAACCCCTTTGACCGGATGGAAACGGAACGGAAGGGTATTTCTGTAAGGTCACTTAACGGCGGAGGGGCAAATTTGAGCATGCTTTGAAATTAGGGATAAATCTGAGTAGGTGGTTCGAGTTAGGGATAGAAATGCAAATGGCCCTATTTCTTATTAGTCACACAACACAACGGTTTCAGCCATCATGTGTTGTGTTTCTGTTTCTATATATTGGGGTTGTTACTGATCATCCTCTCTATGAATTATGAATGACTTTCAAGAAGAGTCTTTATTTTAATACCAATCCTCTTCCTTATTATCCAATGGATGAGGAAAGTGGTAAGAATAATTATGATGGAATGTGTGATGGAAGAACTTATTCTTATTAGAGATTTTCCTCAGTTGCAAATTATTTGGACTGCATTGTCATGTCATAGTATTTTCAATTTTTTTAGGACACCTAATTTCATCAATAAAGTTGTAGGTTTTCCCATATCATGTGAGAATAGCTAGCTTGGTTATGTTACTTTGTTGTATTTTCATTTTTAACTTGACAACATATTTGTCATCCTACCAAATGTATAAATCTCAAAAAGTCAAAGCCACATTACCATGCTCAATATTAGTTCACATAATTTAATTGTACTAAAGTACCATCCAAATGTTACAAAATCTAGACAATGTCCATAGTTTTATTGTTATATATTGATGCCCATTTCTCCTACATATATTGCTAACTAACTTAAATGTCTCTTCCATAGGAAATCTTGGATGAATTATATGTTGTGCCACATGACTAAACGAAGTTCTACGCCGAAGTCTGATTATCAAACTCGATTGCTCTATTATTTGTTTACTACTCTTTGTATTTTGTCATGGTGGTTTATTCTTTTTGGTCGCATGATTGTAAAAGTTTATACATTTCCATCTACATACTACACAGAAGTCGATGTTATATTCGTGAGATCTTGCATGGAGATTCATGCAAAATATTCTTTTAGGTTTTTCTTTTTATTTCTTATTACAGGCATGCATCGAGACTTGGTTAAGTCTCAATCGACTGACACCTAATCACACCCAAAATCGAATCAAGTGAAACCAAAGCCTAGCCTGCACAAATCTAACCAGCTATTGAAGTTCAAAAAAAGTCACCCAACAGTAAACACGCACATCAAAGCGCACGTATCCCTCTAGTACATCATCTGTTAAAGCTCTTTTTATGACACGATGATCCTTTTCACTTTATATATAAGATATGCCTGAAGTCAAACTTAATAAAATTTGACCATATTTATAAGAAAAAAATATCAACATCTACAATAATAAAGTTATACAATATGGAAATTAACATGACACATCTAATGATATTGATTTTGTATTGTGAATGTTGACCATTGTTTTATAAAGTTGATCAAATTTTACAAGATTTGACTTCAAACAAAAATTATATGCGGAGTAAAAAGGATCAGGCGGAGTATATCACCTGTTGGAGATACTCTTATGTCGTATGTGAGCGTATGTCTCCCGCGTAAGAGCATCTACAACCAGGCACCCCGAACCGGCCTCAAACGCCCGGGCGAACGACCCGATCACTGACCGGTCACAAAACTTTGACCCATACAGGCGCCTCAAACGGGCCTCAAATGCCCGGGCTAACTGGCACCCCTCAAATCCAGCCCAAAAATGAGGCGAATATGGGGCACGCATCCGCCACGTCGGACTAACGATGGGGTTCCAAGCGGAATCGTTTGGAAACCTGGCGGTCCGACGGACGTCTCCACCGGTGGGGGGTGTGAACACCATGTGGCGCCGCCCCGGCTCGCCACCCAAGACTAAGTCTAGCTATTTAAGTTGATCGGTGTCCCCCAGCCCTAGCCCATCCACCCCCTCCCTCTCTGCACCACCAGCCCGAGCCCACCCGCCTCCTCTCTCTCGCCCTGTCGCTCTTCCCACGCTCTCTGGCTTCGCCATGGCCCATAATTCCTGCTTGTCCTCGAGTAGCTAAATGATAAAAACAGAATTTTTGATGTGGAATGCTACCTAACATATTCATCATATATTGTTTTCTTTTGTAGCATGGATATTTGGACTTGAATAATTCAAAGCAATAGTCTATAGTTTGACATGAAGACATCAATACTCAAGCATACTAACAAGCAACCATGTCTTCCAAAATATCACCGCTAAAGTTCCCGCTTAGTACAAATGAAGGCTAGAAAATACATTGAGAAGCGGCCAACCGAAAAGCAAAAACGGTCATAAGCATGCATTGAAAATAACAAACACTGAATAATGCACCATAAGTAGGATGTAACTTTGTTGCATAACTATTGACTTTATGTGCATGAATAGGGAATCACAAACCTTAACACCAATATTCTTACAAAAGCACAATTACTCACCAACAAGACTCACATATTACTATCTCCATATCGCAAAACTATTGTAAGGAATCAAGTTTATCATATCCAGTTATCTATATGAAAGTTTTATTATATCCCTCTTGGATACACATCACTTTGGGACCAAATTCATATCTTGTGCAAATTACCATTGCTATTATCAACTCCCAAAAAGATATAAGCAAAGCATGAGAGTGCAAAATATTTCTTCAAAATTTAATTTTATCAACTCTCAAAATAATATAAGAGAAGCATGCGAGTGCAAAATATTTCTTCAAAATTTAATTTTATCAACTCTCAAAATAATATAAGTGAGGCATGGGAGTGTATTTATTTTAAAATATAACCACCGCCGTGCTCAAAAAGATATAAGTGAAGCACTAGAGCAATTGCCTAGCTCAAAAGATTTAAGTGAAGCACATAGAGTATTCTAACTAATCATGATAAACGTGTGGCTCTCTCAAATAAGTGTGTTAAGTAGAGATGATTGTGACAAACTAAAAAACAAACAAAGTAAAGACTCATATAATACACGATGCTCCGAGCAAAATTCATGATATGTGACGAATAAAAATATAGCTCCAAGTAAAATTACTAATAGTTGGTAGAAGGAAGAGGGGATGCCTTCCCGAGCTACCCAAGCTTAGTCGCTTGGGACTCCTTGAATATTACCTTGGGGTGCCTCGGGCATCCCCAAGCTTAGGCTCTTGCCACTCCTTATTCCTTCATCCATCGTGGTCTCACCCAAAACTTGAAAACTTCAATCACACAAAACTCAACAAAACCTCGTGAGATCCGTTAGTATAATAAAGGAAATCACTATTTTAAGTACTATTGCAAACTCATTCATATTTTATTTTTGCATTATAGCTACTATATGTCACATCCCTAGCTTCTGGTGTTGCCGAGTGTTTGCATCATGTTTAAATTTTTGAAACTTGAACTGAGGAAATTTGGAAGCCTCAAAAACTTAAATAAAAGAAGGGCAAAAACCATAAAATCTCATTCATTGTTCCAAAATGCTCTTCTTAAATGTTTGACAATTTTTGGAAAGGGTTCTGGTCCCAATCAAAATATTGAACATTTTTAGGGACTTAATCTTGGGGCTTTGAATTTAAATCATTAGCTATTTGAATTTGAATTATATTCATATAATTAGAATATAATTTCAAATACCCCTGAAATATTTTATGAGCTTTTGGAAAAGTCCATCTAGCAAAATAAAAATATTCAGAGGAGTTTTTGGCATTGTTTGAATTATCTTTAAATTCAAAACAGTGGCAAAACAAATTTAAAAAAAATAGAAAACAGAACAGAAATATAAAACAGAGCACTTACCTGGCGCTCACCTCGCAGCCCACCTGGTGGCCAACAGGACCGGCCCAGCGTGGCCCAGCCCACCTCCTCCTATCGTCTTCCCCGCGCCAGTAGGTAGCGCGCGTGGCCGACGGGCGCCGACGCTGCCTCGGCCACCTCCTACTTCCCCGGCCACCTCCTGCTTCCACCACGACGCAACGGCCCTTCTAGCATCGCCATGCAGCCCCTGGCTCCCTCTCTCACTCTCCTCGCTCCTCCCCCCCCCCCTCCTCTGTTTCTCGCACGCAGCCACCGAGCGGAGCTCGTCGCTGCCGTCCACTGCCACCACGGCCACCGGGCCTCCCTCGCTTCCCCCACTAGCCCACAAGCTCCACCACTCCGTCCTCGACCCACCTCACCGAGCCACGCCCCTCCAGAAGCCCCCGAACAACCTCACCGGGCTCGTCTTCTACCTCGGACCCGCCGGCCATCACCGTCAAATTCGTCGGCTCCGGACCGTCCCCGACCTCGCCGAGCATTCCGTCGTCATCGCCGTGAGCCCCTGCTCCAAACCCCTCTTCCTCCCCTTGCGTTTGTGCACTCTAGCCGCCGTTTCCACCTCACCCGAGAACTCCCCGCCGCCGGACATGGCACCGTCGTGGCTAGAGCCACAAAGGCTCGAAGCCAAACTCACTTTTGTGCTCAGCGCAGCACCAGGAGCTCGTAGCCACCACCCGCTCCTCCTCTAGTGCACCGTAGCCCCTTCTCCCCTCCCCGCCGAACTCCGGCCGCCGCAAAAGCTGCTGCCGTCGTTGATTTAGCCCACTCCGTCGCGAGTTGTTGCCTCCGTTGGATGCGCAAGACTCCTAGCTTTCCGTAGCCGCAAACCGCGTCCAAAACCACCGCCCGAAGCTCAAATCCGAGCCGCGCCACCGTCTCGGGCCTCGCCGGTGTCGAGTCGCCGGCGGGATTGACCCCGCTGACTCAGTTGACTACGGGTGGGCCCAGTTTGACCCCTTGGGTCAATGACAGGTGGGGCCCGGCCCTGCTAGTTAATTGGGATTAGTACTAATTAAATTTAGTTAAACTAATTACACTGACATATGGGTCCCACAGGTCAGATTTGACCTGGACAACGCCCGTTGACTTGCTGACGTCACCGTGAAGTCATGCTGACGCAGTAATAGGTTTTCTGGATTTAATTTAATTCAGGAAATTCCAGAAAATAGCTAAAACTTCAATAAACCATAGAAATTCAACCGTAACTCAGAATGAAATAATTTATATATGAAAAATGATCAGAAAAATCCAATCTATCCATCTGTACTGGTTTCATGCATGTTAGAACAACTTATGGATGCTGTTTAGCACAAATCATATTAATGGCATTTAAATATCCACATATGGAGTTTGAGTTTGAATCTTGGATTCAAACCAACTTCATTTAATCTGGTTTAGTTGCATCAGCACAAATCACATCATATTGCCATGTCACATTCATGCATCATATTGTCGCATTGCATTGATTGTGTTCTTCCTTGTTTGCCGGTAATTGTCCCCTCTCGATAGACGTGTACCGGCGATGTGATCGATGACACCGATGAAGAGCTATATTATCTTCAGAAGTGCCAGGCAAGCAAAACCCCCTTGTTCATTTCGATACAATCCTACTCTCTCGCTCCTGCTCTCTTTTACTGCATTAGGACAACAACGATTCAACTGTTACTTGTTGCGGTAGCTGAACCCCTTTATCCTCTGCATGACCTTTCATTGCCACAGTAAATAGATGAAACCCACTAGTATGAGTAGGAGTTGTTTGAGCCATGTTGTGCCTACTCATTCATGTTTGTTTGTCATGCCTGCTATTGCTTAGAGTTGAGTCAGGTCTGATTCATCGGGGATGAATCAGAGGTGTGTGAACATGTCCTGCTGTGTGTGAGCTAAGTGGTGAACACGATTTGGTAAAGGTAGCGGTGAGAGGCCATGTAGGAGTACATGGTGGGTTGTCTCATTGAAGCCGTCCTTAGGAACTGAGTTCTGTGTTTGTGATCCATGATTCAGCTACTACCATACATTGGGCCCTGAAATATGACCCCGCTCGACTTCTTATTCACCCAAGTCCTTTGTCCAGGAGTTGCAAGTAGTTTCTGGTGTTTGTAGCTTACTGGAGGCCGTGGACAGCGCTGACCGTAGGGGTGGGCTGTGATGCGGTAGGTACGTGGCACGGTGTACCGGATACCCGTTAGGTATCTCGGGAACCCTGCACACATCGTTTGGGGCTGTGAGCAAAACTCCGGCCGGATCTCCTCATGGATGGAACCCGAATAGGCGATAAACCTGGACTAGAGACTTGAGTGTTTAGGTAGGTCGTGGTCTACACCCATGTCGGCTTTCGCTTGAAGTCTGCCGAGCACATGTCGTGTGCAGACGCTAAGTGGTGGAAACATGTATGAAGAAGTACACCCTGCAGGGTTAACATCATCTATTCGAATAGCTGTGTCTGCGGTAAAGGACTTCTGGGTTGCTTATGTTAGTTCATAGACAAGTGAAAGTGGATACCCTAAAATACGCAAGATAAGCGTGAGTGCTATGGATGGCGTTCTCGTAGGGAGACGGGAGCGGATCCATAGTGGTGTATTGATATGGTGAATATGTGGACTCGTGTGCGCCACCTCAAAAGAGTTACTTGCAGTCGTAGTTCAGGATAGCCACCGAGTCAAAGTTGGCTTGCTGCAGTTAAACCCCACCATCCCCTTTGTTGATAATGATGCATATGTAGATAGTTCTGATGTAAGTCTTGCTGGGTACATTTGTACTCACGTTGCTTAATTTATGTTTTTGCAGAGAGACTTCGGTCTCGCTAGTAGTTCCGCGTGGACTTCGATGTTTAGCTTGTTACCTCAGCTACGATCTTGTGCCCTCGGCAGGATCGGGTAGATAGTCAGGCTTCTCAGCCTCTTTCATTTATAGTTGTCTGTACTCAGACATGATAGCTTCCGTTTGTGTTTTGACTTGTATGCTCTGAATGTTGGGTCATGAGACCATGTTTGTAATATTCCGCTCCTCGGAGCCTAATGAACAAATACTTGAGTCATAGAGTCATGTTGTGATGCCATGTTGTACTTGCACTTATCGAGCATATTGTGTGTATGTTATTAAAATGCTTGGTATGTGTGGGATCTGACTATCTAGTTGTTTATCCTTTGTAGCCCCTCTTACCGGGAAATGTCTCCTAGTGTTTCCACCAAGCCAGGGTAGCTTGCTACTGCTCCGGAACACTTAGGCTGGCCGGCATGTGTCCTTCTTCGTTCCTGTGTCTGTCCCTTCGGGGAAATGTCATGCGATGGATACCGGAGTCCTGTTAGCCCGCTACAGCCCAGTTCACCGGAGTCCTGCTAGCCCAGTGCTACAGCCTGGATTCACTCGCTGATGACCGACACGTTCGATGTTGGGTCATGGATGCCTGTCCCTGTAAGTTTGTGCCACTTTGGGTTTACGACTAGCCATGTCAGCCCGGGCTTCTTATCATATGGATGCTAGCGACACTGTCATATACGTGTGCCAAAAGGCGCAAACGGTCCCGCGCAAAGGTAAGGCGACACCCGTGGGAATACCGTGCGTGAGGCCGCAAAGTGATATGAGGTGTTACATGCTAGATCGATGTGGCATTGAGTCGGGGTCCTGGCAGCGTTGGTATCAGAGCCTGACTGCCTGTAGGACTACCAAGCCAAACTGGTCGAAGTTGAGTCTAGAAATTCTTTAGTTATATAAGGGAATTGATTGTGGGATGGAACGTAAGGCTATTTTTACTCCTTATACCTCATGGCCCTCTGATCTGAGTCATCTTATCTTTTCTACGGGGTTAAGGAACTAGGCTTTCTCTTCTTTCTATCAGGATCACGTGTTACTAATCCGTAGACCTATAGAACTGTTGGACTTAAGTCTCAATCTAGTTCCTACTACTTCTGTATGTTAACTGATGATCTCGAAACCTTGATATGGTGCTTCTGAGTGGTTATGCCACCATTTTTGTGATTGTCTCAAATCTTTTTGAGCATTTACAGCCGTTATGTTGTCCAAGTCATCCCAGGTTTCTAAACAATCTGATGCACTTGCAAGTCCTTTCCCTCTGGTTTTTATGTTCCTTTGGGCCAGGTTAATCACACTAATCGGTGAGTTGAGGTACTCTGTTGCCTTGACATATATGTTGGAGTTCTTATTATGACCCTAGGTGTCTTAGGGGGTCATCTAATAATTTAGCCATAACTTGTGTTCCAGTGTGATGATTCTGGCCTTTCTTCTCGAAAGCATCCCGTGATGCCACTTAGTAGTAGGTATTCTACTTTTGGGTTTCTGAACCCGAGATTCACTCTACTTACTTCATGTTGATAGTGTTTGCTAGTTCCTTTAGGATATTAGTAACTTGCGATAGTCCTCGAGGTCCGTGGTATTTCCTTCTTCCAAATACTATGAACCGCTTATGGCAGATGTTTATTGGATCAAAAGATCACAATCAGAGTACTCTTGAGAAGTTCTCCATTCATAAATCATGACTCTGCCAGTCCTACTTCCTTGCATGGGTTATCTGGAAGAAACCTGTTGAATTTGGTTCAACATATTAATCTATGCATCCACACCTCGAAAGGATATATGTCCCCTTGAGTTGTCCCTCTTCATTCGTATTCCGACCTTCGTCTATCAATTGATAGTCAGGAGTAATTGTGCATTCGTGTTATCGATGCTTATTATTCTTGTGGTCCGTCAAGCCATTCTATCGCGGAATGACTAGGAGAAACAAACTCCAGTACCTCTTCCATATCCAGGATTGGGTCAAGAAGTTGTGCTCCGCAGAACAAATTGCTAATCCAGCTTTTGTTCTGCTCTACCTTGGAGTATTACCATCTTTTATATCGGGATTGTTATAGGAATTGCACACCATCCTATGAACTCTTGGTACAGTGATACTTCTTGCCATCATTGTTCATTCCTCGGTTCCTGTGTTATTGTAACCGGAATGCCGACAAATGAGTCATGGCGTGTGAAATCAATACTGCTAGCAACTCTGTTGCTTGGTAGTTAAATGGACGATAACCTCATTCTTAGCGTATTGATTATTGAATCATCACCCTAAGACTGATTGTGCTACCTAGTCCCTATTTCTGGTGCACTCCTCGACCAACGAGTTAGGAATTATTTCAGGTCCTCACTCATTTGATCATGTCGTCTTGCCCTCAAAAGCAAGATTGTTCTCGAGCTTAGTAACATAACGGTGGTTCGTGACTTTCCAAATATCTTCTTGGAAGTGTTACCGGGTTGTTTCCTGACTGTTATGTTGAGCTCGTGATCAAGTTGGTTTCTTGTGAACCACCCTTTCACCAAGAATCTGTGTTGGATATCCCGGAGCTAGTTGGTTAAGCTAGACAACAACTTGGAGAATTGGAAGATAAAAGCTTGCCTAACTTAGTTCGTTCCAAAGGGATATTCTTGTGTAGTGTGTGTTGAAGAAAGATGATATCTTCATCGATTGGTCCCTGTGATCAGTTGCTGGAACTATTGTCTTATCAATCCTTGATTTGAGTGTGGGCTATCGTCAAATCAAATCAGTACCAACGATGTTCGTAATGTTGTCTTACTCGTGGTTGATCCCTTGAGCATATACCATTACATCCTTTGGTATGACCAATACTATCACCGTGTTCACATGATGGTGGAAGTCCAGTGATATGGAAATTCCGATGAGTTGTTGTTGAGCCCATCAGCAGCATTTTGTCTCCCCCATGAGTCATGTTGAACATCAACCTAGTGTTGGAAACTTGTGTAAGCATTTCTTCGTGTTTCGTTTATGAAGCATATGTTTGGATGAAGGTAGTGACTTCCTTTAATTCATGTGCATTTGATGTAAGTTGCCGCCGTGAATTCGAGAAAGTTTGTTTTTGCTCCTCTGGAATCATCCCAAGTCAGTCATGCATGTGCGAAGTATTCTATGGTCTGATAGACTGATCATCCTCATTCCATATGTATCCCCTAGCACATCAAGCCACTGATTGATTTGTTCAAGGAGAAGGAGTTCCTTCTTAAGAGCAAGACTTATGCAAGGACTTCGATATCCTCGATGATGGTTTCCCTCCTGAACTCGGTAGTGTTTTATTATAAGACTACTGTGTGGTCATGCTTGTCTCGGACAACATGTTCACATGTTGTAGCAGAACCAGCTCATGTTTTGGAGCTTGCTACCGTAGCTCACTCCCCGAGAATCCCGCAACATTAGCTCGTCGATTTGTGTTGCAAACTTTCATTTTTCTTTCTAGACTTGATGAGTCTGGGATATCCTGACACCAACCAGATCTGAATCTCAGGCAGATGTGATGGTTGGAACATTTCCCAAGAACTATAATATTGGTCTCTCAATAACCGGCAAGGTGGATGTCGTGGCCAACACACCCATCCGGTAGACCTATTATTATAGTATCTTGTTTGAGGAAGCTGGCCACCTCCCCATAAGGACTTCGTAGGATTTACCCCCTAGCTATGCCTTATGATTTTAGTGTTTCCGAAGTACGACCTTTACCTGATGTTCTAGATACCAGACCATTTCAAGGAATGGTATACACTAGTACATCAAGGAGAACATTAGAAGCGGAGTGCTAAATGTCTCTCGGTCGATCATCCAGATTTCGTCCCCTTGGCCTCGCTAAGGTGAAATATGAGAAAGTATTATCCTCCTTTGCATCTGCATCGTCCATCGCTGGTCATCATGGTAGTATGTTGTGTTGTCAGCACCCTTGACATGGATGTTGGTAAAACCCTGATGATCATGGAAATGCTCGAGTTCTTGAGAGCACGCACAAGCGCTAGGTGTTATCATCGACACTAACTGGGATGCTCTCAGTTCCCTCGGCAATGCTATGACCTTTTCAAACAGTGAATTCACTCTCTATTGTTGGGTTCTTCCCCAGTTACCAGAATCATTCCCAGCATTTGCATTTTGTTCCCAGCTTGCACCGCCACTGTGCCATTCTACCATGGGTCTCTTCCATTTCCGGTGGTAAGCAAATTCATCCATTATGTTGTCTTCAACAAGGTAATCCACATCATCCAAGTCCGAGTATGCCATTCTACCGACCTCCTCCAAATGATCGATTGTGATTTGCCTTAAGCTGGTATAGAGAGTTTCAATGATCCTGAATCAAAGGTAATTCTTTTTGCCACTTAAGGGGATATATCTACGAATCACCCCCCCCCCCCCTCCAGGATGTCTCGCTGAGGTATCATGGCAACTCAACTCCTCGCTACGTTGACAACCATTCACCACCTTCTTAGGTGTGCAATTATTGCCTACCTAGTGAACCTTCGTCATCTGTTCCACTCCATCCCTTTAGATGTGTGCTTCGTGTCTCAGCTCAAGAGATGTTGCTATGACTCACTTTGTGAGCTCATCCTAAGTTGATTGATCTTCGAGAAGATCGATTCTTTCGGAGTTGTCCTTTTCCTCTTGCTGTCATGCTAGTTGGAGTTCTCAGAGCAAGACGACGGGACAAAGATGGTGATCGAATCAACGCTTTTATGAAGTGCACCCTGGATCATGAAGATTATACTAGTTTGCGTTTCCCCTTCATCTTACCCTACGCTTGAATCTCGAGACGAGATTCTTGTTTAGTGGGGGTGAGTTGTCACATCCCTAGCTTCTGGTGCTGCCGAGTGTTTGCATCATGTTTAAATTTTTGAAACTTGAACTGAGGAAATTTGGAAGCCTCAAAAACTTAAATAAAAGAAGGGCAAAAACCCTAAAATCTCATTCATTGTTCCAAAATGCTCTTCTTAAATGTTTGATAATTTTTGGCAAGGGTTCTGGTCCCAACCAAAATATTGGACATTTTTAGGGACTTAATCTTGGGACTTTGAATTTAAATCATTAGCTATTTGAATTTGAATTATATTCATATAATTAGAATATAATTTCAAATACCCTTGAAATATTTTATGAGCTTTTGGAAAAGTCCATCTAGCAAAATAAAAATATTCAGAGGAGTTTTTGGCATTGTTTGAATTATCTTTAAATTCAAAACAGTGGCAAAACAAATTTAATAAAAATAGAAAACAGAACAGAAATATAAAACAGAGCACTTACCTGGCGCTCACCTCGCAGCCCACCTGGTGGCCAATAGGACCGGCCCAGCGCGGCCCAGCCCACCTCCTCCTGTCGTCTTCCCCGCGCCAGTAGGCAGCGCGCGTGGCCGACGGGCGCCGACGCTGCCTCGGCCACCTCCTGCTTCCCCAGCCACCTCCTGCTTCCACCGCGACGCCACGGCCCTTCTAGCATCGCCACGCAGCCCCTGGCTCCCTCTCTCACTCTCCTCGCTCCTCCCCCCCCCCCCTCCTCTGTTTCTCGCACGCAGCCACCGAGCGGAGCTCGTCGCCGCCGTCCACTGCCACCACGGCCACCGGGCCTCCCTCGCTTCCCCGACTAGCCCACAAGCTCCGCCACTCCGTCCTCGACCCACCTCACCGAGCCACGCCCCTCCAGAAGCCCCCGAACGACCTCACCGGGCTCGTCTTCTACCTCGGACCCGCCGGCCATCACCGTCAAATTCGTCGGCTCCGGACCGTCCCCGACCTCGCCGAGCGTTCCGTCGTCATCGCCGTGAGCCCCTGCTCCAAACCCCTCTTCCTCCCCTTGCGTTTGTGCACTCTAGCCGCCGTTTCCACCTCACCCGAGAACTCCCCGCCGCCGGACATGGCACCGTCGTGGCTAGAGCCACAAAGGCTCGAAGCCAACCTCACTTTTGTGCTCAGCGCAGCACCAGGAGCTCGTAGCCACCACCCGCTCCTCCTCTAGTGCACCGTAGCCCCTTCTCCCCTCCCCGCCGAACTCCGGCCGCCGCAAAAGCTACCGCCGTCGTCGATTTAGCCCACTCCGTCGCGAGTTGTTGCCTCCGTTGGATGCGCAAGACTCCTAGCTTTCCGTAGCCGCAAACCGCGTCCAAAACCACCGCCCGAAGCTCAAATCTGAGCCGCGCCACCGTCTCGGGCCTCGCCGGCGTCGAGTCGCCGGCGGGATTGACCCCGCTGACTCAGTTGACTACGGGTGGGCCCAGTTTGACCCCTTGGGTCAATGATAGGTGGGGCCCAGCCCTGCTAGTTAATTAGGATTAGTACTAATTAAATTTAGTTAAACTAATTACACTGACATATGGGTCCCACAGGTCAAATTTGACCTGGACAACGCCCGTTGACTTGCTGACGTCACCATGAAGTCATGCTGACGCAGTAATAGGTTTTTTGGATTTAATTTAATTCAGGAAATTCCAGAAAATAGCTAAAACTTCAATAAATCATAGAAATTCAACCGTAACTCGGAATGAAATAATTTATATATGAAAAATGATCAGAAAAATCCAATCTATCCATCTGTACTGGTTTCATGCATGTTAGAACAACTTATAGATGCTGTTTAGCACAAATCATATTAATGGCATTTAAATATCCACATATGGAGTTTGAGTTTGAATCTTGGATTCAAACCAACTTCATTTAATCTGGTTTAGTTGCATCAGCACAAATCACATCATATCGCCATGTCACATTCATGCATCATATTGTCGCATTGCATTGATTGTGTTCTTCCTTGTATGCCGGTAATTGTCCCCTCTCGATAGACGTGTACCGGCGATGTGATCGATGACACCGATGAAGAGTTATATTATCTTCAGAAGTGCCAGGCAAGCAAAACCCCCTTGTTCATTCTGATACAATCCTACTCTCTCGCTCCTGCTCTCTTTTACTGCATTAGGACAAAAACATTCAACTGTTACTTGTTGCGGTAGCTGAACCCCTTTATCCTCTGCATGACCTGTCATTGCCACAGTAAATAGATGAAACCCACTAGTATGAGTAGGAGTTGTTTGAGCCATGTTGTGCCTACTCATTCATGTTTGTTTGTCATGCCTGCTATTGCTTAGAGTTGAGTCAGGTCTGATTCATCGGGGATGAATCAGAGGTGTGTGAACATGTCCTGCTGTGTGTGAGCTAAGTGGTGAACACGATTTGGTAAAGGTAGCGGTGAGAGGCCATGTAGGAGTACATGGTGGGTTGTCTCATTGAAGCCGTCCTTAGGAACTGAGTTTTGTGTTTGTGATCCATGATTCAGCTACTACCATACATTGGGCCCTGAAATATGACCCCGCTCGACTTCTTATTCACCCAAGTCCTCTGTCTAAGAGTTGCAAGTAGTTTCTGGTGTTTGTAGCTTACTGGAGGCCGTGGACAGCGCTGACCGTAGGGGTGGGCTGTGATGCGGTAGGTACGTGGCACGGTGTACCGGATACCCGTTAGGTATCTCGGGAACCCTGCACACATCGTTTGGGGCTGTGAGGGAAACTCCGGCCGGATCTCCTCATGGATGGAACCCGAATAGGCGATAAACCTGGACTAGAGACTTGAGTGTTTAGGTAGGTCGTGGTCTACACCCACGTCGGCTTTCGCTTGAAGTCTGCTGAGCACATGTCGTGTGCAGACGCTAAGTGGTGGAAACATGTATGAAGAAGTACACCCCTGCAGGGTTAACATCACCTATTCGAATAGCCGTGTCCGCGGTAAAGGACTTCTGGGTTGCTTATGTCAGTTCATAGACAAGTGAAAGTGGATACCCTAAAATACGCAAGATAAGCATGAGTGCTATGGATGGCGTTCTCGTAGGGAGACGGGAGCGGATCCATAGTGGTGTATTGATATGGTGAATATGTGGTCTCGTGTGCGCCACCTCAAAAGAGTTACTTGCAGTCGTAGTTCAGGATAGCCACCGAGTCAAAGCTGGCTTGCTGCAGTTAAACCCCACCATCCCCTTTGTTGATAATGATGCATATGTAGATAGTTCTGATGTAAGTCTTGCTGGGTACATTTGTACTCACGTTGCTTAATTTATGTTTTTGCAGAGAGACTTCGGTCTCGCTAGTAGTTCCGCGTGGACTTTGACGTTTAGCTTGTTACCTCAGCTACGATCTTGTGCCCTCGGCAGGATCGGGTAGATAGTCAGGCTTCTCAGCCTCTTTCATGTATAGTTGTCTGTACTCAGACATGATAGCTTCCGTTTGTGTTTTGACTTGTATGCTCTGAATGTTGGGTCATGAGACCATGTTTGTAATATTCCGCTCCTCGGAGCCTAATGAACAAATACTTGAGTCATAGAGTCATGTTGTGATGCCAGGTTGTACTTGCACTTATCGAGCATATTGTGTGTATGTTATTGAAATGCTTGGTATGTGTGGGATCTGACTATCTAGTTGTTTATCCTTAGTAGCCCCTCTTACCGGGAAATGTCTCCTAGTGTTTCCACCGAGCCAGGGTAGCTTGCTACTGCTCCGGAACACTTAGGCTGGCCGGCATGTGTCCTTCTTCGTTCCTGTGTCTGTCCCTTTGGGGAAATGTCACGCGATGGATACCGGAGTCCTGTTAGCCCGCTACAGCCTGGTTCACCGGAGTCCTGCTAGCCCAGTGCTACAGCCTGGATTCACTCGCTGATGACCGACACGTTCAATGCTGGGTCATGGATGCCTGTCCCTGTAAGTTTGTGCCACTTTGGGTTTACGACTAGCCATGTCAGCCCGGGCTTCTTATCATATGGATGCTAGCGACACTGTCATATACGTGTGCCAAAAGGCGCAAACGGTCCCGGGCAAAGGTAAGGCGACACCCGTGGGAATACCGTGCGTGAGGCCGCAAAGTGATATGAGGTGTAGATCGATGTGGCATTGAGTCGGGGTCCTGACACTATATTCCAACTTCTCCATGGCTCATACCCCCTGATACAATACATAGTTTCATCACAACAAGCAAAACAATGCATCAAAAATATAATCTGTCAAAAATAGAACAGTCTGTAACAATCTGAATATTGACCATATTTCTGCAACTCCAAAAATTCTGAAAAATTAGGGCAACATGGGAAATTTGTATATCAATCATTTTTTAAAAAAATCAGAATTTTATCATGCTCCAGCAAATTTTGACAATTCTTCTACTTGACACAAAAGTTTCACAGAATCAAAGCAACTATCACCCAAATCACCCCAAAGGCTTTGCTTGGCAAAACACTAAAAACAATCATAACAATAACATAATTGCATGCTTATTGAAAAATAGAAAAGATTTTTTTAAAGATAACTATTGGGTTGCCTCCCAACTAGCGCTATTGTTTTACGCCCCTAGCTAGGCATAATGCATAGTTCAAGTGTTATCATCTTTGGTTTTAGTTCCATAGGTGGCCCTCATGATTGACTCATATGGTGGCTTAATTAGAGTTCTAGGGAAGTGTTCCATACACTTATTTAACGGAAACTTACATTTAATATTCCCTTCTTTCATATTAATAACGGCACATATAGTTTGTAAGAACGGGCAACCAAGTATTATGGGGAAAGACGGATTGCAATGAATGTCAAGTACAATAAAATCAATGGGAGCATAGTTCCTATTTTCAAGAATAATAACATCATTAATTCTCCTCAAAGGCTTTTTAATAGTAGAATCCGCCAAGTTCAAATTAAGAGAACATTCATCCATATTGGTAAAACCTAGCACACCACATAGAGATTTTGGAATTGTGGAAACACTAGCACCAAAATCACATAAAGCATTGCACTCATAATTTTTAATCTTGACTTTAATGGTGGGTTCCGATTCATCACATAATTTTCTATGAATTTAAATCTCTAAGTCTAGCTTTTCTTCTAAAGCTTTCATCATCGCTTCTACAATATGTTTAGTAAAAGCCTTATTTTGTTCATAAGCATTGGATGAATTTACCATGGATTATAACAAACAAATACACTCCATCAAAGAACAACTATCATAATTAAAGTCTCTGTAATCCAAGAGAGCGGGCACATCACTAGTTAAATTTTTTACCTCTCCAAACCCACTTTTATCAATTTTTCATCAACATTTTCACCCTCAAAATTATGGGGACATCTTCTAGCTAAAGTTGACTCTTCTTCAGTCCCCTTTTCATCAAGTTTTATATTGCTAAACAAGGTATCAATAGATGAAACATCAATCATTTTAATATCCTCATTGTTACTATGACAGAAATCGGGAGGAATCGCTTTTTCTAAAAATCTCGTTTAGCTCTAAGCATAGCAGTTCTTTTCTTACTCTCATCTATGGAGACATATAAAGGTTTAATTGACTCATTAATATAAATATTAGATGGCAAAATTTTAGCTTTAAGATTTTCCACATCATGAATAATTCTATCAATGCTCCTAGACATATCATCAAGTTTGCTCAATTTTTCTTCTATCGTAGTGTTGAAATCTTTTTGAGCATTAATAAATTATTTAATATTACTTTCAAGATAAGAGAGCATCCCATTATTATTATTATTATTATTATTATTATTATTATTATTATTATTATTATAAGAAATACCATAGGAATTGCCATAATTATTAGAGGAATATCCAGGAAATGAGCTAGGATTAAAATTACCTCTATAAGCATTACTATTAAAATTGTTTCGCGAGACAAAATTCACATCTACGAGATAATTATTTTTCTCAATCAAAGTGGACAAAGGCACATCATTAGGATCAATAGGAGCGTTTTTACTAGCAACCAATTTCATAAGTGCACCAACTTATCACTCAAAGTACTAATTTCTTCAACTGAATTCACCTTTTTACTAGTAGGAGCTCTTTTAGTATGCAATTGTGAATAATTTTCCATAATATTATCAAGCAATTTAGTAGCTTCAGCCAAAGTAATCTCCATGAAAGTACCACTCGCGGTGGAATCTAAAAGATTCCAAGAAACAAAGTTCAACCCCGCATAAAAAATTTGTATGATCATCCACAAATTTAAACCATGACTAGGGCAATTTCTTATCATGAAATTCATCCTTTCCCAAGATTGGGAAACATATTCATGCTCAAGTTGCTTGAAATTCATAATTTGATTTCTAAGGGAAATAATTTTCACGGGAGGAAAATATTTAGTGATAAAGGCATATTTGCATCTATTCAAAGAATCAATACTATTTCGTGGCAAAGATGAAAAGAAATTTTTTGCACGATACTGCAATGAGAATGGGAATAATTTTGATTTCACCATATCATTATCCACATATTTTTTTTCTTTTGCATGTCACACAATTCTATGAAAGTGTTAAGATGAGATGCATCATCTTCATTAGGACTACCCGAAAATTGTTCTCTCATAACAGGACTTAGCAAAGCGGCATTAATATCACAAGTCTCCGCACTAGCGGCAGGAGGAGCAAGCGGAGTACTAATTAGATCATTGTTATTTGTATTGGAAAATCACACGATTTTTGAATTTTCTTGAGACATCGTGACTGCGCAAACAAGATAACAAAAACAAAGAAGCAAACAAGAAAAAGGCAAACTAAAAATATTTTTGTATATTTGTAAAACTTTTTAAAAGTGGGGGAGATGAAAACGAGAGGCAGATGGAAAATAATGTAAGTACAAGGAGATGAAATTTTATGCAAAGGTACTTGATAGTTGTTGATGATCTCTCCCCGGCAATGGCGCAAGAAATTCTTCCTGCTACTTATGAACTGCGTTGGGATTTCCCCAAAGAGGAGAGGATGACGCAGTACAGTAGAGATAAGTATTTCCCTCAGTTAAGAACCAAGGTTATCAATCCAATAGGAGAGCCAAGCAACAACTCGTTAGCAACACCTGCACACTAACAACAAATCCTTGCAACCCAACGCGAATAAGGGGTTGTCAATCCCTTAACGGTCACGAGCAAGATTAAATTGTATAGTTTTTCATAGATAGGTCGGATAAAAATACAAATTAAAATAAATAAAATAAAAACACAACAAGGTATTTTTGGTTTTAATATATGATAAAACAAGACCCGAGGCCCATAGTTTTCACTAGAGGCTTCTCTCTTGAAAATAGCATACGGTGGGTAAACAAATTACTGTTGGGCAATTGATAGAAAAGCAAATAATTATGAAGATATCCAAGGAAATGATCATATATAGGCATCATGTCCAAGACAAGTAGACCAAAACAATTCTGCATCTAGTACTATTACTCCACACATCAACCACTATCTAGCATGCATCTAGTGTATTAAGTTCATAGAAAAACGGAGTAACGCCTTAAGCAAGATGACATGACATAGACAAGATAAACTCACGTATGAATAAACCCCATCTTTTTACCCTTAATAGCAATGATACACACGTGTCATGTCCCCTTCTTTCACTAGTATTGAGCACCGTAAGATCGAACCCATTACAAAGCACCTCTCCCATTGCAAGAAAAATCAATCTAGTTGGCCAAACCAAATCAATAGATCGGAGAGAAATACAAAGCTATATTAATCATGCATAAAAGAGTTTAGAGGAATATCGAATAATATTCATGGATAGATCTAATCATAAACTCACAATTCATCGGATCCCAACAAACACACCGCAAAAAGTCATTACATCTAATAGATCTCCAAGAACATTGAGGAGAACATTGTATTGAAGATCAAATAGAGAGAAGGAGCCATCTAGCTACTAACTATGGACCCATAGGTCTGTGGTAAACTACTCACACGTCATCGAAGGAGCAGCAAGGATGATGTAGAGCTCCTCCATGATCGAATCCCCCTCTGGCAGAGTGCCGGAAAAGGCCTCCAGATGGGATCTTGTGGTTCTAGAACTTGCGGTGGCAGAAAAAGTATTTCATGGACTCCTTGGTGGGTTTCATGATTTTTGAGAATTTATAGAGGCGGAGTTGGGTCAAACAGAGCCACGTGGGCCCACAAGCCACCAGGGCGCACCCTAGTGCCTCATGGGCCACTACTCCATCTTCTCGTCCCCTCCTGCGGCTTACAGGGTCTCTTATTGCTCGAAAAAAATCTCTAAAAAGTTTCGTGGCATTTGGACTTTGTTTGGTACTTATATTCTACAAAACCAAAAACAAGCAAAAACAGCAACTGGCACTGGGAACTAAGTTAATAGGTTAGTCCTAAAAAATGATATATAATTGCTTGAAAGTGTATATAAAACATCCAAGATTGATAATATAATAGTATGGAACAATCAACACTACAAAAAAAGACACATCCGTGACATTTTGGGCCAAATGAATTTTTTTCTATCATACATATGACACTTCTGTGACGATAATTGTGACAAAACCTGGTATCATCATAGATGTGGTGGGCTCCTACTTCTATGACAAAAAATCATGACAGAAAATGGGCTTTTCATCCTGGGCGGCCGGAGACGCAGCTGCATGACATTCTTTGGGCCATCCATGACGGAAAAAACCATGGTGGAAGCGAGGGGGAGGAAAATTTTGGGGAGTTGCCGGTTACGGTGGGAGATCAGGGGCGAATCGATGCGCGTTTCTCTCGTACAGGTATGCGCGTGTGTGCGAGGCGTTGGCTCTAACTGAACCCGAGCGAGGTGTTGGGCTCTAACTGAACCCAAGCGATTGCACTGCAGGCTACGCGTTACTGAACCCGAGCGATCGATTGATGGCTGTTAACTGAACCCAATGGAGCGATTCCTTCGCTACTGCTGCTAACTGAAGCCGATCGATTGGATGAACAGTGAGCGTTGCGGGGGGGTTTGGATGAACAATGAGCGGTGGCGTTGCCTCTGGATGAACAGGACCCCGTGGTGTGGAGGGCTGGATGAACATTAGACAGTGGAGGGGTGGCCGTGGAGGGGTGGCCGTGGAGGGGTGGTTGAACAGGACCCCGTGGTGTGGAGGGCTGGATGAACAGTAGATGGTGGAGGGCTGGATGAACAGTAGACGATGGAGGGGTGGTTGAATAGTAGCATGGTGGAGGCTGGATGAACAGGAGCCCGTGGAGGCTGGAGGAGGTCGACGGTAGCCCGTGGAGGCTGGAGGAGGTCGACGGTGGAGATGAACAGTATCCCGTGGAGTCCCGTTTTGCGGTACGCCACACCCCTCCCCCCCGTTTCAACCGTAGCGCTCCAACACAAGTCCGTTTCGTCTGTTTTGTGGTACGCCACACCCCTCCCGATGAACAGGACCCCCGTTTCGATCGTAAGAGATTTGTTTCCTCTGTTTTGCGGTACGCCATGCCCCTCCCGATCAACAGGACCCTGTTTCGAACGTGGCCAGTCGAACACAAGGTCGTTTCCTCCGTTGTGCGGTACGCCAGGCCTCGTTTCCATCGCCTGTTCTGTCCAAGCCCTCATCATGAACACCACCACACATTCCGTTCCGATCCAGCCAGTTGGCTCCACATGAACACGACGATGATGTTGTTTCTCTGTTCCGACCCAGCCATGTACGTATGCACGATAGGTGTTAGAGACCCTGCCCGTATGTACGTACGTGGCCGTATTTTCTTTCTTGCACCCTCGCCGTTGTACGTACGTGTACATGCTATGTGCGCGCCTCTACTACGACACGTGCGCGCCTCTACTATGACACGTGCGTGCCTCTACATCCACCAGTATATATGTACGTACACGTTCGCGACCAGAATGACAACGCTACGTACACTTCGACCAGGTGGTTTCGACTGTCAGGCACTTCCTTGCGTGCGAAAATGTAGCTGGTGGGTCCCAGCAGTCAGGGGGGTGAATCGTTTTTTTGGACGCACTTCCTTGCATGTGAAGATGTAATTGGTGGGTCCCAGCATACAGGGGGAAATGTTTTTTTTGCTAAATACGGTGGCCTGTCCGGTGGGTCCCCACTGTCAGGTGGAGGAATAATTATTTTGCGCGTAATAAGGAGGCACTTCCTTGCTGCGGTCGTGGACACAGCTGTCAGCCTCTCCACGTACAGTCCACGTCCGATGGAAGCCATTCCTTGACCACGTTGACCACGCCGCACCGAGAGCACCAGGGCGGTGGACGATGGTGAGGCCTAGGAAGGGGACGACGCGGAGCCGGGGAAGACGCGGCAGTGGATGCCCACGCGTAGAAGAGTATGAGAGTTCACTCGTTCGGCTGCGGTGTGAGGCTGCCGTCGCCGCAGAATAATAGGGGGTGTGGGTGCGTAGAGGGATGGCTTGGCTAGCGGTGGGAGTAGTAGGGGCGGTGAGGCCTCCGCGGCATCACAGCTGGTCACGGGCAGCAGGAGAAGGCGGCACGACAGGCGCTGCTTTGGGCGGCTAGAGCAAGAAGACCAGAGGTTGAAGAAGCACTACTGCCGTTGGATGGACATTGTACGGTCACTGGAGCTAGAATCATTCATATATTGACTAAAGTTGACAAAGGCCTCCGTCCCAGTCAACTTAGTAGGCCCACAAGTCAGCCTCCCACCAAGGTTGGTCCCAGCTAGCAGGGGGGTATTCATTTTTTTGTGTGTAATAAGGAGGCACTTCCGATGGGTCCGAGCTGACAGCGGGGGGAACATTTTTTTCGCGAAATACGGTGGCCCATCCTGTGGGTCCTAGCAGTCAGGGGGAAACGGTTTTTTCGTGAAATACTAGTGACCCGTCCGGTGGGTCCCTGCTATCAGGTGGAGGAATAATTATTTTCCGTGTAATAAGGAGGCACTTCCTTGCGGCTGCCGTGGACCCAGCTGTCAGCCTCTCCATGTACAGTACTCTTCCGATGGAAGTCGGTCGTTGACAACATTGACCATGCCGCACCGAGAGCACCACGGCGGTGGACGACGGCGAGGCCTAGGAAGGGGACGACAGGGAGCCGGGGAAGACGCGGCAGTGGAAGCCCGCGCGGAGAGGAGTACAAGGGTTCACTGGTTCGGCTGCGGCGTGAGGCTGCCGTCGCCGCAGGGCCTGGCCAGTGGTGGAAATAGTAGGGGGCAGTGAGGCCTCCACGGCAGCACAGTCGGCCACGGGAGGCAGGAGCATGCGGCACGACCGGCGCTGCTTTGGGCGGCTGGAGCAAGAACACCAGAGGTTGAAGAAGCACTACGGCCGTTGGATGGCCATCGTACGGTCACTGGAGCTAGAATCGTTCATATTGACTAAAGTTGACAAAGGCCCCCGTCCCAGTCAACTTAGTAGGCCCACAAGTCAGTCTCCCACCATAGTGGGTCCCAACTAGCAGGGGGGGTATTCATTTTTTTGTGCGTAATAAGGAGGCACTTCCAGTGGGTCTGAGCTAACAGCGCGGGGAACATTTTTTTGCGAAATACGCTGGCCCGTCCGGTGGGTCCCAGCAGTCAGGGGGGAAACGTTTTTTCGTGAAATAAGGTGGCCCGTCAGGTGGGTCCCTGCTGTCAGGTGGAGGAATAATTATTTTGCGCGTAATAAGGAGGCACTTCCTTGCGGCCGCCTGGACCCAGCTGTCAGCCTCTCCATGTATAGTACTCTTCCGATGGAAGTCAGTCGTTGACCACGTTGACCACGCCGCACCGAGAGCACCAGGGCGGTGGTCTGGATGACGGCGAGGCCTAGGAAGGGGATGACGCGGAGCCGAGGAAGACGCAGCAGTGGTAGCCCGCGCGGAGAGGAGTCCAAGGGTTCACTGGTTCGGCTGCGGTGTGAGGCTTCCGTCGCCGCAGAATAACAGGGGGTGTGGGTGAGTAGAGGGATGGCCTAGCCAGCGGTGGGAGTAGTACGGGGCGGTGAGGCCTCCGCGGCATCACAGCCGGCCACGGGAGATAGGAGCACGCGACACGACCGGCGCTGCTTTGGGTGGCTGGAGCAAGAATACCAGAGGTTAAAGAAGCACTACGACCGTTGGATGGACATCATACGATCACTACAGCTAGAATCGTTTATATTGACTAAGTTGACAAAGCCCTTGGTACGCGTCAACTTAGTAGGCCCACAGCTCGGATTTGGCAAAGAACATATAGCCCATTTGCGATTTGTAAGAATGTACAGCCCATTTTTCAATTCTAATGGAATTTACTACAGCCCATTTACAGGTTTGTTAAAAGTACAGCCCAACTTCTAGCTAGGACAATGATTAATAATTTCAAACAACCGCTCAAAACAGAATTCAAAAAAAAATCCCACATTTTGATGGGATCCGAAATATTTTTATCCGAAATTTCTAGTCAGGTTAAATATAATTTCAAAATAAAGTTGGATCACATTAAAATCCAACGAAATATTGCGGGCGCAACAAGTAATGAAATTAAAATTTCCAAATTCCAAAAATAATATATTTTTCAAACTAATTACGTGTTTGGTGCATAGTAATTGCCCAGTTATTATAATTACATCCCATTTATTATTTCTTAAAGTCCATTTTCTTGTTAAGCCTAATGCATACCTCCTAGGAAACTTTGCAGCCCAGCGGGGCGGATAACAAATTGACTCGGATATTGTGTACAACTGTCGGCCCAGTTGCATTGCTGATGCTGAAAAAAAAGGCCTGTGTAGTATAGTACAACCTAACATGGTTACTCAGCCCACATTCAGGGACGCCGGAAAGGCCCAAACAAGGCTTCTGTACAACTTTTTGAAGTCACTGAGCTCAATTAATAACTTAAGAAAAAAGTTAGATTATAGTGGAACCTAATTAAAAGCTGTCACGAGCAAATAAATAATTCAACGGGTCCCACTTGTGCGTGTGCGCGTGTGTGTGCGTGTGTGTGTTTGTGAGAGAGAGAGACCCATCGGTCGATGCTCGTAAATACATCTTTCAGCCATATGCATTGCTGATGCTCAGTAAAAACTTATATAGTTGACACAATCATATAGAACATCATAGCACACTGAACTTGCATACAAAAATTTCACGCAGGCGGCACAATCAGGATGGAAGCAGTGGATCGCTACGGGAAGGGCTATGTTGAAACCAACGAAGTCGTACATAACGGTTCATCGTCTTTAGAAATGACGGGGAAATATCTTGAATGTTGTGCAAAGAAAACAGACAGACAACACAATAAGTTCTGCTAGCACATTAAGTTGACGTACAGCCCTTTCTAAAAAAGTGCAGGTACAAAATTAGAACAGGTCACAATCAAATGTACTGGCATATCAGTGCTTCAGACCCATAGCTCGGATTTAACTAGTACTATCTGACAAGATTCAGTTGTTACCTCAAATTAGAGCACATCCAGGCAGCCAGCCCTGCCTCTTCTCCCAAAGAAGCAGTGGCCTCCGCCGCGCGATGGAGTAGGCCCTGTGCCATCCATCATTCCGAGCAACACGGGGAAAGTCTGACGTTGACTCCTGTAATGGACGTCGTCGACGGACCCTGGCACAAGCGGGGGCGGCAAGACTTCGATTGATGGATTGACCACTTCTTCGACATGCACGAACACTCGATACAGGTACATCCCTAACGTGGTCCGCGGCGGCCTTGGTGGCGACGAATAGTACAACCCCGGTTCCTGCACCGGTATCTCAACACCAATCACCTTCGGTATGGTGGACGACTTCTTCATCCATGCCATAACCGTCAGAGGCCAGCTGTCTGGAGGAACAAACATACTTACGAGCTCACCTCCAAGGTCGTTGATAAGCTCATTCATGGACTCGCTGTTCCAAGCACGTCGAGGCATGCCGTGGAAGGTAAGCTTTTTTAAAAACTCAAGCTCAGAGGGTACCGAGCCCCATCCTTGGTGCCACCGATCAAAGCTCACCAGCGAACCATCGCAGAACAAACGCCGGGAAGATTCGAACACACGACTGCATTCGCAAGTTGTTCGGAACCTGACGAAGAAATCAGCCGGTGGCGGACAGACTTCAATGAGCAAGTCACTTATTTGGATACCGTGCGCAATGCCAAGATATTTGACAAGGTCGTCGGTTACCATCAGCACTTTGCCGGCAAACTGGTCGTCAAGCACCGCCATGCCACTGTTGAGCGACAGCACGCAGCGACCGAAGGTAGGACGGACCTCAGGATCTCCGGCTCGGAGATCCGCGTTGACCGGCGACATGATAGTGTGCTTGAGTACAGGGAGTACAGGAGGGGGATTTGGGGGAACTGGAGTAGGAATCGAGATTCCAGAGGTGGGGGAGGGGCGGGAGACTGGGGATGAAAAGGTAGCATGAATTTCGAGCACGCGCCAATATGCTCTCGGCGCGCAAGCGCACGAAAACACCGGTGGCGCCCACATGTCGGCCTGGCCTTTTTTTCATGATCTTTTGAGAGCCCGGCCCGAGAGTCATAATTGACCTGTTTGGCATTGCATTACTACTCGGCCCATATTCAACGACACCTCACTGGCCCAAACAAGTGTACATCATCGAAAAGACAGTGAGCTCAAATTTATATAACTTGAAAAAAGGATATATACTCTGAACACTGGAGAATGGTGACGCCCTCATTTAGCCCACCAGTAGTTCGAGACAATAAGCAGTTCGAAACAACGATATATACAACATTCAAACACTGACTAGTGACTACTACTGACATAAACAGCAAGACATGATAGTTCATAAGAAGTCTTGCTACACCACCAAAACGTACCCATCTGCAGCACTCAGACTCTTGTGATCCAGGCGAGAATGACATTCTAAACAGAAGCAACTATTACATAGAAAGAGTGACATAGACGAGGATGACCAAATGACAAGGAATATGCATAACAAAAGAAAGAACTACCCATCCAGAACCAGCAGCAAAGACAACAAAGTCATTCGAAGAGATGATCCAACACCATCATAATTTGCAGCCCCGCTTCAGCGACCAGTGATCCGGAGACACCAGTACTCCACCCTTTCGATGCAACAGCCCAATTACCTATCAACATGAAGGCTTGAACCACATCACTGCCTGTCGTAATTGAGACATCCAAGGATCAAAGTTAATCCGGATGCCTTTGTCATTCTCACCTTCTTTTGGCTGCAGGATGTATTGTTGACAATCAGGGGAGTATGCTCCCGAACTCCTAGGGCTCGTCTTGTAGACACAGTTTTCCATAGCAAACAGAGCCTCTCTGCCATCAAGGTCCTTGCCAACGGTGATCTCCTGGTTAATCGGATAATTGAGTCCGAGAAACAGAGAGTGTGAACCAAGGCTGTTTACCCGCCTCCAACTAAAAAATCCTAAAGGCCCCAACAAGCTGGTATCTTGCTCATAGACGTAACAGCCACTGTCCGGATACTCACGTATTACACGGTGCTTGTATTGTCACATCCCTAGCTTTATCCTGGCCATGGACTAGCTTGGTTGCTGCATCATGTTTAAATTCAAATGAAACTTGAATTGAGGAATATTGGAAGCCTCAAAACCCTAAATAAAAGAGGGGCAAAAACCCTAGAAATCTCATTCATTGCTCCAAAAGGCTCTTCTTAAATGTTTGATAATTTTTGGTAAGGGTTCTGGTCCCAACCAAAATATTGAACATTTTTAAGGATTTATTTTTGGGACTTTGAATTTAAATCTTTAGCTATTTGAATTTGAATTATATTCATATAATTAGAATATAATTTCAAATACCCCTGAAATATTTTATGAGCTTTTTGGAAAAGTCCATCTAGCAACATAAATTATTCAGAGGATATTTGGCACTGTTTTGAATTTGTTTAAATTTGAAAACAGTGGCAAAGAATTAAAAGAAAACAAAACAGAACAAAATAATAGGAGTAGAACTTACCTGGCCTTACCTGGTAGCCCACCAGCCGGCCCAGTTTCCCCCCCCCACCAGCGCGGCCCAGCCCACCTTCCCCCTTGTCCTCTTCTTCCTCTGCCAGAAGGCAGAGGCGAGGCGTGGCGCGCGCCCGAGCGCCCCGGCCACCTCCTGCTTCGCGCTGGAGGCCGCCCTCCGTCCTAATTCGCGCCACGACGACGCCCCGTGTCCCCTCTCTCCTTTCCCTCACTCGCTGCATCCCCTCTCCCTCTTCTGTCTCTCTCCCTCGCTCATCCCCGGATGCACCGAGGCCGCCGACGAGTACCACCGGAGCCACCAGCATCCCCACGCCCAGCCAGTTAGGCCACGAGCTCCGCCTTGGATCCGGGAAGCTCTACCACGACGCACGCGACGCCGGGTGCCCTGAAGCCACGCCATCACCGCCATCTTCATCGCCACGGCCGGCGATCGCCGCCGTTCGATTCGCAGCACCGAAGACGTCCCCGAGCTCGCCGAGGCCACCACTGCACCCGCTGTGAGCTCCTGTGTTGATTTCCCCTCTTCCCGTGCCCCACCTCCCTCTCTAGCTAGCCCCACCACTTGCCCGAGAATCTCTCGCCGCCGGCCATGGCGTGGCCGTGGCCACAGCCACCCCAGCTCGTATCCGAGGCCACGGTCGTGCTCATCGTGATCTCGGGAGTCCGTAGCACGCCCCAGCCCCTCCTGCCGTGCTCCCTAACCCCGACCCCAGGATTGCCCGAGCTGCTGCCGCCGCCAAACCTCGTCGCCGACCACTTTTCCGGCCACCCCAGCACCTGTCACCGCCACCACTAGATGCGCGCCACTGCGCGCGTTCGAATGCAACAAACCGCGGCCGAAACGATGCCATGTGGCTCGTTTCCGAGCCCTCCGCCGCGTCTGGACTCGCCGGCGGCTAAACGCCGGCGACCGCTGACCCGATGACCGGCGTGGGTTGACCCACTGCCGGGTTTGACCCCCCCCCCTCTCTCTCACTGACCTGCGGGCCCGCCCGGCTAATTAGGCTAGGATTAATGTTAACTAAATATTAGTTAGTTCATTAGACACTGACATGTGGGCCCTAGTGCCCTAATCCTTAATTAAACTAAAATAACCCCCCCCCCTGTTTAACCTGTGACGCTGACGTGTGGACCCCACACGTCAGGTTTGACCCTGACCGGCCCTGTTGACTTGCTGACGTCATGCCGACATCATGCTGACGCAGTAAAGTATTCTGGAATTAAATAAATTAGGAAATGATTTATAATTCCAGAAAATTGTATAAACTTCAATAAATCATAGAAAATTAACCGTAACTCCAAATTAAATAATTTATATATGAAAAATTATCAGAAAAATTCAAGGAATCCATCTGTACCATTTTCATGCATGTTAGAACAACTTATAGGTGCTGTTTAGCACAAATCATATAAAGGGCATTTAAATGATCACATATGGAGTTTGAATTTGAATCTTGTATTCAAACCAACTTCATTTAATCTGTTGCTAGTTGCATTAGCTCAAAACACATTCATTTTGCCATGTCATGATCATGCATCATATTGTGCTTTGCATTGATTGTGTTCCCTTCTGTGTTGCCGGTATTTGTCCCCTCTCGATAGACGTGATACCGATGATGTGATCGTTGACACTGATGAAGACTCAATGTTATCTTCAGAAGTGCCAGGCAAGCAAAACTCCCTTGTCCATTCCGATACAATCCTACTCTCTCGCTCCTGCTCTCTTTTACTGCATTAGGACAACCACGACATATTTGTTACTTGCTGCGGTAGCTGAACCCCTTTATCCTCTGCATGACCTGTCATCCCACAGTAATTAGATGAAACCCACTAGCATGAGTAGGAGTTGTTTGAGCCCTGATGTGCCTACTCATTCATGCTTGTTTGTCATGCCTGCTACTGCTTACAGTTGAGTCAGGTCTGATTCATCGGGGATGAATCAGAGGTGTGTGAACATGTCCTACTGTGTGTGAGCTAAGTGTGTGAACACGATTTGGTAAAGGTAGCGGTGAGAGGCCATGTAGGAGTACATGGTGGGTTGTCTCATTGCAGCCGTCCTCAGGAACTGAGTTCTGTGTTTGTGATCCATGATTCAGCTACTACCACGCATTGGGCCCGAAACCAATGGACCCTCTCGGCTTCTTAATCACCCTTGTCCTCTGTCCAGGAGTTGCAAGTAGTTTCTGGTGTTTGTAGTATGCTGGAGGCCGTGGGCAGCGCTGACCGTAGGGGTGGGCTGTGATGCGGTAGGCACGTGGCCGGTGTAACCGGGCACCCGTTTGGTGTCACGGAACCCTGTTCACATCGTTTGGGGCTGTGAGCGAAACTCCGGCCGGATCTCCTCATGGATGGAACCCGAATAGGCGATAAACCTGGACTAGAGACTTGAGTGTTTAGGTAGGCCGTGGCCGACACCCACGTTGGGCTTCCGCTTGAAGGTTGCCGAGTACATGTCGTGTAAACGGCGGTAAGTGGTGAGAGCGTGTGTGAAGAAGTACACCCCTGCAGGGTTAACCTAATCTATTCGAATAGCCGTGTCCACGGAAAAGGACCTCTGGGTTGCTTATATCAGTTCATAGACAAGTGAAAGTGGATACTCTAAAATACGCAAGATAAGCGTGAGTGCTATGGATGGCGTTCTCGTAGGGAGACGGGAGCGGATCCATAGTGGTGTATTGATATGGTGAATATGTGGACTCGTGTGCGCCACCTCAAAAGAGTTACATTGCAGTCGTAGTTTAGGATAGCCACCGAGTCAAAGCTGGCTTGCTGCAGTTAAACCCCACCACCCCTTTGTTGATAATGATGCATATGTAGATAGTTCTGATGTAAGTCTTGCTGGGTACATTTGTACTCACGTTTGCCTATTTTATGTTTTGCAGAGAGACTTCAGTCTCACTAGTAGTTTCCACGTGGACTTCGACGTTTAGCTTGATACCTCAGCTACGATCTTGTGCCCTCGGCAGGATCTGATAGATAGTCAGGCTTCTCAGCCTTTTTCATTTATAGATGTCTGTACTCAGACATGATAGCTTCCGCTTGTGCTTTGACTTGTATGCTCTGAGTGTTGGGTCATGAGACCCATGTTTGTAATATCTCGCTCCTCGGAGCCTAATGAATAAACTACTTGAGTCGTAGAGTCATTTTGTGATGCCATGTTGTATTGCACATATCGAGCATATTGTGTGTATGTTATTGAAATGCTTGGTATGTGTGGGATCTGACTATCTAGTTGTTTATCTTTAGTAGCCTCTCTTACCGGGAAATGTCTCCTAGTGTTTCCACTGAGCCATGGTAGCTTGCTACTGCTCCGGAACACTTAGGCTGGCCGGCATGTGTCCTTCTTCGTTCCTGTGTCTGTCCCTTCGGGGAAATGTCACGCGATGAATACCGGAGTCCTGTTAGCCCGCTACAGCCCGGTTCACCGGAGTCCTGCTAGCCCAGTGCTACAGCCTGGATTCACTCGCTGATGACCGACACGTTCGATGCTGGGTCATGGATGCCTGTCCCTGTAAGTCTGTGCCGCTTTGGGTTTACGACTAGCCATGTCAGCCCGGGCTCCTTATCATATGGATGCTAGCGACACTGTCATATACGTGTGCCAAAAGGCGCAAACGGTCCCGGGCAAAGGTAAGGCGACACCCGTGGGAATACCGTGCGTGAGGCCGCAAAGTGATATGAGGTGTTACATGCTAGATCGATGTGGCATTGAGTCGGGGTCCTGACAGCGTTGGTATCAGAGCTTGACTGCCTGTAGGATTACCAAGCCAAACTGGTCGAAGTTGAGTCTAGAAATTCTTTAGTTATATAAGGGAATTGATTGTGGGATGGAACGTAAGGCTCTTTTTACTCCTTATACCTCATGCCCTTCTGATCTGAGTCATCTTATCTTTCCTACGGGGATTAAGAACTAGGCTATCTCTTCTTTCTATCAGGATCACGTGTTACTAATCCGTAGACTTATAAGATTGTTGGATTCAAGCCTCAGTTCAGTTCCTACTACTTCTGTATGATTAATTGTTGATCTCGAAACCTTGATATTGTGCTTCTGAGTGGTTATGCCACCATTTTTGTGAATGTCTCAAATCTTTTCTGAGCATTTACAGCCGTTATGCTGTCCGAGTCATCCCAGGTTTCTAAATAGTCTGATGCATTTGCAAATCCTTTCCTCCTGTTTCGATGTTCCCATGGGCCAGATTAACCACACTAATCAGTGAGTTGAGGTACTCTATTGCCTTGACATATATGTTGGAGTTATTATTATGACCCTAGGTGTCTTAGGGGATCACCTAGTAATCTAGCCATGATTTGTGATCCCAGTGTGAAGATTCTGGCCTTTATTCTCGAAAGCATCCCGTGATGCTACTTAGTAGTAGGTATTCTACTCCTGGGTTCTGAACCCGAGATTCACTCTACCTACTTCATGTTGATAGTAATTGCTAGTGCCTTTAGGATATTAGTAACCTTTGCGATAGTCCTTGAAGTCCGTGGTATCTTCTTCTTCCAAATACCATGAACTACTTATGGCAGATGTTTATTGGATCAAAAAAAATCACAATTAGAGTACTCTTGAGGAGTTCTCCATTCATAAATCGTGACTCTGCCAGTTCTACCTTTCTGCATGGGTTATCCGGAAGAAATATGTTGAACTTGGTTCGACATACTAATCTATGCATCCACAACTCAGAAAGTTATATGTTCCTTTGAGTTGTTCTCTTTAGTTGCATTCTGACCCTCGTCTATCAATTGATAGTCAAGAGTATGCGTGCGTTCGTTCATCGATGCCTATGACTCTTGTGGTCTGTCAAGCCATTCTATTCCGGAATGACTAGGAGAAACAAACTCCAGTACCCCTTCCATATCTAGGATTGGGTCAAAGCAATTGTGCTCCGCAGATCAAATGCCAATCCAGCTTTTGGTTCTGCTCTACCTTGGAGTGTTACATATTTTATATCGAGATTGTTATAGGAATTGCACACCATCCTATGAACTCTGGTACAGTGATACTTCTTGCCATCATTAGTTCATTCCTCGGTCTTCGTGTTGATGCAACGGGAATACCGACAAATGAATTGTGATGTGTGAAATCAATACGCCTAGCAACCTCGTTGCTGGGTAGTTAAAGGACAATAATTTTATTCTTAGTGTGTTGGTTATTGAATCATCATTCTAAGATTGATCGTGCTACCTAGTCCATTCTCCTGGTGCACTCCACGATCGATGAGTTAGGATTATTCAAGTCCTCACTCATTTGATCATATCGTCTTGCCCTCAAAAGCGAGATTGTTCTCGAGCTTAGTAACATACCGGTGGCTTGTGATTTTCTGAATATCTTCTCAGAAGTATTACCAGGTTGTCACTTGACCGCTATGTTGAGCTCGTGATCAAGTTGGTTTCTTGTAAACCACCCTTTCTCCAAGAATCCGTGTTGGATACCCCTGAGCTAGTTGGTTAAGCTAAACGACAACTTGGAGAGTTGGAAGATAAAAGCTTGCCTGACTTAGTTCGTTCCAAAGGGATATTCTTGTGTAGTGTGTGTTGAAGAAAGATGATATCTTCATCGATTGGTCCCTGTGATCAGTTGCTGGATCTATTGTCTTATCAATCCTTTGATTTGAGTGTGGGCTATCGTCAAATCAAGTCAGAACCAACGATGTTCGTAATGTTGTCTTACTCGTGGTTGATCCCTCGAGCATACACCATTATATCTTTGGGGCTGACCAATGCTATCACCGTGTTCACACGATGGTGGAAGTCCAGTGATATGGAAATTCTGTTGAGTTGTTGTTGAGCCCATTGACAACATTCTTATCTCCTCCATGATGTTGTTGAACATTAAGTTAGTGTTGGAAACTTTTGAAAGCATTTACCTCATGCCCCGTTCATGAAGTATATGTTTGGATAAAAGAAGTGACTTCCTCTTATACACGTGCATTTGGTGAAAGTTGCCGCCGTGGATTTGAGAAAGTTAGTTTTGCTTCCTCTGGAATCATCCCAAGTCAGTCATGCATACGTGCGAAGTATTCTGTGGTCTGGAGACTTGCAACCTTCATTCCATATGTGTTCCGAGCACACCAAGCCACTGATTGAGTTGTTCAAAGATAAAGGAGTCTGTCCAAGGTGAACTCTTTGGATTTCCACGCGTGGAGACTTCGATGTCCTTAATGATGGTTTCCCCTCCTGAACTCGGTAGTGTTTTATTATAAGACTACCACGTGGTCATGCTTGTCTGGGACAACGTGTTCACATGTTTGTAGCAGAACCAGCTCATGTTTTGGAGCTTGCTATCGTAGTTCATCTCCCGAGAATCCCGCAACGTCATCTCGTCGATTTGTGTTGCAAACTTTCATTTTTCTTCCTAAGACTCGATGAGCCTGGAATATCCTAACACCAACCAGAGCTGAATCTCAGGCAGATATGATGGTTGGAACATTTCCCTAAGAACTATAATATTGGTCTCTCGATAACCGGTAAGGTGGATGTCGTGGCCAACACACCCATCCGGTAGACCTATTATTATAGTATCTTGTTTGAGGAAGTTGGCCACCCCCCCCTAGGGATTTCGTAGGATTTACTCCCTAGTTGCCCCTATGGATTTTTGTGTTCCCGAAGTCCGACCTTTTACTTGATGTTTTAGATATCAAACCATATCTATGAATGGGTTATACTAGCACATCAAGGAGAACATTAGAAGCGGAGTGCTAAATGTCTCTCGGTCGATCATCCAGATTTTATTTGCTTGGCCTCGCTAAGGTGAAATCTGAGAAAGTGTTATCCTCCTTCGCATCTGCATCGTCCATCGCTATTCATCATGGTAGTATGTTGTGTTGTCAGCACCCTTGACGCGGTTGTTGATAAAACCTTGATGATTGTGGAAATGCTCAAGTTCTTGAGAGCACGCACAAGCGCTACGTCTTATCATCGGCACTAGCTGGGATTGCCCCAGATTTCCTCGGTTATGCTATAACCACTCAAACAGTGAATTCACTCTCTTTTGTTGGGTTCTTCCCCAGTTACCAGAATCATTCCCATCATTTGCATTTTGTTCCCAGCTTGCACCACCAATGTGCCATTCTACCATGGGTCTCATCCATTTCCGGTGATAAGCAAATTCATCCATTACGTTGTCTTCAACAAGGTAATCCACATCATCCAAGTCCGAGTATGCCATTCTACTGACCCCTCCAAACGATCGCTTGTGAATTGCCTTAGGCTGGTATAAAGAGTTTCAATGATCTCTGAATCAAAGGTAATTCTTTTTGCCACTTAAGGGGATATATCTACGAGTCACCATCCCTAAGATGCCTCGTTGTGGTATCATGGCAATCCAACTCCTCGCTACGTTGGCAATCGTTCACCACCTTCTTAAGCATGGAATTGTTGTCTACTTAGCGAACCCTCGTCATTTGTCTTACTCCATTTCTTCGGATCTGTGCTCCGTCTCTCAGCTCAAGAGATGTTGCTATATCTCGTTCCATGAGTTGATCCTAAGATGTTCGTTCTTCTCGTAGATCGATTGTTCTAGAGTTTTCCTTTCCTCTTCTTGTCATGATTAGCTGAAGTTCTCAGAGCAAGACGACAAGACAATGATGGTGTTCGAATCAACGTTCTTATGAAGTGCAACCTGGATCGTGAAGATTGTACTAGTCCGCGTTACCCTTCACCTTACCCTACGCTTGAATCTCGAGACGAGATTCTTGTTTAGTGGGGGTGAGTTGTCACATCCCTAGCTTTATCCTGGCCATGGACTAGCTTGGTTGCTGCATCATGTTTAAATTCAAATGAAACTTGAATTGAGGAATATTGGAAGCCTCAAAACCCTAAATAAAAGAGGGGCAAAAACCCTAGAAATCTCATTCATTGCTCCAAAAGGCTCTTCTTAAATGTTTGATAATTTTTGGTAAGGGTTCTGGTCCCAACCAAAATATTGAACATTTTTAAGGATTTATTTTTGGGACTTTGAATTTAAATCTTTAGCTATTTGAATTTGAATTATATTCATATAATTAGAATATAATTTCAAATACCCCTGAAATATTTTATGAGCTTTTTGGAAAAGTCCATCTAGCAACATAAATTATTCAGAGGATATTTGGCACTGTTTTGAATTTGTTTAAATTTGAAAACAGTGGCAAAGAATTAAAAGAAAACAAAACAGAACAAAATAATAGGAGTAGAACTTACCTGGCCTTACCTGGTAGCCCACCAGCCGGCCCAGTTTCCCCCCCCCCCACCAGCGCGGCCCAGCCCACCTTCCCCCCTTGTCCTCTTCTTCCTCTGCCAGAAGGCAGAGGCGAGGCGTGGCGCGCGCCCGAGCGCCCCGGCCACCTCCTGCTTCGCGCTGGAGGCCGCCCTCCGTCCTAATTCGCGCCACGACGACGCCCCGTGTCCCCTCTCTCCTTTCCCTCACTCGCTGCATCCCCTCTCCCTCTTCTGTCTCTCTCCCTCGCTCATCCCCGGATGCACCGAGGCCGCCGACGAGTACCACCGGAGCCACCAGCATCCCCACGCCCAGCCAGTTAGGCCACGAGCTCCGCCTTGGATCCGGGAAGCTCTACCACGACGCACGCGACGCCGGGTGCCCTGAAGCCACGCCATCACCGCCATCTTCATCGCCACGGCCGGCGATCGCCGCCGTTCGATTCGCAGCACCGAAGACGTCCCCGAGCTCGCCGAGGCCACCACTGCACCCGCTGTGAGCTCCTGTGTTGATTTCCCCTCTTCCCGTGCCCCACCTCCCTCTCTAGCTAGCCCCACCACTTGCCCGAGAATCTCTCGCCGCCGGCCATGGCGTGGCCGTGGCCACAGCCACCCCAGCTCGTATCCGAGGCCACGGTCGTGCTCATCGTGATCTCGGGAGTCCGTAGCACGCCCCAGCCCCTCCTGCCGTGCTCCCTAACCCCGACCCCAGGATTGCCCGAGCTGCTGCCGCCGCCAAACCTCGTCGCCGACCACTTTTCCGGCCACCCCAGCACCTGTCACCGCCACCACTAGATGCGCGCCACTGCGCGCGTTCGAATGCAACAAACCGCGGCCGAAACGATGCCATGTGGCTCGTTTCCGAGCCCTCCGCCGCGTCTGGACTCGCCGGCGGCTAAACGCCGGCGACCGCTGCCCCGATGACCGGCGTGGGTTGACCCACTGCCGGGTTTGACCCCCCCCCCCTCTCTCTCACTGACCTGCGGGCCCGCCCGGCTAATTAGGCTAGGATTAATGTTAACTAAATATTAGTTAGTTCATTAGACACTGACATGTGGGCCCTAGTGCCCTAATCCTTAATTAAACTAAAATAAACCCCCCTGTTTAACCTGTGACGCTGACGTGTGGACCCCACACGTCAGGTTTGACCCTGACCGGCCCTGTTGACTTGCTGACGTCATGCCGACGTCATGCTGACGCAGTAAAGTATTCTGGAATTAAATAAATTAGGAAATGATTTATAATTCCAGAAAATTGTATAAACTTCAATAAATCATAGAAAATTAACCGTAACTCCAAATTAAATAATTTATATATGAAAAATTATCAGAAAAATTCAAGGAATCCATCTGTACCATTTTCATGCATGTTAGAACAACTTATAGGTGCTGTTTAGCACAAATCATATAAAGGGCATTTAAATGATCACATATGGAGTTTGAATTTGAATCTTGTATTCAAACCAACTTCATTTAATCTGTTGCTAGTTGCATTAGCCCAAAACACATTCATTTTGCCATGTCATGATCATGCATCATATTGTGCATTGCATTGATTGTGTTCCCTTCTGTGTTGCCGGTATTTGTCCCCTCTCGATAGACGTGATACCGATGATGTGATCGTTGACACTGATGAAGACTCAATGTTATCTTCAGAAGTGCCAGGCAAGCAAAACCCCCTTGTTCATTCCGATACAATCCTACTCTCTCGCTCCTGCTCTCTTTTACTGCATTAGGACAACACGACATATCTGTTACTTGCTGCGGTAGCTGAACCCCTTTATCCTCTGCATGACCTGTCATTCCACAGTAAATAGATGAAACCCACTAGCATGAGTAGGAGTTGTTTGAGCCCTGATGTGCCTACTCATTCATGCTTGTTTGTCATGCCTGCTACTGCTTAGAGTTGAGTCAGGTCTGATTCATCGGGGATGAATCAGAGGCGTGTGAACATGTCCTACTGTGTGTGAGCTAAGTGTGTGAACACGATTTGGTAAAGGTAGCGGTGAGAGGCCATGTAGGAGTACATGGTGGGTTGTCTCATTGCAGCCGTCCTCAGGAACTGAGTTCTGTGTTTGTGATCCATGATTCAGCTACTACCACGCATTGGGCCCGAAACCAATGGACCCTCTCGGCTTCTTATCACCCTTGTCCTCTGTCCAGGAGTTGCAAGTAGTTTCTGGTGTTTGTAGTATGCTGGAGGCCGTGGCAGCGCTGACCGTAGGGGTGGGCTGTGATGCGGTAGGCACGTGGCACGGTGTAACCGGGCGCCCGTTTGGTGTCTCGGGAACCCTGTTCACATCGTTTGGGGCTGTGAGCGAAACTCCGGCCGGATCTCCTCATGGATGGAACCCGAATAGGCGATAAACCTGGACTAGAGACTTGAGTGTTTAGGTAGGCCGTGGCCGACACCCACGTTGGGCTTCCGCTTGAAGGTTGCCGAGTACATGTCGTGTAAACGGCGGTAAGTGGTGAGAGCGTGTGTGAAGAAGTACACCCCTGCAGGGTTAACCTAATCTATTCGAATAGCCGTGTCCACGGAAAAGGACCTCTGGGTTGCTTATATCAGTTCATAGACAAGTGAAAGTGGATACTCTAAAATACGCAAGATAAGCGTGAGTGCTATGGATGGCGTTCTCGTAGGGAGACGGGAGCGGATCCATAGTGGTGTATTGATATGGTGAATATGTGGACTCGTGTGCGCCACCTCAAAAGAGTTACATTGCAGTCGTAGTTTAGGATAGCCACCGAGTCAAAGCTGGCTTGCTGCAGTTAAACCCCACCACCCCTTTGTTGATAATGATGCATATGTAGATAGTTCTGATGTAAGTCTTGCTGGGTACATTTGTACTCACGTTTGCCTATTTTATGTTTTGCAGAGAGACTTCAGTCTCACTAGTAGTTTCACGTGGACTTCGACGTTTAGCTTGATACCTCAGCTACGATCTTGTGCCCCGGCAGGATCTGATAGATAGTCAGGCTTCTCAGCCTTTTTCATTTATAGATGTCTGTACTCAGACATGATAGCTTCCGCTTGTGCTTTGACTTGTATGCTCTGAGTGTTGGGTCATGAGACCCATGTTTGTAATATCTCGCTCCTCGGAGCCTATTGAATAAACTACTTGAGTCGTAGAGTCATGTTGTGATGCCATGTTGTATTGCACATATCGAGCATATTGTGTGTATGTTATTGAAATGCTTGGTATGTGTGGGATCTGACCATCTAGTTGTTTATCTTTAGTAGCCTCTCTTACCGGGAAATGTCTCCTAGTGTTTCCACTGAGCCATGGTAGCTTGCTACTGCTCCGGAACACTTAGGCTGGCCGGCATGTGTCCTTCTTCGTTCCTGTGTCTGTCCCTTCGGGGAAATGTCACGCGATGAATACCGGAGTCCTGTTAGCCCGCTACAGCCCGGTTCACCGGAGTCCTGCTAGCCCAGTGCTACAGCCTGGATTCACTCGCTGATGACCGACACGTTTGATGCTGGGTCATGGATGCCTGTCCCTGTAAGTCTGTGCCGCTTTGGGTTTACGACTAGCCATGTCAGCCCGGGCTCCTTATCATATGGATGCTAGCGACACTGTCATATACGTGTGCCAAAAGGCGCAAACGGTCCCGGGCAAAGGTAAAGCGACACCCGTGGGAATACCGTGCGTGAGGCCGCAAAGTGATATGAGGTGTTACATGCTAGATCGATGTGGCATTGAGTCGGGGTCCTGACATGTATACAGTGGGGTTTTTGCAATATAAATTTTCCAGCTCATGTGTCCGAATGATCATCAGTCTTTTGCCGTCATCTGATCAAGCGAGGAACCAGTTGTGCTTCCCTGTTTTTGGCAAAGGTGGTGTAATTACAAAGGGCAGTAACTGTAGGGACACTGCATCATATCAAAAAGGACAGGCATTGTTAATGTAAGATCAACATTGTTTAGAGTATGAGTAGGATAATGCAAGAAACAGCATTGATATGTCCCTATTGGAACTGGGAGGAAAATACAGGGAAATGTATATTGGGATAGAAAATATAGAAGTGCCATGCATGGTTATACTCATGTTATCTCGCAATCGATTCTTCACAGGAAACTACCATGTCATGCATGTTGTGTAATCATGTTCTGTCCTCACAAACAAATTCTTCAAGGTAACTAACATACCATGCATTGTTATATACTCGTGTTATATGGGCAAAAAAATTGATATTATTCTAGCCATTGATTGCTGAAGGGCGAATATAGGTATGTACACATGGTAAGCATTGTAGGATTTCACTACTTCCAAATATAGAGTTCTCCATATGCACATTTACTTCCCTAATGTATGGTTAGATGAAACCAACAGTGTGGTGCATGTTTCTACATCATGAAAATGAGGAAACTAACATGGACATTGATACACACTCATATTTAGTAGTAGTATATAGATTACTATAAAATAAGGATAATATCCATATATTCCTAACCGTTTGAATATTCAGGGTACAAATTGGCTATAATGACATGGTCACAATCGCATGAATTAACTCATTCCAAATATAGCTAATTTATGGCGTCTCTAATATATTGCCATAGTTCTACTCAAATTCTGCTCAAACAGGGATATGCCAATCATCAAAAAAAGTTCAAACAGTGTCATGGCGTCATCATTAACATGAGAAGGAAACAACTTACACGCGCCGTCCCAGCAATACGTGGTGCCATCTGCTTTGTCGATCGCGTAGATGATGTCATTGTGTTCAATAGCATCACAGAAGTGTGTATCAGCTTTGACGATGATCCACTGCGAGCCGAGTTGTCTCCAGCTGAAAAAGGCACCGGCGTAAAGATAGGCAAGTCCGCAGTCGAAGAAGGCAATTAGCTTGAAGTCTGCGTAATTCGCATGTCGTGTGGGTACTTGGCAGATTACAATCTTTTCCAAAACAAGGTCCGTCCAACTGACGTAGTAATCTAGATGACTTGGACCATGATGGTAATACTCTATATAATCCAACGGAGGAAGGATAATCTCATGGGAGGTCTGGAAGTTCACGAGCACCAACTTTTTACCATCTTCTCTGAAGGCAGCCATCTAGTGGGAGTTCATGCCGACCCAGTACATACCTGCCAAGAAGTTTCGGGCGATGGTGATCGGATTGATATCGAGGGAAATGATGTACGGTGACACACTACATACCTGCAAAGAAGTTTCGGCTAATGGAGATCGGATTGAAGTCGAGGGGCATCATGCACGCCTCCGTATCATGGTGAGCCAATCTCGCAAGACCAGATAGCAGCAAGCAGGGTGTCTTGAAAAGCTTAGGCCTCACTTCGATGATGGCCGTGTGCATGTCCCTCGAGCATGCAACCAGCCGCAGGGTGGTCAACATATACATACACGAACAACAGAGGTCGAGGATGTCACTGGGGAGATTGCTCCAATCGCGGCTCATATGGATGCTGCGCGGTTCATGTTCGGCCATGGTGGAGTTTGGAAGGGGGCTTGATTTACGGGGGAGAAGGATGTCGGTGTTGGAGTGGCTAACGAGGGAATAGTGGTACTGGGGGAGGCGAGTGAGGCGACGGTACACGGGGGCACAGTAAGATGGAGACGGAGACGGAGACGGAGAAGGAGATGGAGATGGAGTGGTGCTATGGGAGCGGAGAGGGTGACGAGGCGAGGCGCCAATGTGCTGTACAGCGGCGGTGACAGACTGCACAATGCACAGGGTGAGGCTGACTTTGGTAACCCGAACACGCCGCCTCGCCTGGACTAGTGTCAGGCGCAGGGTGTTGTCACTTCACTGTGAGGACCGGATGAATAGTATTTTGACCATCTAGTGTACCACAGTTGTACTACTACTACTACTAGTAGTAGGAACATGAGTACTCCAGTATTGTATAGCAGAAATAGGTCTCCCGTGCTAGCATGCCTATTCACTTCATCGTTCAGGTATCATCCATATTGCGAGCAGAACCAAATTCTCGTGCATGCCCAATCAACGCCCTGCCGCGATGCATGTAGTGGTTGTTCTGGTGCATCAAGGACGGCATGCAAATCGTTCCATACTTGAGAAGAGGAAAAATGGAAAGGTAGAACGCGGCAGCAGAGGAAGAGAACGCTGGCTAATGAGGCTGGGAGGGGATTGAGCAAGAAGTTAATGCTCCACGCCTAAAGGTTTTGGGAAAACCTGATTTTCATAAGGTGACCTATACTCACCTAAACAGAGGGAGTATTCCTGAACCAGAGAATGTTGTGTCTCCCACTCACGGGCTCAAAAAAAAGCTACGACACATTTTTTATCTGTTTGCATAGGTCCCACCTATCAGGAAGGATGGGCACGTACACGAACAGGTACGACTCCTCAGTCTATGCATAGCCTTTTCGTTTAGTCTACCTAGCCGTCTAATCAACTGCCTGCACGCCACTTCTCCCATTTAATTCTCCATCAGGAACGGATTCGCCTCGGCTTCTTCACCTCCCCTTCGTCTTCATTTGCATCCAAACCCCACTGCGTTCACATTGTTTTAACCTCTTTAAATAATCATCTACTACTTCAGTTAGACTAGCCATCTAATCCTAATTCTCCCAACCATAGCCCTCCGTTCCAGCGGTTCCAAATGGCGAAAGAGATCGAGATGCAGGTTTTTAGCGTCCAACATGTCCTTGTAGAAGGCTCAATGCGCATAGTTGCCACCGTCACCGCCACCCAAGGGTTGTTCGGCAGTGGATCAACAATGTATCCAACTCCCTCAAAAAGGTAGAGACGAGGGTCATTGGTCTCAACGCAGAGTACACGGAGCGTGCCCCTGGGAAGATCCAGCGCGCCGCCGTCCTTCAGATGTGCCTCGAAGATGATGTTTTGGTGTACCACATCATACACTCGCCCTCCATACCAGGTGAGCTTCACGATTTCTTGTCTCGAGAGTACGTATACTTCTGTGGGGCAGCCATCGAAGGGGACAAACAGAAGCTAGAGCCATACAACCTTGATTTGAAAAGCATCGCTGACCTATAAACCAGAATCAAAATTCCTATAGAAGATTGTGCTAAACAGACACCATCCCTATTCGATGTAGCAAATTTTGTGCTCGGTACAAATCTTCAGAAGGGTGACAAGACGGTGGCATTAAGGTCGTCTGGATGGGAGAATTATCCCTTGACATACGAGTGGATAAAATATGCTGCCCTCGATGCCCGTGTGAGTTTCAAGATAGCTGCAAGGTCCAAAGAGCTTGTTGCGAAGCCGTCTCCCACAGAGAATGAGAACAAGAAGAAGAAGAAGAAGAAGAAGAAGAAGAAGAAGAAGAAGAAGAAGAAGAAGAAGAAGAAGAAGAAGAAGAAGAAGAAGAAGAAGAAGAAGAAGAAAACGCTGCACCAGTAGGAGGGCATTATGGATGGATGAACTATTTCCTCTCTTGTAAAAAAAATTATTCCCTCTCGGTGTATATTGATATAGATGGACTATTTCGATGGTGTGCATGTCTTTGGAACAGAGTAGTAGCGTGGGTCCGCTTGACTATAAGGAACTATTTATCCGCGTATATAGCTTTCTCTGCTACTCCTTCCAGTGATCGGTATACAGTGCATGTGTCCGTAGACATGACAACTTGTCCATGGAAGTTCAACTACGGCGACCATCACGTTTCATCTCGCGATTCCCACAACGCCTCTCCAACCCACGGCACCACGCCCCCCGACATGCGCCTCACCCCTCTCGGCCGCACCGCCCCTCTGCCTTTGTGTGCATGACATGTGGGCCACCTAAAATGCGGCAAGCATCAAGTTTCTACCATAGCCACCCGCGATTCCGACGACGCCGCTCGAACCCATGAAACCACACGGCCTCCGACCTGCGGATCACCCCTCTTGGCCCCACTGCCCCTCTGCCTTCGGGAGCATTACATGTGGACCAGTCACCTATCGGGTCCACATGTTATTGACTCAAAGGTAGGTGTAGTAAGGCGCTGAAGCTCAGTCTCGACGGCCCTGAGAGGGAAATGTAACTCCCGCGCCAGGGCTTGTGGTGCTCCCGCAGCACGAACTCGTGCCAAACTCGAGATTTGTTTCTTTACTATACATGCACGCAACGATTTAATGGACATTGTAATCTAAACATGTGATGGGGAGCTCTAAATTTGAATTTGAAACTTATAAAATGAAAAGATTCAAAACAAATAAACTGGGAGAGAGGGAGTATATCGTAGGATGTGTCCCATACAAAATAAGTCCACTGGTTTGTCACCGCGAAGATGCGGTTAGAAAGGAGCACAGCGTCTTCCTACTCGTACGGCAACAAATCGGCCGCAGGCAGCATGGTCTGCCTTTGACCGCCATGTGCAAGGTTCGTGCTATCTTTTATTCAATCTCACCATGGTTCCATCGTACCAATTCATGCGGTGGCCCGTTGCATGGCTGATCCCAATGTTGGACAAAGGTTCTACGGGAACGGTGTCACCGTTGTAAATGTTGTGCAAATTGATGTTGGTACCCTCCCGTACATATGCAAGCCAATCTCCACTTGCACCAAGCCTAGCCTGTGAAATAGTGGGCAGGGGGATAATTAGGAAATGGATACGGAAGTAGTCTTTAGAATGCACTTACTACATGATCAAACTCATCTTACCTGCTCATCAGAGGAAATCCGAGTGCCCCTCAACATCGGCATCTCAAGGGCGTCAACTTGAAACTACGGCCACGCCATGCTGGAGTGACCCCCAAGGAAACATCCTCGTGCGTTCCACGGAACATCAAGATGCATTTGTATGAGTAGTTTATCTTGTGAGAGAAAAGGATGAACGAGGGAAGGCCTCTAGAGATAGAGATGGACACTACTACTACCAATGTGCTGGCCCGTGCGTTGCAATGGATCCAAACTAGTAGAATAATACTTGTTCACGTGCTTGAAATATAAACACTCTAGTTTTGATATACATGTGTCAGCAGACATGACAGCTTGTCCATGGAAGTTGAACCACGGCGACCATCACGTTTCTTGTTTCTACCACTGCCACACCCACACGCGATTCCCATGACGCCGCTCCAACCCACGGCACGACGTCCCCCGACGTGGACATGGATCCTCTGACGTGGCTATCACTGCCTTGCCCTGCCTTTCCTTCGCCGACAGGTGGGATCCATGCTTATGGGTCCCACATGTCAGTGACAGAATGGTAGGATTCTTCGTGCCCCCATCCCTCTCGGCCCCACAGCTCCTCTGCCTTTGTGTGCATGACATGCGGGCCAGCTGAACTGCGGAGACCATCAACTTTCTACCACAGACACACCCGATTGGACGCGGTTTGCCTGCTCCGCTGCTGTGCTCTGATCCGTACTCCCACACCATCGAATTTTCATCCAGCGGCTGTGACACATTTTGTCCCGGGCATCAATCCTCAGCTGGAGTACTTATGTACTACAGGTAGTACCCGCCGGTGTGGCCATCTACACCTCGTAATGCCCCGACGCCCAGCTATGGTACCCTCGCCACGGCCACGGCACCACCTGCCGGTTCATCTCGAATGAGGGAGTCGCGAACCACGCCACCACCATGAGAATGACATGTGGGCCAGCCGCATTTAAGGCCCACATGTCATTGACTCATAGGCCGGGCACTAAGCCACTGAAGTTCGGTCCCGTGGGCCCTGAGAGGAAAATGTAACTCCTGCGGCATGCCTTGTGGTGCTCCCGCAGTACGAGCTCGTGCCAAAACTGGAATTTGTTTCTTACTACTACTAGTACTAGTAGTAAGGTACATGTGCATTGCAAGCATGAGATTCTGGTAGTTTGTGCATTATGCTTCTACATGTGGAGTTTTCTGGATTCTAACATGTGGCAAAATTTGGTGGAATGTAAGGTTAGGCGAGTTTGATTAACTTAGGTGGGTGTTTGGTTCAAGCCACACCTTAGGAAAGCCACACTGGCCCCACATGACATACACACAAAAAATGTGGCAAGATTCCCTTAGGCTTGCCAACTTGTGGCAAAATTTGGTGGAATGTAAGGTTAGGCAAGTTTGATTAACTTAGGTGAGTGTTTGGTTCAAGCCACACCTTAGGCAAGCCACACTGGCCCCACATGACATACACACAAAAAATGTGGCAAGATTCCCTTATGCTTGCCAACTTGTGGCTCTCATTTTGAAGAACTTATTAATAACTTTGCCTGAGCTTAGTTGTGGCAAAGTTAGTCATGAATTAAGTTCAACCATGGAGTCTTCTAGATTATACATGTGGCAGAATCTGGTGGATGATATCCAATGGCCAGTAGTGCTCGGATTTGCCATCTTTGTACCGTCGGATTGGCTTCATCCAACGACCAACTTTCAAAGTTTTTCACACACTATATAGGGGGTATAGATATAGATGTGCCGGTCCGTTGCAATGGATCCAAAGTATATCTATTTAGTGGAGTGCACTCTAAACACATTATCTATTTATTTTTTTCTAACCTTCCATAGCCATGCAACCAAGCCACATAAGCTTCATGGGTGCCCCCCACATCATATTATTCATACTACGTTGATTGAAAAAAAAGATAAATCACCCAAAACAAGATCTTCCCGTTTTTTGTTCCTACGATGTTGTGCCGTGCACGTATCTACTAGTTGTATAGTGGTAGTACTAGTAATATAATAGTATTAGGAGTACAACCTTGGTAAGTACTAGTAGGAGTAGTACTAGTACGGAATGCTCCTACTCTATCAATGAGCCCCGTCTGACACAAAATTTCTTGGCTTCCGTGCTACAGCTAGATCTTCCCCTTGTTTCTGTTTTCCAATCCGGCGGCGGGCGGGGTGTCGGTTTGCTCAACGGGCGGTCCCACATGAAAGTGAAAATGCTAGGCACAGGGGTGGAGCTACGTGAGGGCCAACACGTGCCCTGGCCCGCCCAACCTAGCAGGATTTTCGTAGTTGTACATCCAGTTTTGAGGCATGGAACGTCAACGCAAGGGTAATTTCTATAGCCTGGCTAGACTGGCACGCCCAATGTTTTGCTTCAAGCTCCGCCACTGCTAGGCAACATGCCTTCCCTAAGCTATGTGTCGTGCCGGACGGGCTGTGTTGTACTCCCGATTCCCGGGCGTGTGGGGGTGCGACGCGAACGTGGCAGGCCTTTTCCTTTTACTAGCAATGTGCCCGTGCGTTGCGACGGATCCAAAGTAGTAGAATAGTAGTATTTGTTCACAAACTTGAAAGAAATCACTATTGTTTTGATACACTCCTAATATATTACTCCCTCCGTACCTAAATATTTGTCTTTTTTGAGATTTCAAATGGACTATCACATACGGATTATATAGACATATTCTAGTGTTTCTAGCAAGATGCCCGCGTGTTGCATGAAGTTGATGGAAAAGGTAAGCACAACTTATAAATTGACGGATGGAGTACTAGTTACAGTGATGCATATAATTAAGCAAAGGGATCGCACATGTCGGTATTGACTGGAACGAGAATGCAACAACACAATAAGAATTAAGGCCACGATGATGCGATCGCAGTGGTGGTTACAGAAGGCAAGAAGAAAGATGGATCCACGAACGTACGACCTCCTCCTCCTCAACTTAGTGCGCCGGGCCACCGACCGGCGGCTAAGGAGCGGCGGCTTTTGTGGCGAGGTCGAGGTGCTTCTCAACAAAGGCATCCAAGGCTTCCAGCCGGTTGAGGAAGGCCAACGTCGTAGCGTCCTCACTGGCCTTGTAGATACCTATGTACAGGATTTGCTCGTACACGTGGATGTGTAGGTCGACGAATTCTTGCAGGGCGAGGCGTCTCGCGGCGAGCGCGACCTCCAGGTGGACATTCTTCGTGGCGTCGGCGGGCAGTCGCAGGGCCACCAGTGCTTGAAAGAGGTTCCGGCCATGGAGGCCGATTAGGGTGGCAGGCAATGAGGAGCCCGGGCGCGCGGGCTGGAGGAGTACGGCGATGTCGTCCGCGAGCTTCTTGAGGACGGTGAACTTGTTGCTGGTGGCAACGATCATCTGGTCCAACTGAGAGTCGTAGTTGGCATCGACGGCGGCCATCCACCAGCCAGTCTCCAACACCGTCCGGAGACGATACTCGGCGCCATGCCGCAGGCTGGCATCGTGGACCATCTGGCGCCGCCGCTGGCCGCTCAAGCGCATCGCCGCCATGGGTCTGGAGCGAGCTCTTTTGTGCTTAGTGTAGGTGCTTAGGCAAGTGCTTAGGTGCGTACGATGTGGTAGATGCATTGGAATGGAGGAGGGGCGCCTTTATATGAGGGCAATGAGGGCAAACTGCGTTGCATTCACATCGTGCAACCTCTTTTCCCGGACCTCCTCCCATTACTTCCCTCATGCATTAATTGAAGGAGGATGCATTGGCCGTTCAACATATCGGGAACCGCTACTCCCTCCCTCGTCTGCATTAAAGGCGTATCGGGAACTGCGTCGCTCGCTGTCAAATCGAATACTCCCTCCGTCTAGGTGAGTATTATAAGTCACCTTACGAAAATCAAATACTAGTAAGACTAGCCACAGTGGGAGTAACTTCAGCAGTAACATCGAGTCCAACTCAGCAAATTTGCTTATGTGGCAGTGAGTTAATGAGGAGAGAGGTAGTTATAATAACTTAGCTAGTTACTGTAACATCACATGTCCCAATGCAATATGAGTCTATAACCTAATAAATGAAGCTTTGCATGTTACCACACTTATGTTACTACTACCTCTGTCCGGTTTATTGGTCCCCATTGTATTTCATGCCAAATTTTGACCATAGATTAAACTAAGAAAATGTTCACGCATGTCACCAAACATTATATTTTTCAAAACTATGTTCAAATACGAATCCAATGAGATAATTTTTCTTGACATGCATTAACATTTTGTTAGTTAAATCTTTAGTCAAAATTTGGCACAAACTATAAAAGGGACCTATAAACCAGGACGGAGGTAGTACCCACTATGAAGGTAGTAACATAGTCTAGGGATATGTGTATGTTACTAGTGTATGTTACTCACCATTGTGGCTAGTCTAAACACATAGGCGTGGTGCATTAACTCTCACGTTGTTTCTTATTTTTTGACATAAATAGAGGAATCAACCAAGAAGAGATGTGGGGCTTGTATGCTTTTAATGACTTGAGACTATCAAACATGACATGTAGTGGTCAGTTTGTTGCATAAGAACAAATACAACCCACGTCAGCACACACGCATCTTATAGCATCACATCCAATGGCTATAAAAGATGAATGAGACCAAATTATATCTCATCCAGATGAGTTCTAGCAAAACTGTATTAATAATACTTAGTACTCCTGCGCCATGTATCATATAAGTATCATGTAGTACTTTATTTATTGCCATGCATGACACATAGTTCACGAGCGCTCTCTATATGTACCACCTTTTTTTTAATTTCAAGTTTTGCTCCATGGCGCAATCCATCGATACTACTACTGTACCAAAGTGGAGTATATACATTTTTTAAAAGGCTAGAGGGCGGGGCAGTCTAGCTCGGTCGGTTTCACGAGAGGCGAGGGCCTTTGTGATTTGACGGCTCATTAATGCTATCAAATCGAATAGTACTGCACCGCCCGCTGCACGCCCGACGCCTCCATTAAACCCCTCCGTTAAACCCGCATGCAAACAGAGAATCCTACTCCGGCCACACGTCCGTTCATGAGTGGGCCGGAATTAAACGCAACACCGGCCGAGCTCCTCCCGTCCGCCCTCCGTTTAAACGAGGCCAGACGCCGGCCAAGCTCCTACTGTCCGCCCTCTATTTACACGAGGCCAGACAGATAGCGGGCAAGAATCGCACCCCTCCGCCGCTCCCCCATCTCCTCCTTCATCATTTTCTCCACCCTGCCGATGGCTTTCGATGAGCCATTCTCCGGCATATTACCCGGTTGGGTGGCCCGCCGAGCCCTCCGGATACGGGCGAGGCCGCTCAGTGCTACACCAACCTCGATTGGCCCGACGGAGCCAGTTGCCGCCCCAAGCAGGCGCGTGGTTCAGCAACTCGCCGCTCTAGTTCAGCTCGATGAGGAGTGGCGAGTTGCTCCACGCCGACACGGCGGCGAGCACGCCGGTACGGGCGCCGTCGCTGCCGCGTCGTACCACGCCACCAGTGTCTGCGGTGGTCGTGCCTCCCGTGACTGTGGGCGCACCTCCCGTGCCTGCGGCAGCACCATGCAGGCAGAGACAGAAGCCGGGTGCATGGAGAGTGACAAGTTGGTGGCCAGCTTCTCCCTGTCCGCCGCCATCATCGAGGAGAGGTAGAACACGGGAGGCCGCCGCCACTTGAGACCCATGAAGGCCACCGCCGAGGCGACGACCGCAGATTCAGGTGGTTTCTTTGTTGCTTCGTCTCTTCCGAGGACCTTCATCGACCCCGCAAGTGTGTGACGGACATGAGGAAGACAAAGGGATCTGCGGGCGGCCATTTAGAACTAAAATAAGCCTAGATATATCCATTTCTAGGACAAGTATTTCCGGACAGAGGGAGTATTAATTATACAAGAGAGCCGGATTGGCACCTCTTAGTTCATGTAAATGTAATGAAATCCATCATGTTTATATGAAGATCCGGCTTTTTTATATGAAATCCTTCATGCTTATATGAAATCAGTCTGTGTTTGCACGAATTTCATTTGGTTGGGTAGAGTTGTAAAAATGTATGCCGCTGGCATTTGATGTCGTCCTCCGCAGAACGAAGCGGGAGGAAATTTGTCGGCTGCCGTTGGAGATGCTCTTTATGCTGGAAATAATAGAGTGACATCCAATCCATTTGAGTTAATTGCATGTATGATTGTCCCTCTATAAAAAGTTAATTGCATGTACAGTGTACACGTGACTTGCAGGGTGGCTACAGCTTCGTACAGAAAGTTAAAAAGAAACAAGTCCATCCTTAATATTCTAAGTACTCTGTGGGTTCCACTGTCAGTACAGTAGCAAAAGAAGTATATATTAAATAAGTAGAGTAATATATAATATACAAATCTAATGTTAAAAGATAGAATTCGAACTCATGTCATCGCGTTGCGAGCATCTGGCGCTAACCAGCCCAGCACATTTTTGTTGTAGACCATGCTGGAGATATATCTCCATGTCTACTCTTATATATACTCCATTCGTTCCTAAATGTTTGTCTTTTTCAGATTTCAAATGGACTACCACATACGGATGTGTATGTAGACATATTTTAAAGTGTAGATTCACTCATTTTGCTACGTATGTCTTTTCAGGAAGGGGTCAGATTTGTCCTTAATTTATTTATGAGGTATCCAGATGGCACTGCACCGCCAAGAAAAGAGGATAACATCAAAATTATGGACTACTTTTTTGAGTATGTTGGTAAGGTCCGGTCATAGTCACTTGTTGAAATCTCTAAAAAGACAAATACTCCCTCCGTCTGGAAATACTTGTCATCAAAATGGATAAAAGGAAATGTATCTAGGCGTATTTTAGTGTTAGATACATCTATTTTTATCCATTTTGATGACAAGTATTTTCGGATGGAGGGAGTAGAAAACAGAGTTGGTGATGATGGTGTGCGTGTTATCCTCCAATATAGGCCGTCAGATTTATATCTAACGGATAGGAAAGAAACTATGGCAATTTTGCAAAAATATACCCACACGTCTCTCCACGCTCGCAAATAAGGCCTTCCCTCGTTCAGCCTTTTCTCTCACAAGATAAACTACTCATACAAATGCATCTTGATGTTCCGTGCAACGCACGGGCAGCTAGCTAATTTCTTTTAAAATAGTTGCTGCGATAATTGGGTTGAAGTGATATATTTTATGTCTGCCCCGAATGATTTCAGATTCACTAGTAGTAACAAAGAAAAGGTTGCCTTGTTAATTAACAAAAAACAGGGTGAAAACTATCACATGAGGCTGGTAAAAACAAGGCACACTGGGTTCAGCGTCATCGTCACTACAGTTGTGCGCGCGCGAGAAGTCTACATATTGAGGGGGCTACCGAGCGAGGCACCGAGACACAATGTTTGAGAGAGAAACCAATTGACAGATTATGATCAGATCGAGTTGTCACCCTTCTGATGTCATTGTTGGGGGGGAGGAAGAGAAAGACGTATCGAGAGTGTGCGCGGTAGGCACAGAGGCACAACTAGCGAGTGTGTGTGTGTGTGTGTGTGTTTGAAAGAGGAGTCGATAGATTATTATCAAGATCGATGTGCCACCCTACTCCTTCAGTGTCGGGTAGTGTGTGTGCGTGTGTATGTTTGAGAGAGAATCCAGTCGATAGATTAGTATCAAGATCGAGGTGTCACCCTACTCCTTCGGTGCCGGGTAGTGTGTGTGTGTGTGTGTGTGTGTTTGAAGGAGGAGCCGATAGATTATTATCAAGATCTATGTGCGCCCCTACTCCTTTGGTGCCGGGTAGTCTGTGTGTGTGTATGTTTGAGAGAGAATCCAGTCGATAGATTAGTATGAAGATCGAGGTGTCACCCTACTCCTTCGGTGTCGGGTAGTGTGTGTGTGTATGTTTGAGAGAGAAGCCAGTCGATAGATTAGTATCAAGTTCGAGGTGTCACCCTACTCCTTCGGTGTTGGTAAGTGTGGGTGTGTGGGGGGGGAGGGGGCAGTGACACTCACATATCTCTACTCTTATAAAAACAGAGTTGGTGATGATGGTGTTCCTGCCATCCTGCAATATAGGCCATCCGATTTATATCCGACGGACATGAAGGAAAATATGGCAATTTTGCACAAAGATACCCACACCCCTCTCCGCATTTGCAAATAAGGCATTCCCTCGTTCATCCTTTTCTCCCACAAGATAAACTTCTCATACAAATGCATCTTGATGTTCCATGCAACGCACATGGGCATCTTGCTAGTAGGGAGAAGGAGTTTGTGTGACACATATCTAGCTATATTAAGGGATAGGTAGATAGCATATGTGTGAGAGACATTATTATACTTTGAGACATTATTGGCTGTGGGTGGGCGGAAATAAAGGGGTGGGCATGTTAGACATAGAGAGTGTGTTTGTTTCTGTGTGAGAGACTTGTAGGACGGGGTAGAAAGACGAATTTAACCCTGACGGAGGGAGAGAAATACATGAAGTGCGCGTGTGTGATTCCGATGCCCACAGGGAAATGAGATATGTATGCGTGTGAGAGAGATTGCACAATTCATTCACGTATCACTATCTAGCGATCGTGGACGTGCATCGCTTGAACATAAGTCAATATCTACTTTGTATCGTGGCCAAAGGTACAATATCGATTCAACGCTATAAAGATTGGACACTCACATATCACATTTTTTCTATTTAAATAAACCTTTTTCAGTTGTGCATGCGAAAGTTACAGTGATGTTTCTTCAAACAACCAATGTAGCTATCATGCACATGCACCATTGTTACTCTTGCATTCAAATTCATTAGTCTTGGATGATTTAAGTTTCTATTTTGAAGTAATATATGTAATATTCATATATGAATTCAACGGGTACGTAATTTATGAAATGGAGGCTATGTAATCATATGAGGTAACACTTTTAAGTAGCGAACTACAATATCCATTTCTTTTTGTGCGCCTCTACACTAACACGTCAATGCATTATGTTTAAAGTAAATAACCAATGGCACTAAATTATCTATTTATATGATAAATACATAGGCTGAGCGTTTGATCCCTTTTTTTGTGAACGCGTCACTACACCCGTACGATTGGCCGCGCCCGTGAACGTCCAAGTTATCGGTGCATCATCCCGAGTTATTGTCTTTTTTTCTAGGGTGGACTTCACACCAGTTATTAACTGCTGACGCGTGCCCCGTGTACACAGTCTAGCATGACCTTCCCGCTAGCACAGTCCAAAATTAGTTGAAACTGGATACGAACGATCCCGCGGGCGGCAAAATCTCCCACCTCCTTCTAAAATTTCCGCCACCTTAGTCTTTAGCATGCGAAATCCCCCTTCTGTCCTTGGTGCACGGAGACCAACAGTTACAATACCGCCCTCATCTACATTATAGGTCGGGGCTGCTTTGGTAACTTCCGGTTCCCCCAACTACACGGCACCCCCATTTCCTCTCCCCCTCCCGCAAAAACGACTAACTCCACAGCACCAGAGCATCTTACATCACGCCGTCCGTACTTCATCGCCCTTTCTCCCCGCCCCTCTCGAAACCCTAGACTGCTCATCCACCGGCGTACCATAGCCCATTCACTGCCAGCGGTGTCCACCTTGCCGGATCTGCTTCTGCGGCCGCATCTACCCCTCCCACCTTCCCTAGAAACAAGTAGACTACTCATCCACCATTGTACCATAGCCCATTCAGTGTCGGCCTTGTCCACAGCGCCGGACCTGCTTCGCCGGTACTCTCGTCAACCGCCGCGCATCTGCAGCGGCTCATTCGTACTCCCCACTGGAGTCGTATCGTCCACACCCCCCGGAGCCGCCCCACCGGCGCCCCCGTCGACGGCCTCTGGTCCTCTTCGCTGACACCTTCCTCAACCCTACCGGAGCCGCTTCGCCGACACCTTCCTCAACCCTACCGGAGCCACTTCGCCAACACCAGCATCAACCCTACCGGAGTAGCTTCGCCTATACCATTCTCAACCCTACCAGGGCCGCTTTGCCAACTCACAAGTCCACGGCCTCAGATCCGCTTCCTCGCACCCTCATCCAACCTACTGGAGCAGCTTCTGACGCCCCGTCCACGGCCGTAGATCCGCATCGTCGACACCACCCTTAACCCAACCACCGGAGCAGCTTCTGACGCCCCGTCCACGGCCGCAGATCCGCATCGTCGACACCATCCTTAACCCAACCACCAGAGCAGCTTCTGACGCCCCGCCCATGGCCGTAGATCCGCATCGTCGACACCATCCTTAGCCCAACCACCGGAGCAGCTTCACCTACGCCCTCGTACACGGCCACAGATCCGCTTCGCCCACACCGTAGTCCACCCTACCGGAGCCGCTCCACAAACACCCTACTCGACGGTTCTAGATCTCCTTATCGGACCCCGACAGCCAGCGCAGCGTCATCACCCTCGACGTTTCTAACCTGATTCCCACCATCTGGAGAGATGCCAAGCACCCGCCACGGCCTAGGTACTTGTCGCCTTTAAACCCGTCCAGCATCACCTGCCCGATGTACTTCAAATATACTAACCGGTCACTGTTACCTGTTATGCAGCTGGCAAAAACTTCAAGGACGATGTTTCTTCTGGATCTAACAGCTTGGCCAACCAAGATCCTAGACTGAGGCATTGCTATGATCTTGTAAGTGCGTCTCTCTCTCTTGTATTGTTCGGTGCCTGCCAGCGTGCTTTGCTAGGATTTTCGACCAGTAATCCCTTTGTGCAGACAATGATTTCTACTACTGGCTGCTAAATTAGATATGTAGATGTCATACATGATACTACCTCGTACCTCCGTTCCTAAATATACGTCTTTTTAGAGATTCCACTATAGGCTACATACGGAGCAAAATGAGTGAATCTACACTCGAAAATGCATCTATATACACTTGTATGTGGTCCATACTGGAATCTCTACAAAGACATATATTTAGGAACAGGGGCAGTAGATTACACAAAATCGTAGGTGGCATGTAGGAATTCCAGTGCACTACATTAGGCTCCCTTAGAGTGCCTGCCAGTCCAGCATACAGAGTCATGGCTAGTTTATGGTACGCACACAATCGTTAATTGGTGGTTTAAATATGCGCAAGGGATGTGCAATGTAGTATCATGTAGAGATGTCTGAAATTAGCCGTGTCAACTTGCAGATAGGGTTACACAATGAAAAAGTACAAGATGTATGTGGCAATTTCATGGAACATCGCAAAAAAAGGAGAGGCAGCGGTGAGCCTATACAGTGTGCTATGGTACGTCACTCCTCCATTGCAATCATCGTGACATGTTATTTGTATGCCAGTTCTATTAGCCAAGTTTCTTAGGGACAGTTATTACGAGTTATCCTAAGAAAATAAGGACCTGTGAATATAAGCTCCATGTAATACGCCAACCAGTTCTTTTTCATTGCGTTTTCAGCTTATCTTTGGTATGATCAGTGGAAAGTCTAGATTGCATTATATATATTTTCCATTTTGCTGCACATATGGAAATTAATTTGACTTGCAAACATCACAAATTGAACCCAGTGCAGTAACTAATATGATAGGAAAACAGACCATCACTATTTGCTCAAAATGCAAATACAAAGATACCATCTACTTGGCACAATCTACTTTGGTCAATGTTTTCCATAGAGATCCCATTGCCTAATTTAAATGAAGAACGCATGACCCACATTTAAATGAAGAACAATTATTTGTTGAAATTTGATGGTCCAAGTGGCTGGTTATTATCATATAGCAGCACCACCTGAAAGCATCATATAGCAGCAGCAGCAGCTCATAGCAACTCATCATACAGCAGCAGCAGTCTACAATTCATCATATACCAGCAGCAGCTCATAGCAATTCATCATATAGCAGCAGCAGGAGCAGCTCATAGCAATTCATCATATAGCAGCAGCAGGAGCAGCTTGTAGCAACTCATCATATAGCAGCAGCAGCAGCTCATAGCAATTCATCATATAGCAGCAGCAGCAGCTCATAGCAACTCATCATACAGCAGCAACAGCTCATAGCAATTCATCATATAGCAGCAGCAGGAGCAGCTCATAGAAATGCATTATATAGCAGCAATAGAAGCAGCTCATAGCAATTCATCGTATAGTGGATCAGAATGAAAATTTGGCAAAAAATCAGAGGAGATCCTCACCTTGTTGGATGAGCTCATCCTTCAACAACACCGCAAGGCCATGGCCTGGGAGGAGGGGAGGGGGAACAAGGTGCCTTCTGCCGTAGTGTGGCATCAACCGTAGTTGTGCAGCGCCCGCTGGAGTAGTGTGTTGGACGAACCACAGTGGAGCAGCTGCTGGAGACCATGAGAATGAGGGGCGGCGCCAGAGGGAGGAGCATCCAGGGAGATTTGCCCCTACCCGTCGGCCATGTAGCCTAGCTGGACATAGCATCATCGAGGACCAGGCCAGATGGGACCAGTGGCGACGGCTCGCTGGAGGAACCCTAGTGCTGCAGGCAGGGGATCGAGGTAGAGGGAAAGGGGAGAGGAGATGCAAGCGGGCAGGGCAATGAATGCTTGCGTGTTTATTTTTACTTGAGGGTCAGGTGTGACACAGGTGTCAACAGTTGCATTTTGAGTGTAATATAGGCAGACAACAAAGTCATTTCACTATTCCCCTTCCCTTAAATTTTTAGTGAGGTTCTACCCGAAACACCCCCCTCCAAAGCGAAATTATTTAAGCCCAAGCTCATAACTCAAAAATGACTTCTTTACATCTTTTATGGCTTATTTTGACAATATACCCTGAAAAGGCGGAACCGAACTGGCCCTTAACCTGCAATTCGATTGTGCGTGCAATGATGAATCACTCCTGCCTGCTATCTGTACATTTAGGCATCATCATACATGGCATAACCTAATACATGTGCATTCCATTGTAGAATTTGGAATATGCAATGTTTATGTTAGTTCATACGTTGCACATGATGTTTAAATGCCCCTTAAATCTGGTCAGTCAAGTGATGGTCTTTAAGCCTCCTTCTTTGCTTCTTTTCTTGATATGTAAGATTTGCTCACACATCTGTTCAATTGCTTGTTTGCATCACCCAGCCATACTAGGACTGTTTGCTTTGATTACTTGTTGTTCTTGACCTAACACTCTAACAGAGCTTGTCAACGATTTAAACACTAAGGGCTGCTGTAGTGGGGCCTTGTCTAACTCATAGGTGAATAAAGGTTTGGCTGTACACTACAGTAGGCTCTCCAAGAGTACCTGGAGATCCAGTTCGAAGGTATGCCTAGTTTTTACATAGTGCAGACATAGTAAATGCTCATTTCATTGTGTGCAAGTGCAAGAGATGCAGCATGTTTCATTATGTGGTGTTGTTTTGTTATAATATCATCCTTTTGTGTTCACAGACTGGAAAGTATGCATATTTATCTTCCAAGGAGACGAGTAACTAGTTTGTGTCACCTTGTAGAGGGGGTGCAATGAAGATAAGATTCGGGATTTCCAAGTACAAGATGTTAGGAAGGAGCCTTGCAAGAGAAGTAGGAGCTGCGCTGAGCCTCTTCAACCTACTAAGGTAAGTCACTGTATGCAACTCAACAGTTCAATTCCTTGTTTGTTTCTGGCATAGTTAATTTTCTCTTTTCAATTGCTTTATTTGTCCTCACTTAATGAGATGCCCAAATAATTATGCTTGATGTCCGGTACTTGTATCACTATTAGTTGACATAATTAAAGGCCTTACCATTTAATTACTCTGCCGAAGTTTGCCTGAAGCTTTGAAGTCTATTAACCAACTATTATTGCATGAGGCTCACAATCTAGTTTATACTATGCTAATGATTGCATAGTTTTGCCTATTGTAGTATGTTTGTATGAAACCCTCTGCTGTTCATTATGCTCCCTAAGACTTTAATTGAGGTACAGAATGGCCAACTACTTGCTTACTTATACGCAACATGCTATCTAAATTTGTAACTTGTCTATGTTTTCGATTGGGCCCCAACATCATGCTCCTCTTGTGAGCTAAGAGGGATTTCTGTATGCGGGCTGCATAGACTATCTTTTTTATAATTTTTAAAATATCACCTGTGTATGCTTCATGACATGTAACATTTTTTTTGTGAAAGTGACGTGTAACATTATTGTTAGTCCTATTTTGCCATGTAGTACAAAATAGTGTCTTGTTCGCTTCACTGTTGTAACTATATTTTTGCCCTAGTCATGTGTACTTACAGAAACATTTTAGGATGAAGTGACATCAACACAAAAATCTGCGAGCAGTGCGGCGTGGCCGTTACCGAACGATTATGGGTTGGAATTGGAATGTGCTGATGTTCTCGAGCATCAACTAGAGGTGGCAAGACAATGTGTACATGATTGTCAACGTATAATCAACAAGTTGAGACTGGACATGCAGGTATTAGATGCAGGAGTCAAAAAAATGAAACAAGACACCGAGGTAACCATGAAGGAATAGGAGATTTTGCAGACTAAAATTTGTGCTATCTGAATCCGGCCGGCCAATCCTATTTTCTGAAGAGATTATAGTTCAAATGGAGTTAAGTTGATGCGCGTCCATGATGTATGAGCCGTATTTTCCCAGTGTATGTAATTTTCTGTTTGTGTATGCTTTATTATCACCTGTGCCGTACCATAATGCCCAGTGGGTATAATCGGCTGTAATTTCTTTATTGTATAGTGTAGGATTATTCTACCTTTCTATGCCTTGATCTCTTTGTTGTGTAATGTATGCTTTTTAGAGGTGATAGTATTGAGTAGGATAATTCTTTGAATATGCTATATCGTTCAAACGGGGGCCAACTCGCCCGACCATGGGCCTTCTATGTCTCGTAGGATCCATGGGCCTTGTATGTCTCATAGGATCCATGGGCCTTCTACGTCCCGCATGATCCATGGGCCTTCTACGTCTCGTAGTGTCCATGGGCCTTCTACGTCTCACAGTGTCCATGGGCCTTCTACGTCTCGCAGGATCCATGGGCCTTCTACGTCACGTAGGATCCATGTTCCGCCGACTCATTTATGAGTCTTGTACTGGCCTTTAATGGGCCGTAGACGGGCCTATAACGGAAATCATACATTTTATTGGCTGACCATAACGGGCCATTAATAGGCCGTATTTGGTGATGCTATGAAAATGGCCCAACAGATTAACGGACCACAAACGGGCCGACTGCAACGACGGGCTGGAAAATGATAGTAACGGGCCGTAAGTAACCGAATGCTGCAAATGAGCCCAAGAATAAATGGGCTCTGAGAAGGCCGAAAGATAACATGGGCTGGAAACGACCCAACTGAATAACGGGCCCTTAATGGGTATAAAGTGATACATTGTTCATTACGGGCCAGTTTCACCATGGGCCGTTAATGGGTCTAAAGTAATACACTGTTCATTGCGGGCCAGTTTCACCATGGGTCGTTAATAGGCCAAGAGTTACATAGGGCTTCATATGGGCCGAACGACGTCATGGGCCATACATGGGCCAGAAGTGAAAATGGGCTGGAATCATATTGGATGGCCCAGATGATGCTACTGGGCCTAATTCGGATAGGGCGTAATGGGCCTTGGGTTAGCGGGTTGTAAATGGGCTATATGCTAGCAGGCCATTAACAGGCTTTCCATGGGCTAGCCCGTCACCTTTTGACCAAGTCAAACGGGCCGGCCTTTTCACAGGAATGGGCCTCTGTTGGACCTTGAATGCCTCTAAAGCTTGGAATGCCTACAAATGAATAGCATGCAAGCATATGGGCAAATGGACATGCAAGCATAACGGGAATGGAAACGAAGAGGGGCGTATGTATACCATATCTTGCATGTTGATGCCGCTCACGGGGCATACCTTGATGCTCTCAAGGGTGGCACAAAACTTGTTGCACTCTTGTTGTATCACCCTCCATCGCTTCGAAAGGGACACCCACCCACGCTTGCTTTGCATTTGGTATGGCGCAAACTTCTTACGTTCATGGAACTCATGATGAACATGAACCCAGGTTGATGCCTTTTGTTCGGTGCCGACCTTGGTGTCTTGCCCAATGTTCCTCCAACACTCATAGAGGAGCTTGTCCTCGGATGGCGTGTATGCCTTCGTCCACTTGCTTTTGCGCTTTTTGTTTGTGCCGACTAGGTTGACAAGCTCTTACTCGAACAAAGGCTCCCCATCGATGTCCATTTCATCCTCTTCCTCAAGGCCACAGTCCTCGGGGAACTTGTAGTCGAGCGGGAAGCAGCCCAGGCCGACCTAATCTTCCATGAAAGCGTCATGCATACCAGCTTTATCATAGGTCACCGGAGTGAATGGTGCTCGGCCGTCTTGGCTTTGGGTCTCATCAGGACCGTAGGTAGCCGCGGCATCACCACCAACGGAGGCAGCGGCCGCCGCACCACCTTCGAAGATGATGTTCTCGGTGATGAAACGGTTGGTTGTTTCATCATCGCCAACCGTCAGCATTCTGTCGAACAGGATGCGGACGCTAGGGAGTACGTCGGTTGGCATCTCCCGTGGGTGTTTCCTTGCCCCTTTGGAGGATGATGCACCGTCCACCAGCGTGGCGTTGAGGATGGCGCCACCATGCTCACCTCCCGCAAGCATTCCCCGGAGAAGTGGGAGGCTGCAGATAGACGTGGAAGCCGGGAATCGGGTGCATGGAAGACGCGTGCGGTGACTCTGGCAGCACCATCCGAGGCAATGCCAACGAGCCCGTGCTGGCCACGGCCACGACGACGCTGATGAGCCCGTGCTGGCCAGGGTTTAACCCTAGGTAGAGCGGGGTCTCCCTCGTTGCCACAATGACTCAGGCATTGGTTTCCTCTTGCTGTGCGGCAGGGGAGAGAGCGGTGATAGCCGCTGCTTCATCCCTTGCGTTCGTCGCGTGCCTCCGGTCCTTTCTCTTGGCCGACTGCACGGCCCGCTCCTCGGGCGTCAGCTTCTTCTTCTTCTTGGGCGGCGCGGTGGTCTTGCGGGGGCCGCAGGGCTTGCGTTTTCCTGAGAGGATGGAGGTGAGGCCAGACGAGGCGAGGGAGATGAGGCCGGCGGCGACATCGGGGGTCGGGGCATCATCCATGGCGAGCAGCGGGAGCGCAGCGGGTGTTTTTTTTCGGGAAGTGGAGGGAAATGGTGGTTGTTGTGCCACCAACTGGCGGGCCAGGGGAAGGAGTAGGTGCGCGTTAGCTTCGTGTCCGCGCCGATGCAAATGAGGCCCAAATTTGGGCAGGAATGGGTCGGCAGGCGGACGAAAAGCGGACACGCGTCCGTTTGGGTCATGCGTTGGGCCAACTTTTCTGTCTGTGGTGACCCAAACAGACACACGCAGACGAAATCGGTCGGTGCATTGGAGTTTTTTTAGGGAAAGCCTTCATGGCACACTTTATTTCAATTTAAATAACGATACATCATTTATTGCAGCTGGAACAATAAAACTAGGAGGATTATCATCCCAAAATACAGAAGAATTTGAATCTAAAGCATGTCTAGCTAAAGTGTGTGCCACCTTGTTTGCTTCCCTATTGCAATGTTGAACAGAAATATTACCAATCCTGGATGCTATCTGAAAACAAGCTGCAAGAATGGCCAAGTATGGACTCCACACCTAGATGACCCCATTAAAAACTTGGAAAAGTTCCAGAGAATCCGATTCAACAATCACTGGAACACTGCCCAAATTTTCCAACACATAAAGGCCTTTTTGAAGTGTTGTTGCCTCCGTTGTTGCAGCGCCAAGTAAATGGTGAAGAGGCCAACAAGCCCCAGCAATAGCTTCACCTAGTGTATTCCGTAGTACTGCACCCGCTCCATCTGTTCCATTTTCAAAGGAAGGTGCATCTATGTTCAATTTGTATGTGAGTGTCGGAGGTCTAGACCAAGTTATTTCATGTGGTTTAGAGGTGGTGTAAGCTTCCCCGTAATTCGTCGCTATAACTTGGATAGTGAAAGCTGAACGTGGTGGAGGAGCCACTACCACCTCTTTAACAATCTCTCGATGTTGCCACCAAATATACCAAGCACCCACAACAATCATCTCCTCCAAACCAACATGGCCAAGTATAGGCAATTTGTTATTCTGGCAGCGAAGAAGCTCCTCAAGGACTATGGATCCAGATCGATCAACACGTGAAGCCTCCATAATAATGTCTCGCAGGCCCAGGGAGTTCCAGACTTCTTGTGCTCGATTGGAGGTGACCATCAAGTGTCTAATATCTTTGGGACCCAAAGAACAAAGCGAAAACTGGCTAGTGGTAGGAATATGTCTATTAGCAAGGACTGACAAACCCGGAATTATGCCATGCAGAGCTTTCCAGCCAATTTTTTTTACTTTGCTAGGCACTTTAAGCTTCCACAAAATATCCCGTACTGGATTGCGTGTGGCTGTACCCTGTCCATCCGCTCTAGTCAGTCGGTGTCTATGAGCACGGTCCCATTCAGTGTAATATGCCGACTTCACTGAGAACATATATGATTTTGTATTATGCTAGGCCAAAAAATCCTTACTGAGGTGTTCTCTTAAGGGTATCTGCAGAATTCTTTCCACGTCGAGTGGGTTAAATATATCGTTGATCAGTGTCTCATCCCATTTTCCAGTAGCAGGGTCAATCAAATCACAACTGTTTGTAGTAGGACTTGACCTCTTGGTGTTTGAATCATTCTAGATGGGTTTCCTGGGATCCAATGATCTTCCCACATATTAATCATTTCACCGGTGACAACTCTCCAAATGTGACCCCTCTTGAAGGTACAAAGTCGGCCACAATGCTTTGCCAGGTGAATGATGAACCTTTTTTCGGGCCCGCCTTAAGTAAATTGCAGTGAGGGTAGTACTTAGCTTTTAGAACTTGAGCACACAGAGTATCAGTATTTGTGATAAGTCTCCAAGATTGTTTTGCCAGCTAGCAAGGTTAAGAAAGTGGAGGTCATAGAAACCCATATCTCCGTCCCTCTTAGGAATACACATCCGCCACTAGGTCATCCAATGCATCCGTCCAACTTCATCTGTATCACCCCACCAAAATTCTGCCATTGCATTTGTCATCTCCTTGCATAGCTTCTTGGGGATATTGCAAACAGACATAGAAAATACAGGAATTGATTGTATCACCGCCTTCAATAAAATGTCTTTCCCTCCTATAGACAAGATTTTTTCTTTCCAACTCTTCAACCTGTTTATGATTCTCTCTAGGAGGTGTGATACGTCTCCAACGTATCTATAATTTTTGATTGCTCCATGCTACTTTATCTACTGTTTTGGACTATATTGGGCTTTATTTTCCACTTTTATATTACTTTTGGGACTAACCTATTAACTGGAGGCCCAGCCCAGAATTGATGTTTTTTGCCTTTTTCAGTATTTCAAAGAAACAGAATATCAAACGGAGTCCAAACGGAATGAAACCTTCGGGATCGTGATTTTCCAACCGAACATGATCCAGGAGACTTGGACCCTACTCCAAGCAGTGCCCGAGGAGGTCACGAGGGTGGAGGGCGCCCCCCTGGGCGCGCCCCCCTACCTCATGGGCCCCTCGGAGCTCCACCGACGTACTCCTTCCTCCTATATATACCTACGTATCCCCGAACTATCAGAACAGGAGCCAAAAACCTAATTCCACCGCCGCAACCTTTTGTATCCACGAGATCCCATCTTGGGGCCTGTTCCGGAGCTCCACCGGAGGGGGCATCCACCATGGAGGGCTTCTACATCATCACCATAGCCCCTCCAATGAAGTGTGAGTAGTTTAGTTCAGACCTTCGGGTCCATAGCTAGTAGCTAGATGGCTTCTTCTCTCTTTTTGGATCTCAATACAATGTTCTCCCCCTCTCTCGTGGAGATCTATTCGATGTAATCTTCTTTTTGCGGTGTGTTTGTTGAGACCGATGAATTGTGGGTTTATGATCCAGTATTATCTATGGAAAATATTTGATTCTTCTCTGAATTCTTTTATGTATGATTGAGTTATCTTTGCAAGTCTCTTTGAATTATCCTTTTTGGTTTGGCCAACTAGATTGGTAGTTCTTGCAATGGGAGAAGTGCTTAGCTTTGGGTTCAATCTTGTGGTGTCCTTACCCAGTGACAGAAGGGGCAGCAAGGCACGTATTGTATTGTTGCCATCGAGGATAACAAGATGGGGTTTTTTATCATATTGCATGAATTTATCCCTCTACATCATGTCATCTTGCTTATGGTGTTACTCTGTGTTTAACTTAATACTCTAGATGCATGCTGGATAGCGGTCAATGAGTGGAGTAATAGTAGTAGATGCAGAATCGTTTCGATCTACTTGTTTTGGACGTGATGCCTATATACATGATCATTGCCTAGATATACTCATAACTATGCTCAGTTCTGTCAATTGCTCAACAGTAATTTGTTTCACCCACCGTAGAATACTTATGCTCTTGAGAGAAGCCACTAGGGAAACCTATGGCCCCCGGGTCTATTCTCATCATATCAATCTCTATCACTTTATTTACTTGCTTTGTTTTTACTTTGCCTTTTACTTTTTACTTTGCATCTATCTATCAAAAATACCAAAAATAATATCTCTATCAGATCTCACTCTCGTAAGTGACCGTGAAGGGATTGACAACCCCTAAGCGTTGGTTGCGAGTTGCTATCGTTTTGTGTAGGTACGAGGGACCTGTGCGTGTGTGACGCCCGGGTAATTAAGCTACAGTAATCCCCGCTAATGATGCCACATCACCTCGGTTACTGTGGATAAACTCGCGTTAGTTCGGAACCTAGTTCGAATTTCAAATTCAAAATCGAGCAAACAATAAAAGTTTTCAAATATTAAAATTTAAATGTTCGGAGTGAACCAAATAATACATAGGTAATTATGGTGATGAAACCACATTTTTATAAAAAGTTTAAATGCTCAAAGGAAAATAAAACAGCAGCAAAAGAAAGTAATTAAATGCCTTTTGTATTTTGTAAAATATTGAACTATTTTATTTAGCTGTCCAAATTAATGTGGCAGTGGTATCTTTAACATACCATATTTAGGTGTTGTTCTCACATTCTTCAAAATTGAAATAAATTAATAATTTAATAAAACCAAAAGGAATAAATAAAAGAAAAGGAAAAGGAAAACAAAAAGAAGAAGAATAAAAGAGAGAAAGACCCCCCCCACTGGGCCACAGCCCAGCTGGCCTCTGGGCCAACCAGGCCGGCCCAGCCGGCGCCTATAGCCCCCCCCCTAGGGCGACGGAAACCCTAACCCGTAACCCCCCATTCCCCCACTCCCCCCCACGCGCTTTCTCCCTCCCCCCCCCAATCCAATCGGGATCGGGCCGACGCCCGGCGCCCCGTCCCCATCGCCAATCCCGCCGCCCGCCGGCGATGACCCCCCCTCCCTCGCGCCCGTGCCACGGCCTCCCCCTCACCAGACCCCGCACGCCTCTCTCCCCTTCCCCGTCTGGATCGGGGCAGAGGGCCCCGACCCCCCCACCCTCCAACGATGCCGCCCCGCCGCAGGCCCCGCCGGCCGGGTGCGCCCCGCCGCATCGTGCCCCGACCACCACTGGCGCCACACGAGGGCTGCGCCGCCGGAGGCCCCTCACCGTCTTCGCCAGGATCGGCCACCACCCTGGTTCGCCGTCGCTTGGAGCCACATCGCTGAGCCCCCTTTTGCCGGAGCTCCACCGTCGTCGCGGGATCTCGCGTCCCCGTCCTCCTCCTCGCCGGTCCTCCCCGACCGCCGTCACGCCCGCTGCCCGTGCCCTACACCCCCCTCAGTGAGCTCCGCGTCCGCCTCGCCCCTCCCCTCCTCTCGGTCCTGCTCCGGCCGCGCCCATGGCCGCACCCCCGCGCTCCCTCTCTACTCCCCCCCGTGGTCACCGCACTCACGCGCGTGCCCAGGCGCGCTCACCGCACCACGGCCAGCGCGCTGCCCCGTTCCCCACGTCGCCCCGCCGGCCATCGCGACCATCTGCGTCGGCCTCCCGCTCCAATCCCACCCCTCGCCTCCGCCCGCCGTGGCCCCGGTTGGTCGCGCCGTTGGCGCCTCGGCAACCTCGTCCCGCCCTACGGGCGAGTGCTCGTTCGGGTGGCGCCCGTAACCGCACGCCCGCATAGGCTCCCCTAGCCCCATGACAATTGGTGCCCGCCCCCATAACGTTTTATTAAAAAAAGGGAATTAAAAAAAGAAGATAATAAATAAAAAAGATTTAATAAAATTAATTAATAATTAATTAATTATCTAATGAATTAATTAAGTTAATTAATCCGGTTTAATTAATTTAATTAACTAGTTAGGTTAATTAAATAGTAATTAAATTATCTAATCTGTAATCAACCTAAACAGAGAATGACAGGTGGGTCCCACTGGACCCACATGTCAGGTTGACCAAGTCAACTCTGTTGACTGCTGACGTCAGCATGACATCATGCTGACGTCATAAATCCATTTTTCGAATTAATTAATTAATAAATTAAATTCCAGGAATTAATAAAATCTTTAGAAAATCATATCTTTTAATCCATAACTCGGATTAAAATATGTTCAACATGAAAGTTGCTCAGAACGACGAGACGAATCCGGATACGCAGTCCGTTCGTCCGCCACGCACCCCTAACATATCAAACTCGCAACTTTCCCCCTCCGGCTCCTCTGCCCGAAAACACGAAACACCGGGGATATTTTCCCGGATGTTTCCCCCTTCACCGGTATCACCTATCCCTACGTTAGGTCACCCCTAGCACAACGTATTGCCGCGTCTTGCTTTGTGTTACATTTGATTGCTCTGTTATTTATTGTGTTCCCCCTCCGTTACTCCTTTCCGGTAGACTCCGAGACCGATGCTGATGCCCCTGTGGTCGACTACGTCACCGACGACCCCTCCTTGTCTGAGTAACCAGGCAAGCCCCCCCCCTTGATCACCAGATATCGCCTATTCTACTCTATACTGCTTGCATTAGAGTAGTGTAGCATGTTACTGCTTTCTGTTATACCTATCCGGATGCATAGCCTGTCCTTGATACTACTGTTGTTACCTTTACCTGCAATCCTATATGCTTAGTATAGGATGCTAGTATATTCATATGTGGCCCTACATTCTTGTCCGTCAGCCGTGCTATACTATCGGGCCGTGATCACTCGGGAGGTGATCACGGGTATATACTATATACTTTATACATGATACATGTGGAGACTAAAGTCGGGTCGGCTGGTGGAGCACCCGCGAGTGGATCTTTTTGGCGGAGCGACAGGGCATGTTGAGACCGCCTAGGAGAGAGGTGGGCCTGGCCCTGTTCGGCGTTCGCGGATACTTAACACGCTTAACGAGATCTTGGTATTTGATCTGAGTTGGCTACGAGCCTATACGCACTAACCATCTACGCGGGAGTAGTTATGGGTATCCCGACGTCGTGGTATGAGCCGAAGCACTTCGTGACGCCAGCGACTGAGTGACGCATGCCGGATTGTAACGTAAGCCTGCTCTTGTATTAAGGGGGCTAGTTCTGCTTTCGGCCGCGTACGCAACGTGTAGGTGTGCTATGGGCGATGGGCCTAGACCCCTGTGCGCTTAGGTTTAGACCGGCGTGCTGGCCTCTATGTTGAGCCTAGGTGGGGATGCGACGTGTTGATCTTTCGCGGCCGGGCATGACCCGGGAAAGTGTGTCCGGCCAAATGGGATCAAGCGTGTTGGGTAAGTTGGTGCACCCCTGCAGGGAAGTTAATCTATTCGAATAGCCGTGATCTTCGGTAACAGGACGACTTGGAGTTGTACCTTGACCTTATGACAACTAGAATCGGATACTTAATAAAACACACCCTTCCAAGTTCCACAGACAACCCGGTGATCGCTCTTCCATAGGGCGACGAGGGGAGGATTGCCGGGTATGATTATGATATGCGATGCGACTGGAGATGCTACCTGGAGATGCTACTTGGAGATGCTACATTGGAGATGCTACTTGGAGGACTTCAATCTACTCTCTTCTACATGCTGCAAGACGGAGGCTGCCAGAAGCGTAGTCTTCGACATGATTAGCTATCCCCCTTTTATTCTGGCATTCTGCAGTTCGGTCCACCGATATGGCCCTTTACACATATACCCATGCATATGTAGTGTAGCTCCTTGCTTGCGAGTACTTTGGATGAGTACTCACGGTTGCTTTTCTCCCTCTTTTCCCCTTTCCCTTCTACCTGGTTGTCGCAACCAGATGCTAGAGCCCTGGAGCTAGACGCCACTGTCGACGATGATTCCTACTACACTGGAGGTGCCTACTACTACGTGCAGGCTGCTGACGACGACCATGAGTAGTTTAGGAGGATCCCAGGCAGGAGGCATGCGCCTCTTTCGATCTGTATCCCAGTTTGTGCTAGCCTTCTTAAGGCAAACTTGTTTAACTTATGTCTGTACTCAGATATTGTTGCTTCCGCTGACTCGTCTATGATCGAGCACTTGTATTCGAGCCCTCGAGGCCCCTGGCTTGTATTATGATGCTTGTATGGCTTATTTTATTTGTAGAGTTGTGTTGTGATATCTTCCCGTGAGTCCCTGATCTTGATCGTACACGTTTGTGTGTATGATTAGTGTACGATTGAATCGGGGGCGTCACAAGTTGGTATCAGAGCCGACTGCCTGTAGGAATCCCCCTTCCACACTCCTTGGCCGAAGTCGAGTCTAGACATTGCAAAAACTTTTACTAACATGGTTGTGTGCCTTATGGGCCCATGTCGCCATTGGGTGGTATTAGGATCTTTTACTCCTCGACCTTTACTCTGGGATTCTGAACTCTCTTCTATTCGGGTTAAATGATTTTTACTAAATTCTAACTTTTAGGTTCTTGAAAATACTTTCTACCGGAGGGGCCCTTCAGTCCGGATGATCACCGACTGCACCAGAAGATTTCGGAGATACTCTTTGATATTCTCTCGAGACTTTGTGCCCATCACTTTTGCTATTCCCGACCACCGATAAATCCGTATGGAAAACTACTTACACTTGCCATTCATACGATCATCCCCCATTGATCTTGTTATTACAAGATACCCCGAAGTTTTCTCTATTGTTCCGAGAATACTTTGTGCCTACTGCCTAGCAGTTCTTTGCCACATGAATACCCCTTCAAATAATTTCTCGCACTTATCGAGTATCCACTCATCCCCAGTTGATTCATGTATTTCACAAAAGTCTTCAAAATACCATTCGATCTTCCGAAAATCCTCAGCAACCTATTGCTCTGGAATTTCTTGTTTGCTTTCATTATGATTAATCCCATAAGTATAGAAACCTTATTAACATTCCTTGTCATTATCATTTGAGTCTGTTGACTCAATATGTTGCGAATACACGCAATCATCATTGATCCTTATAAATTACCTTTCCGGCTGAGCTTCCATTCTTTTAACTGGAATTGGTTCTCGACCAATCCAATTGTCGTTGATTGTACCCTAGGGCTATTCAACTTATCCATCCCTAATCAGAGCATTGCTTCTGATCCCTTGATTTGGAGATCATAATTCCTTTGCATTTGACAATTGAGTTAGTCAGTTGTTTCTATAAACTGATCTCCTTGCATTCTTTCCTCCTCTGGTTGAGTACCGATGCTCACATCAGGTACCTTGTGGACCACCAGATCCTTTGTTGGATTTTATCTGACAACGCCCTTCATATTCAATAACCTTGTGAGCCTTTTCTCTGATACATAATGCCTTTGGTAAATTGTCTCGTCTGCTTCCTCAACCATGCTCTGCCTTCGAGCTTGAGTTAATTACTTCTAAAGGTTCTGGTATATGATTCTAAGATGCCCCGATGGGTTGAACCTATGCCTTCCTTAATATGAGTGAACTCGAAAGTTTTCACGAGTCGTACTCTTCTTGTATTTTGCCAGATAAAATTTCAACGCTATAACTTCATCAAAAGCGAGAAGTGAATGAAAGGGTATGCATTGGAGAAGTGGGAGTCGACCTTTTGAACTCTGAGTTCATGCCCATGGACCTGATGTGGAACTTATCATGGTAGCTTCTTGCCAAATATTTACTCATTCGAGTAATTCTTTCAGTGTTATGAAATTGGACCCCTTGTAGTTATGGTTTCGACCATATTCTTCTTCTTTGTTCCCATTTCTCGGGCAAGTTTAAACATTTGTCTTCTGCGGATTAATACCCCAGTCCAACCTTTACTTTGATCTTGTGTCGAGTATTACCCCCCTGGTATCTCGAGATTATCATGGAACTGCATAACTTCTTATGAGTTCTTCATCAAGTGCTACCTTCCCACTGATTCCAATTTTTCACGGGCTCTGAGTTATTGAACACTCAAAGACACCGATAACTGAACTGAGTCCGCACTGCGGTTCAACAACTCTTCGGTAAGCTTCTATAAGTACGAGTTTGTACCCGATCACATCATTCCTAGCCTGTTTGGCTATATCATTGTCGTGATGATTTTAACTGTGCTACCCGGTCCTTCTTCACGGAGCACAATTTTTGACGATGAACTAACCTTACGTCGATCCTCATCGTCATATCATTTCGCCTTGAACAACAAGCTTGGTTTCGAGTTTGTGTCGTACCCTTGGTTCCGATAACCTTTCACTTCATCATTACTTTGACTTGTTGACGTCGCCGATCGATTACATCTTCATGAACTCTCGCGACAAAGGTGTCGTGATCATCAACATTCTGAGCTCATCCAGGATATCAATTGAATTCATGATGAGAAATACCATCCTTGCCCTCGATGAATTGTATTATCATCGACCACTTTATTGCCTTCCCACCAACACAAGCTTGTTCATGCTTGGTGTTATACCTTGAGTTCCTTGCTATCCAGCAATTGTTCTTCTTTACCTTGGAGTATTACCATCCTTTATGTCAAGAATGTTCTGAGATTTGTTCCACCTCTTGAGAATTCTTGACGTAGAAATACTTCTCACCATCACCATTCTTTCTTGGTCCCCGTGTTAATTCCAACAAGTGAACGGTGTTGTTTGGATTCTTTCCTTCTAGCAACCCTATTTTTTTAGTTAATGGTCGAAAGTTCATTCTTAGGCTATTGATTATTGAATCACCATTCTGACATTGGTCGTGCAACCCAACCCATATTTCGGGCGCACCTTTCAACCAATGTTTAATTGTGTATGTTTTCCTCGAGCATACTTCCTTATATCATTTGATCTGACAAATGTTATCTCCTTGTTCACTTAATTGTGGAAATCCATCTTTTGGGAATCTCGGTGAATTGCCGTTGAGTTCACCAGACACCTCCTTGTCCTCTCCTTGGTTTAATGATGAACTATTGCTTCAGAAACCCGCTCCCATAGTTCATTTCTCGAGGATCTTGCAATGTCATTTCGACGATTTGTGTTGCACCTTTTTCCTCTCGGACCCCCTGAGTCTGAGGTTTCATGACACCAATTGGATATGAATCTCGGTCAGATATGATGGTTGGGGACAACTTTCCAAGAGTTATGATGTTGATCCTTTGATGACCCGGTAACATGATGTCATGCCTAGCACCCCCCCCCCGGCTGGAGGACCTATCATTATAGATTCCTTTCAGCAAGGTTATCCATTCATCCATGAGGAAATTGTAAGACTTATTCTACAAGTTATTCCTGATGGATCCTTCGTGTTTTCCAAAGTCTGATCTTCACCTGATGACCATGTCAATGCTATCTCGAAGCATGTCTATGGTACTCCGAATTTCAACAAGACCCTTTGAAGCCCAATGCTAAATGTTTCTTGCTCAATTACCCAAACACCGTTGTATGGGCAATGTCATGAAAATTCTCTCCCCTACCTAAAGAGTTTTCTACATTATATCCTGACATGGATATCATGCTCTGATTGTCCTTGGGAAGGATATACCCTTGAAATATGTGTTTAAAACATAATTTCCTTTCCATTGTTCTGTTTAATCTGATGATCATATTTTCCTTCCATTGTTGGTTTAACCTTTCTTGTGATCTATATGATCTGAGCAGTAATATTCTCCTGCTTATGTAAACACCTCGTTGTACAATTCTGTCAGTAAGACCCTGTTACTTTTGTTGATGACATTCCGGTAACCACCGATGGACGAGAACTTTGCCTACTGGTCCGCCTCGTTCAACGAGCGGGAAAATGGTTCTCTTCGTCCCTCGCCCTTGGTATCGATGTTGTTGCCGACATATCTGACAGGCTACCCTTTGACACGCCTTACTATCATGACCGTGCAAAATGTCGCCCCCCTTCCTGCTTTCAACCACATGGTGGGCCCATAACCCACAGTTCCACAGGATCGAAACCTGACTCTCCTGCACCCCCTCTTCCCAAGGTTGTTCCTCGCGTGTGGCCTCGTATGTAATTCACGGGCCACCGTCCCAAGTGATCTATTTTGGTAACAGACGCAATACTCAATCTCATTGCTCTGGACCCCTTTCGCATGTTGTTTCAGACATCGAACAATGGCCTAACCGTTTGAAACTTCTCATGGTACCTTCTTACTTTACTCTCGATATTTTCTTAAGTTCAATTCGAGGGTTACTTCCTACCCCATTCCCTGAGTTATGTACCAGATAGTCAACCTGGTAAGGCCCGCCCTTCCCGAGTCTTCCCCCATATCCTTTTCGTAAGTACGATGAAGATCCCGAAGAAAGGATGACGACTTCATCATTTTGACCTGAAGCAGAAGTATGAAGGCATCAATATATTGGATTGACCTCTTCGAGGAGAGCAAGCCAGGATGAGAAGACCCGCTATATTCGTTACCAAACCTTCCCCCCTTACTCCCCTCTTAAATCTCGGGACGAGATTTCTTGTAGTGGAGGAGAATTGTGACGCCCGGGTAATTAAGCTACAGTAATCCCCGCTAATGATGCCACGTCACCTCGGTTACTGTGGATAAACTCGCGTTAGTTCGGAACCTAGTTCGAATTTCAAATTCAAAATCGAGCAAACAATAAAAGTTTTCAAATATTAAAATTTAAATGTTCGGAGTGAACCAAATAATACATAGGTAATTATGGTGATGAAACCACATTTTTATAAAAAGTTTAAATGCTCAAAGGAAAATAAAACAGCAGCAAAAGAAAGTAATTAAATGCCTTTTGTATTTTGTAAAATATTGAACTATTTTATTTAGCTGTCCAAATTAATGTGGCAGTGGTATCTTTAACATACCATATTTAGGTGTTGTTCTCACATTCTTCAAAATTGAAATAAATTAATAATTTAATAAAACCGAAAGGAATAAATAAAAGAAAAGGAAAAAGAAAACAAAAAGAAGAAGAATAAAAGAGAGAAAGAACCCCCCCCCACTGGGCCACAGCCCAGCTGGCCTCTGGGCCAACCAGGCCGGCCCAGCCGGCGCCTATAGCCCCCCCCTGGGGCGACGGAAACCCTAACCCGTAACCCCCCCATTCCCCCACTCCCCCCACGCGCTTTCTCCCTCCCCCCCGATCCAATCGGGATCGGGCCGACGCCCGGCGCCCCGT